>NC_064645.1:386888772-387193981 GCF_023864345.2 Schistocerca serialis cubense
AAAATCATACTCCTTTAGGGCCGCCGGCCGGAGTGGCCGTGCGTTTCTAGGCGCTACAGTCTGGAACCGCGTGACTGCTACGGTCGCAGGTTCGAATCCTGCCTCGGGCATGGATGTGTGTGATGTCCTTAGGTTAGTTAGGTTTAAGTAGTTCTAAGTTCTAGGGGACTGATGCCCACAGCAGTTAAGTCCCATAGCGCTCAGAGCCATTTGAACCATTTGAACCTTTAGAGCAAAGTGTCCCTCCTGAAAAGCGTGTAACTTTGCAGTTCGTACTAGCTGAAACGAAAGAAGAAACTCAGCCTCTGGATGTCTATAAAACATATTATAGCACTGCCCGCGGCTGCACCTTAAAGGATAGTCAGTTTCACGATAAGGTCCACTGTAGACTATTCCGCATTCGGTAGCATGCCACACATTCCATCAGTTCTTACCATTCTGTTACACCAACATGATTCTACACGCGTTCTTTAAGAGTGGAAACCTAGCTGAATGCTCTTCGCGGTTTGTAACTCCCAGGGTTCGCCTTCAGTTTTGATGGTGCAAAACTTTGTGATCAATGTAGCGCGGCATTTTTCATTCGGTGTTCATGGTACAAGTTAATGGTTTATTTTTAACATTTCTTGAATGTCCATTTTGTGAAGTGTAATAGATCCATCCCATAGAAGGTTGATCTCTGCACCTCCCGGACACTGATTTTCTGTCACCGCACTGATGCACATGGTGAGTCATTAGCAGCTAAAACTTTTCTTGTCCTAATTGTTAACACAACACTTTAAAATGAGCCTTACTAGAGATTAAACGTGCGACCTCGCACTCAGGGCTCCCTTGCCAGTTTTTTTGCTACACCTCTGCTGCACGCTCGTGCGATCTAAAGCTGAAGATAATCTGGGATGAGGAACAAGTCGAACAATAAGAATACACAATAAATATTTACAAAATAAGAACAAATATGCTAATATACTTTCCACAGATCCCAAACGAAATTGCCCTGCTGGAAGTGGAATCGGTCAAAAAGCAATCCTAAGCATATTTATATTTAAAAGAATATTAATTGTTCAATACACTTAAGTGCAATGACGATTTTAGGCTATTGTTGCCACTCTTCATCAAACTAAAAAAACATAAAAAAATATTTTACAGCGCTCATTTACAATGATTTCATTACTGCAAAAAATTTGTGCAGAAGGCAGATTGTACCCAATATTAACATTATGTAATATTATTAATAACATACACGGAGACCAATCGGTTTTGCTAAGAAATTCGTCAATGGAATAGGACCTGGGCACCAATAAACATCAATAAACTCTTACAAACTGAACTTTATTATTAGTTTAACTTTTTATGACTGCTGGTGTGTTATTGAAAATGTATATTGCTGAATTGTGGACAACTTTCTGGACTAAAGCAAGTGATGTTAAATGTTTGTGAAAGTTAATCTTATGTCTAGTATTGATTCCGTGACCTGAACAGTTGGTTTGAAAAAAAAGATATATTTTTAATGATAAATTTCTTTAAGGGATATATACATTGGCATTAAGTAGTTAGTATCCCCAGTTTATTAATAAGCCCTCTACAGAATGTTTCTGAGTTCAGAACACGAATAACTCGTATTGCACGTTTTTGGACTTGGAAAACTTAAGCTTGAGTTGATGAATTTCCTCAGAAAAAAATCCCGTATGATATTATGTAATGAAAGTAAGAATAGTACTCTAAGTTTCTTTTTACCTATGTCTGACATCATTCGCCTAGCAAATAGAGATTTGTTTAGTTATTTTCAACACCAAATTCCGTGATGTTTGTCTGTTTTGTTGCCTCTTTTTCCGCATAATCAAATGCTATCCCGTAGTCAATTAAATAAACCAGTGACAGTTTCTTGTGGTTAACATTACATGGCGAATTACTGACTTTGACTTCCAAGGGGAACTCTCTATGGCACACTCCTCCGATTCAGTGGTAAAATCGCCAATTGGATAGCCCGTACACTGAACACAGATCAAGCATGAAAAGAGGAAGGAGGTATACTGTGGAAAAAGAAGCAAAATAGGAACAGTGAACGGTCCAAAATCAGCATGTGTAACAACGAGCAACTCTGAATGGCAGTCATGGTGTTGAACTGCGAAGGGAGAAATCCGTGTTCAAGTCTTCCCCAAACGGTCCCTTGTTTTCATAAAATTAAGAAATGTCTGTCCGCTCATTGACGTCTCTGTTCGCTGTATTCAAACTTTGGTCTGTGTCGTGGTGTAACGTCCGTCTGCAAAAGCGACGTTTGACGAAGGGACCTCCAGATGTACGTACCTACCTACTCCACACAAGTACCACGTGTTATGCCTCTTGCGTTCCTTCTTGGAAGTTTTGACTCTTGAATTCCTTCGTTGTAACATAGTTCACATGACAGGGCTAGGAAACATCTCGCCTGCTCTGCCTATTCATCACATTTACTCACGACGGTAATATATGCTTACGACATGACTCATGTTCTACAAGCAGTGTATAGTATGACAATTGCCAAGACTACAGAAAGAGAACAGACACGCCAGTGACCGGTCGGAGAGTTCATAAAACTGTGGCAAAAAAAAAGTATGGTGCACTAGGGAGATTCGAAGTCGGATCACCCGATTTGCAGTCCAACACCAGAACCACACAGCCACGACGCCGTGGTTCTTCGGAGTCGCTTAATGTTACATACACTACTGGCCATTATAATTGCTACACCACGAAGATGACGTGCTACAGACGCGAAATTTAACCGACAGAAAGAAGAGGCTGTGATATGCAAATGATTAGCTTTTCAGAGCATTCACACGAGGTTCGCGCCGGTGGCGACACCTACAACGTGCTGACATGGGGAAAGTTTACAACCAATTTCTCATACACAAACAGCAGTTGACCGGCGTTGCCTGGTGAAACGTTGTCGTGATGCCTCGTGTAAGGAGGAGAAATGCATACCATCACGTTTCCGACTTTGGTAAAGGTCGGATTGTAGCCTATCGCGATTGCAGTTTATCGTACCGAGACATTGCTGCTCGCGTTGGTCGAGATCCAATGACTGTTAGCAGAATATGGAATCAGTGGGTTCAGGAGGGTAATATGGAACGCCGTGCTGGATCACAACGGCCTCGTAACACTAGCAGTCGAGATGACAGGCGTCTTATCCGCATGGCTGTAACACATCGTGCAGCCACGTCTCGGTCCATGAGTCAACATATGGGGACGTTTGCAAGACAACAACCATCTGCACGAACAGTTAGACGACGTTTGCAGCAGCACGGACTATCAGCTCGGAGACCATGGCTGCGGTTACCCTTGACGTTGCATCACAGGCAGGAGCGCCTGCGATTGTGTACTCAACGACGAACCTGGGTGCACAATTCGCAAAACATCATTTTTTCGGATGAATCCAGGTTCTGTTTAGAGCATCATGGTGGTCGTATCCGTGTTCGGCGACATCGCGGTGCACGCACATTGGAAGCGTGTATTCATGATCGCCGTACTGGCGTATCACTCGGCGTGATGGTGTGGGGTGCCACTGGTTACACGTTTCGGTCACCTCATGTTCGCAGTGACGGCACTTTGAACAGTGGACGTTACATTTCAGATGTGTTACGACCCGTGGCTCTACCTTTCATTCGATCCCTGCGAAACCCTACATTTCTGCAGGATAATGCACGACCGCATGTTGCAGGTCCTGCACGGGCCTCTCTGGATTCAGAAAATGTTCGACTGCTGCCCTGGCCAGCATATTCCCCAGATCTCTCACCAATTGAAAACGTCTGGTCAATGGTGGCCGAGCAACTGGCTCGTCACAATACGCCAGTCAGTACTCCTGATGAACTGTGGTATCGTGTTGGAGCTGCATGGGCAGCTGTACCTGTACACGCCATCCAAGCTGTGTTTGACTCAATGCCCAGGCGTATCAAGGCCGTTATTATGGCCAGAGGTGGATGTTCTGGGTACTGATTTCTCAGGATCTATGCACCCAAACTGCGTGAAAATGTAAACACATGTCAGTTCTAGTATAATATATTTGTCCTATGAATACTCGTTTATCATCTGCATTTCTTCTTGGTGTAGGAATTTTAATGGGCAGTAGTGTATCTTGAGCTTGAACCGATCTCTGTTTCTGGTTTGCATCTTTTTTTCACAGTTCAGTACACCTTGTTCTCGTTTTCACGCACGATTTGAGTTCAGTTTTTGACGGGCTATCCACTGAGCCGTTTTACCACTACATCTGAGGGAAGTGCTGCAGGGGAATTTCCCTCGTTACCTGTACTTTGTGTGCAGGGCCACGTTACAATTACAGTGGAGCGCACAGTGTTAGTGTGTGTGTGTGTGTGCTTTGGTGCCGCAGTACTTCGCGCTGCTGTTCGCGCTGCTGCTGTCGGAGCTGTCGCTGTCTGTGGCGGCGCTGCTGGCGCGGCGGCACGTGTCGGCCGACCTGCAGCAGCGTCTGCAGCGCCAGCTCGCGCAGCGCTACGGCCTCGAGTCGCAGGCCAACGGCGGCTTCACGCAGGCCGTCGACGTCATGCAGTACAAGGTAGGTCCACCTGCCGCCGCAGCGGCTGCAGCGGCAGCTCGCGCAGCGCTACGGCCTCGAGTCGCAGGCCAACGGCGGCTTCACGCAGCCCATCGACGTCATGCAGTACACGGTAGGTCCACCTGCCGCTGCAGCGGCTGCAGTGGCAGCTCGCGCAGCTTTACGGCCTCCAGTCGCAGGCCAATGGCAGCTTCACGCAGGCCGTCGACGTCATGCAGTACAAGGTAGGCCTGCCTTCAGGCGCAGCGGCTGCAGCGCCAGCTCGCGCAGCACTACAGCCTCGAGTCGCAGGCCAACGGAGGCTTCACGCAGGCCGTCGACGTCATGCAGTACATGGTAGGTCCACCTGTCGCCGCAGCGGCTGCAGCGGCAGCTCGCGCAGCGCTACGGCCTCGAGTCGCAGGCCAACGGCGGCTTCACGCAGCCCATCGACGTCATGCAGTACACGGTAGGTCCACCTGCCGCTGCAGTGGCAGCTCGCGCAGCTTTACGGCCTCCAGTAGCAGGCCAATGGCAGCTTCACGCAGGCCGTCGACGTCATGCAGTACAAGGTAGGCCTGCCTTCAGGCGCAGCGGCTGCAGCGCCAGCTCGCGCAGCACTACAGCCTCGAGTCGCAGGCCAACGGAGGCTTCACGCAGGCCGTCGACGTCATGCAGTACATGGTAGGTCCACCTGCCGCCGCAGCGGCTGCAGCGGCAGCTCGCGCAGCGCTACGGCCTCGAGTCGCAGGCCAACGGCGGCTTCACGCAGGCCATCGACGTCATGTAGTACGAGGTAGGCCCACCTGATGCCGCAGCGGCTGCAGCAGCAGCCTGCGCAGCGCTACAGCCTCGAGTCGCAGGCCAACGGCGGCTTCACGTAGCCCATCGACGTCATGCAGTACACGGTAGGTCCACCTGCCGCTGCAGCGGCTGCAGTGGCAGCTCGCGCAGCGCTACAGCCTCCAGTCGCAGGCCAATGGCAGCTTCACGCAGGCCGTCGACGTCATGCAGTACAAGGTAGGCCTGCCTTCAGGCGCAGCGGCTGCAGCGCCAGCTCACGCAGCACTACAGCTTCGAGTCGCAGGCCAACGGAGGCTTCACGCAGGCCGTCGATGTCATGCAGTACAAGGTAGGCCTACGCGCCGTCGGTGCTCCGCGCTTTGCCACTGGTGGAGCTTTCCACATCAGCAGGTCTCACCGATCTAGAGACGTGCACACCTACAGTTCTCTACTCACTGTCAAAGCGGTAGGGGGATCAAAACAAAATGTCCAGACACTCTGTGACCAAAATGGTACTGAAACACTCTAGATTGTCGCACACATGACAAAATGGTACATATCGAAATAGATGACAGGGGGATAGAGAAACAACTGAAATCGCTCAAAAGAGAAATAGCCACTGGACCTGATGGGATACCAGTTCGATTTTACACAGAGAACGCGAAGGAACTTGCCCCCCTTCTTGCAGCGGTGTACTGTAGGTCTCTATAAGTGCTTAGCGTTTCAAAGGATTGGAAAAGGGCACAGATCATCCCCATTTTCAAGAAGGGGACGTCGAACAGATGTGCAGAACTATAGACCTATATCTCTAACAACGATCAGTTGTAGAATTTTGGAACACGTATTATGTTCGAGTATAATGATTTTTCTGGGGACTAGAAATCTACTTTGTAGAAATCAGCATGGGTTTCAAAAAAGACGATCGTGTGAAACCCAGCTCGCGCTATTCGTCCACGAGACTCAGAGGGCCATAGACACGGGTCCCAGGTAGATCCTGTGTTTCTTAACTTCCGCAAGGCGTTTGATACAGTTCCCCACAGTCGTTTAATGAACAAAGTAAGAGCATATGGATTATCAGACCAATTGTGTGATTGGATTGAAGAGATCCTAGATAACAGAACACAGCATGTTATTCTCAATGGAGAGAAGTCTTCCGAAGTAAGAGTGATTTCAGGTGTGCCGCAGGGGAGTGTTGTAGGACTGTTGCTATTCACAATATGTATAAATGTCCTTGTGGATAACATCGGAAGTTCACTGAGGTCTTTTGCGGATGATGCTGTAGTATATCGAGGGGTTGTAACAATGGAAAATTGTACTGAAATGCAGGAGGATCTGCAGCGAATTGACGCATGGTGCAGGGACTGGCAATTGAATCTCAATGTAGACAAGTGTAATGTGCTGGGAATACACAGAAAGACAGATCCTTTATCATTTAGCTACAATATAGCAGATCACCAACTGGAAGCAGCTAATTCCATAAATTGTCTGGGAGTGCGCATTAGGAGTGATTTAAAATGGAATGATCATATAAAGTTGATCGTCGGTAAATCAGATGCCAGAGTGCGATTCATTGGAAGAATCCAAAGGAAATACAATCCGAAAACAAAGGAAGTAGGTTACAGTACACTTGTTCGCCCACTGTTCGAATATTGCTCATTGATGTGGGATCTGTACCAGATAGGGTTGATAGAAGAGATAGACAAGATCGAACGGAGAGCAGCGCACTTCGTTTCAGGAGCATTTAGTAATCGCGAAAGCGTTACAGAGATGATAGATAAACTCCAGTGGAAGACTCTGCAGGAGAGACGCTCAGTAGCTCGGTACAGGCTTTTGTTGAAGATTCGAGAACATACCTTCACCGAGGAGTCAAGCATTATATTGCTGCCTCCTACGTATATCTCACGAAGAGACCATGAGGATAAAATCAGAGAGATTAGAGCCCATACAGAGGCATACCGACAATCTTTCTTTCCACGAACAATACGAGACTGGAATAGAAGGGAGAACCGACAGAGGTACTCAAGGTACCCTGCGCCACATACCGTCAGGTGGCTTGTGGAGTGTGGATGTAGATATAGATGTCGATGCACGTCTTACTAGGGGACCGCGTCTACTTGTCATCACCGATTTCGTCCAAATTTCTTATATATGCAGGTTTTGGCCAGTTACGAAAGTGATAGAAGTGGGAGATCCAGATGACCGAACATTCAGAAAAAAATAGCATTTTTGGTGCAGGTGCCTATGTTAACTTCGTTCATACCCAGCGGTCGGCACAGCGAAAGGAGTAAAGAACGGCAACCAGAACGCCGTTGATTTGAGTTCCTGAGCAGAGTTGTATTCATTATTTTTTTCAATTTACACGTTACTTACACTGGAAATAAATAGAAAATAATGCTCAAAATATTGTATTTCTTAGATTTTCATATAATCCATGCGAAGGAAAGGCAAAGAAAATTCCGGATTCCAAATACGAGGGTGAGCCAAATGAAAACCTTAAATTTGTAATAACAAATCTAAATTTCGCGCCCTTATCCTATAAGTTGGTAAGCGTGCTGCAGACAGCGTGCAGAATGGCCTGTAGGTGGCAGCATAGTGCAGATGCACACACACACAGTCGCAGTATGAGTATAAAGATGGCCGCCCCACTTGCGACTTGCACCACGGAAGAACAGCGTTCTGTTATTCGGTTTTTGCGTCGTGAAGGTGTGAGACCTATTGAAATTCATCGACAAATGCCGGTTCAGTACGGTGATGCATGTTTGTCACAGCAGCAAGTCAACGAATGGAGTAGGAATGGTGACTTCAGTGGGAGATGCTCCTCGTCCAGGTCAGGCACAACGAGTTGTGACTCCACAGAACAAGCCATAGTGAAGGAAAACCGCCGACTGACACTGAATGACATTGCAGCATGTTTACAGATTAGTCATGTATCAGCACACCACATTGTGCATGATGTGCTACAATTTCACAAAGTGTCTGGAAGATGTGTGCCACGGCAGCTGACTCCTGAAATGAGAGAACGACGTGTTGATGCTTGTGAAGAACTTCTTCGGCACTTTGAACGAGAAGGTGATGGCTTCCTT
Source organism: Schistocerca serialis cubense (assembly GCF_023864345.2). NCBI lineage: Eukaryota > Metazoa > Arthropoda > Insecta > Orthoptera > Acrididae > Schistocerca > Schistocerca serialis. Next base: position 386,897,158 of record NC_064645.1, read on the forward strand.
GCAAGAATCGTTACTGGGGACGAAACCTGGGTTCACTTCCACCAACCGGAAACGAAGAGAGCGAGCAAGGAATGGCGCCATTTCTCATCACCAAAACCAAAGAAGTTTCGAACAGAACCATCAGCAGAGAAGGCTATGCTGACTCTCTTTTGGAACGAAAAAGGCGTCCTTTTGGAGCATACCATGCCTAGAGGGACCACTGTCACCAGTGCATCATACAGAGATCTCCTAAAAAGTCATCTGCGGCCTGCAATCAATCAAAGCGACGTGGATTGCTGTCAGCAGGTGTCCTTTTGCAACATGACAATGCAAGGCCCCACATTGCCCGTGCAACAGTTCCAACAATCACAGACCTGCATTTTGAGTGTTTTCCTCATCTACGATACTCACCAGAACTCGCCCCAAGTCATTTCCATATGTTTGGACCACTAAAAGACACAATGGGAGGAAACACGTTCTGATGAAGAGGTACGCCACGCGGTGCGTTAGTGGGTGCACGGACTACCAAAAGAATTTTTTTCTAAAGGAATTTATGCACTTTGTAAGCGCTAGAGGACTTGCATTGAGCGTGCGGGAGATTATGTTGAAAAGTGATACAGCTTTGTACACTTCTGCACAATAAATAATATTTAAAAAATATTTAAGGTTTTCATTTGATTCACCCTCGTAAATTCCCAGGGAGGTATTGTAAGGCACACATGAGAACTTCGTATATAGCACTATGTACTTTTATTAGTTCACAGATGATTATTTATACATGAGGACGTGATACCCATCGTGACAAGAGGAAGCAGTAATTTTCGGGAATCTTGCACACATTATGAACGCTGCGTTTTTATAGTTGCGTAGTTGTTTGAAGGTATCTATAGAAAAACAAAATTGTTTACACTCAGATAAGGTTCTTTCCCATCGCGCAGTTTGGCAGTGAACCATGTGTAACGCATTATTTACCCCAGTATTGGCAAGGATAGCTGTCCATGTACAGTGGAATGTAATTTGATGCAACCATCTAGGCAAGCGATTTCTTTTCCTGTGTCCATGAGATTAGGAGCAGTTCTGAAGCTTGTTGACGAAAATATTCACCAGGCAATAAAAAAGGACATCGCAGAGTTGCACTAGCGGAGTGCTTTTGAGGGGAATCATACGTTGCATATTTATCTGCAAACCCAAATTTTCATTTGCCTTTTCTTTTGAGGTTTTTTGTTAACATTTTAATAAATACAATACATTCAGTAGTATTTAGGATTATTTACAGTGCAGTGCAGGTAAGGTACAAATTAAAATAAAAGAATTAAAAAATTGTTTTTCGTATTGACTCGAATCCACACCCCTCTAATTACTGTTCTGTAATATTCCCACTGTGGTAACTGCTGGCAAGAAACGAGGTTGACATAAACAGCTAATGCCTCGCCCGACCCGCGCCAAAAATGCTGTATTTTTGTAGTAGCTTGTCCATCTGGTGCTCCCACTTCTCTTTAATTTTAGACAAGCCTCGTATATATCATAAATCTCGGAAAGACCGGTGGAGACGACAGGGCCCGATCTGCTTGTTAGACTAAGAAAATTGTAACTGTCTCTCTCTTTCTGAAGTTTACACATTGCATCGCCTATACTCCTGCTAACTGTATCCGCTCTTGAGATCAAGACTCCAAAACCCGTCCCAGTCCGCAACCCAACATCACTACTACTCCTGTTACAGTAGCTTCCAGTTACCGACATTCCCAAATCCAACGTCAGCCACCCTCCCCCACCCCCATTCATACTCACAACCATGCTTTCAAATCACATTTAATCTATGAAGAGTACAACGTAGTTGTATTCTAATCCGTCGTGACCTGCCAATTGCGAGGGATACACGAGCTTCCCTTATTAGATGGACAAGATAGAGATATTTCTCAAAAATTTCCGTTCCGCTAATACTTTATGGTCCAGGGATGACTGATATTTGATAATATTCTAGTACAATTGCGTGCAAAACTTACGGACGAAAGTAAGTTTCGCACGATGTGTCACTGTCAAGTAATATAGCTCGATGAAACTTGGAGCATACGTTGAAAGAATTGCTGCAGTATAGCACATGAGGAACTGAAAGAGACGAGCAATGAAACCAACAGAAATGACACTTTTATTTAAGAACATTAATTACATTAATTTTAATAATCAGCAGCCTCAGTAGCACCGTTTATCTAGAATTTACCTAGGTTTCAGTCGGGATAACCCAGCCTTCTTCAGAATAACAGTAACTACCGTTTATCCATAGTGGACATCGTCATGCTAAAACTACAAATCCATAAATTATCGTCAGACTGTAAAAACGTATCTGAAACTGCGTCGGACCCACTTCGCGACCGCGATGCGGCACACACGAGCGCTGTACTGGAACTCATACTTCGCGGTCGCGAAGTGGGTCCGACGCAGTTGCAGATACGTTTTTACAGTCTGACGATAATTTATGGATTTGTAGTTTTAGCATGACGATGTCCACTATGGACAAACGGTAGTTACTGTTATTCTGAAGAAGGTTGGGTTTTCCCGACTGAAACCTAGGTAAATTCTAGGTATACGGTGCAAGTGAGGCTGTGGATTATTAAAATTAAAATATTAATACTGTTGCTGAGAGGGCCGCGAAATGTTGAAAACATTAATTACCCTCAAATCACCACAGTTCGTGATGGTCCCCTAGACATTACAAAAGGCGGGACGTGGTTCTTAACAGCATTTGTGGTCACCACGAACGGCTGCAGTGTGCTTCCATGCTGGCTGCAAGGTTGGTGAGCATTTATTGTGGTACGGCGTTCCATTCCTTCAAAAATGGCTCAAATGGCTCTGAGCACTATGCGACTTAACTTCTGAGGTCATCAGTCGCCTAGAACTTAGAACTAATTAAACCTAACTAACCTAAGGACATCACACACATCCATGCCCGAGGCAGGATTCGAACCTGCGACCGTAGCGGGCGGTCGGTTCCAGACTGCAGCGCCTAGAACCGCACGGCCATTCCGGCCGGCCCATTCCTTCACCAGTGCAGTACACAACTGCTGGATGGCCGATAGTGCATGTGGACATCTCGCCAATGCCTCACACATGTGCTCCATGCGATTCAAGTCTGGGGAACGGGCAGGCCAGTGAATTCAGCAAATAACCTCTCGTTCCAAGAGCTGCTCCAGCTGTGCCCTTCGATGCGGTCGCGCACTGTCGTCCATAAGAATGAAGTTAATACCGAATGCACCTCTGAAAAGAAGCACATGGGCAGGGCGTGCAGTGTCACACTAACGTTGACCAGTGGGTGGACCGAGTTCAAAGATCTGGAGGTCAGGATGGCCATGCAACATCGTTCCTCCCCACACCGTAATAGCTGAACCATCAATACACCATGTTCAACAGTATTCCTAGACACGACTTCATTTTTTATGGATGATAATGCGCAAACGCGTAGACCAGTGCAGGTATAACAGCTCTTGAAAGAAGAGGACCATCGTCAAATGGACTGGCCTGCTCCTTCCTCCGACTTAAATTCTACTGTGTCCAGACTAAGCGCCTGCAGCTCTCGCTTCCCGCGAAGCAGACCGGTACAGCGGGCCCCGGACTGAGTAGGGGTCATCCTGGCCGGTCGTCCCGGAAACAGACGCTTCCCAGAGACCACCAGGAGGCGTCCACGGCGCCGCAAGAGGTCGCTACACCCGCGAACCTATTTCTTTCCGCTCGACACGTGACTGCAAATAGAGCCAGCCATATCCATGCGCCAAGCAGTATTTAGGCTGGCGCAGGAGCTAGGAGAGGACCCCTCCCGGATGATGAGCTTCGCCCTGACATCTACCCTTCCTACCAACTCTAACCCCATCTTCCTGCCTTCTCCTCAGGGCTCCCTCTCCTCCCCCTCCCTCCTCCTTAGCGGCTTCCCCCTCCTACTCCCCCTACATCTCTTGTGCCCCCTTCCAGTGTCTCTGCACTCCCTCCTGCCCTGTCTTCCCTCTTCGTCTCCTGCCCCACGTGTCTCCTGCCTCTTCGTGTACCCACTGCTGCCCCTCCTCTCTTCATCCCGCCGCTTCCCCTGCTGCCCCTTGCTCACCCCTCCTTTTCCATCCTCTCTGCCCTTTCCCTCGGCAGGTCACGCCTGGCAGTTTTCTTCTTCGTAGTGTGTGTTCCAAGTGGGTTTTAAGTGTGTTGTTCCGGAGTGTGCATGTACATTCAGTGTCTTCTCAGAGTTTTGAAGAATCGCCAACTGTGTTTTTTTAACTTTCTGGTGAATTTTTTTAACTGTCCTCCATGAACGTCTCTGTGTTAGTCTATATTTTGTACCTCCATTTTCTCCCATTATTCTGTTTTAAGTTCCCCTTTATCGCCTTCTGTATGTACCATTTTATTCTTATTTTAAGTTCATGTCACTCGGCTGAAGAGCGGCGGATTGTGCCGCTGACAGCCCTCCCCTGGCCATATGGGGCAGGGGAATGAAATCACAATAAAGAAAAAAAAATAAATAAACCTGGAGAGGCGGTTCACGCCGAGCCATCCCACTGGTGTCATCATAGCCGCTGCGTCATCGTCCACCGCCGCTAGCGTACCAGAGCCATCCACGCAGGGCTTCGACTCGTCCTCGGACTCAGGTGACGGCAACGTGGACTCCGCGCCGCTCTTCACGAGACATCCGGGGCTTGGTTTGGTGAAGCTGTATGGTTACTACAGACAGTTTATGTTTGGAAGAATCTCCGATTTAGTTACTGGTAGGCTTGGAGGATCAGTCCTACCTGACGAAAATTGTTTTGTAAATTTTGAAGAAAGACTTTAGTTTAAATAAAACCGCTACAACTCACACTCTGAGATTTTCCTACCCGCGGACGGCGGATATATTAAATTCAGTGGAGCACGTCTGGGATGCGTTGAGGAGACGCTCTCTAGCACGCCCACACACACCAACGACCATCTAGCATTTATCAATTTCGCTGGTGGAGGATGAAACCCTCCACGATGAGAACTCCTTGGCAGCATTGTGACTTGTTCACGTCGGTAGCTGCGCGGTCAGCACGGCGAATTGCTAACCGATGCACCCGTGTTTGATTCCCGGCCGAGTCGGAGTTTTTAACCGCTCGGGGACTGGGTATTGATTTGCAGTGAACGCGTAGTGTGTCGTGGGGCGATGACTCTGTTTTTAAAATAATTGAAAGGCCACGATCGCTTCAATATCGTTTACTAGATGACCGGTTACAGCACTCTGAAGGTGCCATCATCAGATCTGAAACGTGGATTAACATTTATAAAACCCTATGGACATCGTGGCACATGAGGCAGAGCATCTGATAAAAATCACTGTCACAACCAATAGAAAATATTAAAAATACTCCTCTCATGGTCGTTGTTTCCATAAAATATAAAACTGAAGTCACCACATGAAACTACCACTGCCTGTGATTTCAGTTTTATATTTTATGGAAAGAACGACCATGAAAGCAGTTTATTTTTTTTTTATCGGTTGTGACAATGATTTTCATCAGATGCTCTGCCTCATGTTGGCACATGAGGCACAAATCTAATTTTAATCCGCGTTTCAGATCCGATGACGGCACCTTCAGAGTGCTGAAACCGGTCATCTAGTAAACGATATGAAGCGGTCGTGGCTTTTCAATTATTTTAAATACTAGGTATGTTGTCCTTTGGTTTGTATCGTCGGAAATGAGGCTCCACTGATGAAACGACTATACGGACACGTCCCGGAAGACTATAAATTAAAAGGAAGAAAGAAAAAAATCCCTTGAGACCAGCGTGGTAGCGAGTTGCACAGCTTTCATTGCCGTCCATGGGAATCTCACACCCTATTAAGAATTATGTTCCACATTTCGCCGGCCGATGTGGCCGAGCGGTTCTAGGCGCTACAGTCTGGAACCGCGCGACCGCTACGGTCGCAGGTTCGAATCCTGCCTCGGGCATGGATGTGTGTGATGTCCTTAGGTTAGTTAGGTTTAAGTAGTTCTAAGTTCTAGGCGACTGATGACCTTAGAAGTTAGGTCGCATAGTACTCAGAGCCATTTAAACCATTTTTCGTGTCCTGTAATTTTAGTGATACCTACCGTATCTTGCAACGAATAAAGTAATTCCTCTCTTCCAGTGTTATTGAATACAGAATAAGATACGTTTCTCTTCTATTATGGATTTTAATGAACAGTTTATGCACTGACGTTATGACGGAAATTCTATAAAATGACATGATGCTATGTGTCGAAGTAAGATCTGATGATTACGATACCGAAATCCATCATATGAAATGGCGAATAAAAAAATGTATCTTTCGGCGACCAAGAAAATTGCATTCTTTAATGCCAAACGTGGTCGCAGTCGCCATGAAAGACTTATTTGTATGCAGTGACGAAAGATTACTTCAGTGGGCTACCAGGGACATGTCAAATATTTTTACGTTAGCACTGCCTTCTGGTAATGTGCGCCCTGAAATTCAGTGACACAATACAAAAGGAGAACGAGCGCCCGCCCACAGAGGCTCCCTGTACAAAAAAACTACATGCGAAACATTGCCAACTGCAGCTGCTCGCCCTGGGAATCACTTTAAGCAGGGCCTGAACCGAGTGAAAATGACATAGTATGCCGCAAAGCGGAGTAATAAAGGGGCAGCTCACCTCATGGAAGCGGTTCAGATGTCGACGCACCAGCGGCGGGCGGCCAAGTAACTTAACTATGGACTGCGAGGGAAAACAGCTGGATCCTGGTGGCTTTATAGACTCGCGTTTCGAAGTGTCCGTTCACCGAAACCCCCACCACTTGGCTTCAGGTACCAACACAAGGGGAACTGACTTGTAAGAACCGCCCCCGACTGTTCTAAAGTCTAAGCCAATGACGAGGATCCCCTACAATCAGCAAAACATGGCCAAGCAATGTTGAAGGCAGCAGAGGGGCATAGGATTCTGTTCTCTCGGCGACGGGCAGTCGGAACTGTAGAGCATCCCTCCGCCTAACGGCTGAAATTGGCGCCATTTTTACCAGCCGAAGGTTTCTGAGGTAGATTCTCTGCCCTTATTCGCACCACAACAGCACTACTGCCCATTCAAATAAATGCGCTGACAATGTCGCACACATTGTGCAACGATAGTATAAGTAGTGGAGAATTTAGCATAGTGACTAGCTTCTCTGGTAATTTAATGTCTTTAACTGGCCAATTCATTCAGATATTTAAGCAATAACGTGTCAGAAAGAGGACGATAGCTGCTCTTTCGCAAACGTTTTCGGAAAGAACCGTGAAGTCGACGGAAGACAGTGCTAACCTACGAGAATGTAGTTTTGACTTATTGTTTGCTATGTTTTTGGCTATTTCTATAAATCGTATTATTACAATGGGCTTATTTGCAGCTTTTTCTACTAATTCTAATACTACTTTTTCATCTCCGTAATCACCCGGTAAAAACATTGATTTAAGTCATAGGGAATTGTTTGTTTATAGAAACGTTCCTATTACTGTGGATTAGCACTGTCTTCATCAAAATTATCTCGAAAAGTTTTGGGAGCAAATACTTACTATCTTACATAGAGTACAGTATACCGGAGACCTTATACATAAGAAAAAAAACTGTTGCAGAACTATTCCTAAGATAAGGATGTCTGTTGTTCTGAGTGACTGAATTAACACACTAGCACCCGTATTTGATTCCCGGCCGAGTACCAGAGAATCAAAACTGCTTACATAAATAAACTAGAATTAAATATGCATAAAGAACTCAGGAAGAAACCATGTGTGGTTTTGTTAACTTTAGCAACAACACTAATGAAGCAATTTTGGATCTTCATTTTCTTCACCATTCATGTATACTTAAAATTTTTGAAAACAGTAATCATTTACAGAAGTTTTGTAGCACGTAAGCATTCCTTTTTCGCTGATAGGACGTGGTCCGTCATATTTATTTGTTAACTCGAAAGTGGTAGGAAATGCCTTGTACCTCTCATTCCTAATGAAACATTTAAAAAGTTTGTATTCGCTAGATGTTTGATTTTCATTGGCATTGTCACATGCTTGCTACTTCTCTTTCACTGGATGTAGATTGTGTTCCTTCCTAGAAATAAGTACAAACATCTATAAAGAAGTTAATCAGGATAGGAATAGTGTTACCCACAATGTTTAATGTTGGGGTCAAAACGATGTTAACCTTCAGTAACGTTTGTTATGGATTTTTCTTTTGTTTAAAAGTAAAACGTACCAGTGACTGTACCAACCTTGCAGGCGTTCATTGATACGTACTACGTTAAAGTTACATAAAACTAGCCGGCCCCGGTGCAGAGCGGTTCTAGGCGCTTCAGTTCGTAACCACGCGGCTCCTACGGTCGCAGTTTCGAATCCTGACTTGGGAATGGATGTGTGTGATGTCCTTAGGTTAGTTAGGTTTAAGCAGTTCTAAGTTCTAGGGACTGGTGACCTCAGATGTTAAGTCCCATTGTGCATGCAGCCATTTGAACCATTTACGTAAAACTACATTAAAGAATACCCCAAAATTTTAACAAATGCTATCTCCAAATCTTAAAACAGTGCATGCATCCGACAAATGCTTTCTAGCAGCTCAAACGGAACAACTTTTTGCCAGTAGGTACAGTACTGCAGTTTAAACCACGACAAATGGCAGAATGGAACTAATTCTCACTACATTGAAGTTACCTCTTTCATCCACCTACCCCTTAGATTGAAGCAATGTCAAAAAGATGAGATTCTTGCACGTGCCCTTGCCAAGTGGCGTTTCCCTCGCACAAATTCATATGCATTCTATTAAAGCTGGCTTGGCTGCCTCGGTCCACCACTGGAAAACCGAGGCGTACCGCGCGCGTGTAACTCGAAACTGGTACCACGCCTGTGCTACCGAATATGTCCGCTCTGTATTCCGCAACATATTGCAGTAAAACTCTAAAATTTTCTTCAGCCTACCTTAATGGGGCACTTCAGTCACTAAATGTTTATTAAGAGAAGTTATTCCACTAAGACTTTCAGACAAGGCTGTAACTGATATTAAGTGTCTGGTCTAAATTTCTGCTATGTAGAATCAAAGTGGCCCGTGATGACACTCGGATTCTATAGGGCGGGGGTCAGTTGCACCTTTTGTTGACAAATCTCAGCTCTCTTGTTAAGTGCTGCCACCAGATGGCACATAAACGTGAATAAACTGATTGTGTCTAGACATGTGAAGCCCTTACCTCTCCAGGAGTCCTGCAAAGCTATCGACACTCAGTGAATGTCCTCTCTACACATAGGCATTGCTAATTACGCATATAAAATTTTTTCGTGATTTTCTTTAGATTTCTATTCTTTTTCTTTTGTTCATATGGGAATTTCTAATTGTAAATTGTAACATTCTACTGTGGTTCTTAAATGTAAAGATGTAATTGTGATTATTTCGTTTGCCAATGGATAAATATGTTCCTTGCTTTGTACCTGTGGTAAAGTTTCTAAAGTTCTATTTTAGAATATTATTCATTGTGAAAAATGCAGTCAATAACATTTATAAAGGTTTATGTAATTTGCGATCACGACATATCATCTATAGACGGGGGACATCGATAGTGATATCGAGAGTCGAAAGGTTGTTGCGTAGTAGAGAGGGATGGGGGATGGCGTGTCTGTGAAGCGTGCGCGGGAAAAATAGTACTGTGTTCCATGAAGAGCATACGTAATTGTATGGACAGTGACACCGAACTATCAGATTGTTAATTCTCTTTACCACTGCGGTATGTAATTCCATCGCCAGCGAACTTTAAGAGCAAATAAACCGGACTGTGAAAGTGCCGCTAAAATTACTTTGTTGTGGCCGACACGAACTGTGCCTTTATCCGAATGAGCTTTGCTGGTATTGTTTTTGGGTGTTGGAACTGTTGTATATCACATTCTATCAAGCCATGAAAGTGAAGACTAATTAACTGTGCAATATAAATGCCTTTCAGTGACGTTGTCGAAGTTTGAAATGCGAGAACAGAGTGGACATTGTTTGCGGTGTGCTTCACATACATAAACAATTCTATGAACTGTGTATTTGTGGCTAGGACTATATGAATGCGACGAACCGTGTAATTATGGACGATAGCGTCACGGACAGTGCATGAAGTGTAAAAACGAGCGATGTCTACGTCATGTACTTTGAAAGAGAGGACATGTCAAAAACGTTCGTATACTGGCGTCTTGTGGTTTGTTAATCAGCACGGGGTTAATGATACAGCTGTGCCGGAACTTTATTTGCGTTTCGCCGGAGAAGATTAACCAGCGGAACTGTCTGTATCCTGCTCTCATCATCGTAACCCGCCGACATCGTGCTGCCTAACGCAACGCTTCGTATGCAACAAAAAGTTAAGGGATTTCGCTGAACGCTATCCCCTGACCTAGAAACTTTCTTTCTCTATTAAAAATATAAGAATTACAGACTCTGTTTAATTAAAATATTTGTTTAGTTTGTTTGCTTTCTGATAACGAAAATAAAATTACAATCAGTGAATTAAAAGTTGCCTGGTAGTCATTGTTGAAACACCAGTAAATATAAACTTCTTCCTCTCATTTGGACTAATTCTCCTTGCATGTCAAAATTATTGTAGTTATTTTATGTAGTTTTATGTATTGTTATGAGACTAGATATATGACAGTAACTAATAAGAGTATTTTGTCGCGAAATATGGCTTCGCGCGAAAATTACAGCGACTGCCACAATTGCTTGCGTTCTGACCAATAATGTAAAAGCTGCTATTCCCGTATTGGTGCTTTTCCTGACGTGAGCGGGAATTATAAATGTCAGCTGTCAAATCACGTAGTGACTCTTTACTCAGTAATAAAAGGTTTTTGATATTGTATTGCTACGAGTCGTAGTATTAAGAGACACTGGTTATACTCAAAAGTGGGTAGATGTACGGTGAAACCCCCCAGTGTTCATGCGATTGTTAACAGTATTGTGTGTGATTCACGAAATTTTGTCACTTTTTCTAATTCCTTTGAAGTTTCAGAGAATATATACACAATTTTGTCGGTTCAGGTTAATTTAAGAGCAGTTTCTCGTGAATATTAGAGTTTTCAGTTCATAAACAAAGTGGGATCGTGACCAATTGAGAAGTATAACAAAGAGTGTGGTTTTCCAACCAGAATTTTGGATGACTTCAGAGTTCAGATTTTGATAATTATTTTCCTGTGGGTTGAGGTCATCACATATGGCGCCGTGTTGTGACAGTACAGTGTTTTAGTAATACTGTCTTTTCGAACCTGTCAATCTTAGGATCGATGTTTGCATTTGGAAGACTGAAAATTGTATTGTTTTGTTTTGTGTGGGTTACCTCTTGTAGACAAAATGACAATCAAAGAAGATGAGCGTGTAGCTAGTTGCAAGGTGTGGGAAAGTGACCAAGAAAAAAATAAAGAAGAAGAGTTTGTTATGGAAAAGGAAGATAAAGGATTAGACATTAAAGTGGAACCAGGTGTCAGAAGAGAAGCAGATGACAAGGCAGGAGTGGAAAGTATGTTAGCATTGCTCTTGACGAAACTGGAAGGAATTAAAACAGAAGTGAGTGGAAAGCTAGAAGCTGTCAGCAAATCACAGGAAAAAATGGGTGAAGAAATAAAAAAGCTAGACGAAAAGTTTGAAAAACGTCTGAGGGGATTTAAACAGGAAATGAAAGATGGGTTGGAAAAGAAAATCTTGGGATTTAAGTCAGAGGTTGATAAAGATTTTGAGAAGTTTAAAGATGACGTTAAAGAGGCTTTTAAAGAGACAGAGTTTGAGTAAAATAAGAAGCAAGAGAAGTTTGAAAACATCATAAAGGAAAGCGTAGAATGCTTGGATAAAAATATTAAAACCCAAGCTACTGAATGTATGAAGGGGAAGGATGAAATTAAAGATTATTGCAAAGGAATGTTCCGTGATTATAGACAAGAGACTAAGGCAGAAGTGGAAGATATTAGAGAGTCCACTGCTAAGATCGAGAATAGGGTAGGGAGTTTAGAAAAAACAGTACAGGGTAAGCAGTTTACTGCATCACCAGTAATAGTGCAGATAAGGGATGGTAGTAGTTTCAATAATACAGTTTTTGATTCTAGTGGAGATGTACATCCCGTGTCTTTTGTGAATAGTTTGAAAAGACAGTTTACTACAGATTGGACAGAAAAGGACAAACTAAGGAGGGCAAGTGCTTGTTTAAAAGGGGAAGGTTTAGATTGGGGAGCTGATGCACCAGAAAAATATGAAACATTTGAGGATTTTGTGTCAGCGGTTTTGAAAGAATACTGGTCGAAAGAAAAACAAAGTGATGTTATAGAAGCTTTTAAGAAGGCCCCATGGTATGGTAGGAGTAGTAGGGAGAATATGAGAGAATATTGTGAGAAATGGATAAGTAAACTAAAACATTTGGACAGCCCATGGAGTGACAATGATACTATAGAAGTATTGATAAGGAAGTTGCCTCCTAATAGAAGATGTGGGTTGATAGGAAATTTTTGTACTATCAAAGACTTTCTGAACAGAGTGAGGGATGTGGATGGGTGGCAAGTGGGCTGTTCATTTAATGAAAATAGACATGTAGATGGTCATTATGATAATCAGGATAGAGTAGGGAGAATGAATCAAGTAAATGTTAGAGGTAGGGGAAGAGGTCAAGGAGCTTTTAGAGGAAATAGCCAAGGTTATCAGACAGTAGGGGAATCACAAGAGGGAAACGGGACCCCGCTACAGTGAAGGCCCGTGCTGGGGCAGGTCAAAGGTTAGGGCCTATGGAATTTTCAAATCACCATGGTAATGTAAGGGATACAGTGATGGGTAATAGTGTTAGTAATGATTATGGTGATAGGGTGTGTAGTCATCATGGTCTGGTGATGGAAGAAATTGGACCTGAGGTTAATGATGAAGGTGGTAGGGAATTAGGGGACTCATGTATGGAGAGATTTTCCCAGATGTATGAGGGAGTCAAAGAATATGAAAGGCAGCCAAAGGGAGTGATAAATGAAAAGAAATTATTTCAAAATGCAAGTGGTAATGATGAAAGGGAGAGTATGAGTAATGGTTGCAGTATGTGAGGAGAGAAAGAAAGTAGTGAAACGGGTGCTTTCCATGCATGTGATGATTTAAGGAAAGATGCTAAGCCAAGAGAAAGGTCAATTTCTGAGGTCAATGGAGGGGTGATGGGTACACATGCCTTGAACCATAAAGAGAAAGTAAGTACTGAAGAAGATGTCAATGTTTTTATTATTCACAGAGATGTAGGAATAGCAGCTGATGACGAGGAGGAAGTAGGTGTTTGTGCTCTTCAGAAATGTTTAGAAGGAAAGGAAAGTTCAAAGTTTAATTGTGATGACTGGGCTCATAATGAAATTGAGCAGGATTTGTTATGTGAAGAAAGTAGTGACGATGGTGATAGGATTAAGCAATATTTTGTGAGAATTGGATTGTATGGTAGGGAAGAAAAAGCTCTTTTGGATACAGATAGTGAAATTAGTGCTATTGCTGAAAGTTTATTTAATTACATAAAGGAGCATAATGAAGTGATGAATGTACCAGTAGTACGTTTGAAGATAGTGGGTGCTACAGGGAAATTAAGCAAGGTAATTAAACACCAAATAATTTTGTAATTTGAGATTTGGGGCATAGGTTTAGTGCATAATTCTTTGTAGTACCTGGGTTAACAGTGAATATTATATTGGGCATGGATTGGTTGACAGAGTGCAAGGCAGAGATATATTGTGGAGAGAGTTTTGTTAATTTTGAGGGTGATGGGTCAAGGATGAGTGTGAAGTTTGATGGATTGGTGATAGATAAGGACCGATTGTTAGGGTATTTAAAAGTGAAAATGATGCCTGTAGTAACTAATTTGGGTGATGCTAAGCTGAACTTGGAGTACAGGAGTGAGGAGGATACAAATGGACTTATGGACGAATTGAAGAACCAAATGTCTAAAGTTGAAGGGTTAAATGAATGCCAGAAAGAAGAATTGAGAGAAGTTTTGTGGATGAATAGGGAAGTTTCTTCTGACAGGCCAGGAAGATTAAAGAATTGTGAATGTAAGCTGGATATCAAACCACATGAAACTTTTTCGAAAAAATCTTATTCCATACCATTTGCACAGAGGGAGGCGGTAAATAAAGAAATTGAGAGGATGTTGAATTGTGGTGTTATAGAGCGAGGGAAGAGTGAATATAATTCACCTCTGGTCATTGTGGGCAAGAAAGATGGTAGTGTGAGACTAGTTATTGATGCCAGGATGTTAAACGAAGTGGTAAGGAGAGAAACTGATAGGCCAGAGAGTATGGAGTGGATGTTACAGAAGTATCACAAAGTAAACTATCTTAGTAGTCTCGATCTGACCTGCGGACACTGGCAGGTGCCACTTGCTAAGGAATATAGGAAGTATACAGCATTTTTGGTAAACGGGAAGTGTTATCAATACACTGTTGTCCCATTCGGGCTGAATATTAGTGTGTCTGTTTTTATACGAGCCCTTGATCAAGTATTAGGACCAGAGCTGAGTTAAAAACTGACAATATATGTGGATGACGTATTAGTTGCCACTGCGTTATGGGAAGAACATTGTTGTTTATTAAGTGAGTTGTTTCAAGCCTTAAGGAAAGGGGGCATGACCCTGAGACTCAAAAAGTGTGCATTTGTTCGCAAAGAGATGAAGTTTTTGGGTAGGATTTTGTCAACTACTGGTATTGAGATGGATCCAGACAAAATGAAAGCAATCAAAGAGTGTCCATCCCCAAGAAATAGAAAAGAGTTGAAATCATTTTTGGGTATGTGTAATTTTTACCGGAATTTTGTGCCAGGGCAAGCTTTTAATGTCCCTTGTCTGAACAAATTATTGAGTCCTAAAGTGAACTATGTTTGGACAGAAGAGTGTCAGAAAGCCTTTAATTAACTTAAGGAAGCTTTGAAAGTGGAAAAGATTATACACCATCCGGATCTTAGTAAACAATTCTGTTTGGGGACTGATTCGAGTGGGTACGGTATTGGAGTGGAATAGTTTCAACATTTTGGGGATGAGGAAAATGAAGATCATAGGACCATAGCCTTTGCAAGTAGGTCATTGACCAGGTATGAGAGAAATTACACTGTGACTGAGTGTGAAGCATTGGCAATAGTTTGGGGATTTCAAAAGTTCAGAGATTACCTATGGGGGAATAAAACTATCATACATACTGATCACAGAGCCCTTATATTTTTCAAAACGTTTCGGCTGGTACATAGACGGTTAACAAGATGGACTTTGTTCTTACAACAGTTTCCTTTTGAGATAAAGTATATTAAAGGTGCACAGAACAAAGTAGCAGATGCTTTATCCAGGTTACCGTTGAGTGAAGGTAATGATACAGGGTATGATGTTGATGAAGAGCATGTAAAATTGTTTTATATGAAAGGTGTTCAAGGAGAGAAGAAAATCGAAGGTATTTGCAAAAACACGAGAAGGTATCAGAATCAGGATGAAGTGTGGAAAATGGTGAAGCGTGAACTGGAAAGGAAAGATAGTAACAATAAGTTGGTTGGTTGGTTTTGGGGGAAGAGACCAAACAGTGAGGTCATCGGTCTCATCGGAGTAGGGACGGACAGGGAAGGAAGTCGGCCGTGCCCTTTCAGAAGAACCATCCCGGCATTTGCCTGGAGCGATTTAGGGAAATCACGGAAAACCTAAATCAGGATGGCCGGACGCGGGATTGAACCGTCGTCCTCCCGAATGCGAGTCCAGTGTGCTAACAATAAGTTGCCAAAGTATTACAAAATTCATGATAGAGTGTTGTTTAGACGAACTGATGAAAATTCAGAAGATTGGAAAGTATGTTGGCCCCGTGGATATATAGATGAGATAATAGACTATATTCATTTGAGTTTTGAACATGTTGATGCTAAGAAGTGTATACAGAAATTGAGGGAATTGTGTATCTTTTGACAACATGGTAAAGAGAGTGAATAACTGTATTAAGACATGTGACAAATGTCAAAGAGCCAAAGTTACTAACCAAACATGTAGGCTCCCTATGCAAAATATTGAACCAAATGATGCAATGGAACTGTTATCGGTGGATCTTTATGGTAAGTTACCAAAAACCAAGGGAGGTGTTGCATACATTTTTGTAGTTTTGGAGGTGTTTTCTAAATTTATAAAACTTTATCTGCTACGTAGAGCTACTGGAAAAGCCGTTATGAGTAAATTGGAAGGTGATTATTTTGTGAAGTTTGGGAAACCTAAGGCCATATTATCCGACAATGGGTCACAGTTTGCATGTAAGACGTGGAAAGAAGGCCTTACCAATCAAGGAGTTACAGTAATTTACACATCAACGTATCATCCGCAAGGGAATCCAGTAGAACGTTATATGAGGGAGATTGACAGATTCTGCCGTACTTATTGTAGCAATAACCACAGTTCACGGGGAGGCATAATAGGAGACATTGAGGATGTAATGAATACTGTTGTTCATGAGGTAACGGTGTTTACCCCTCAGGAGATTATGAAAGGTGAGAGACAAAAAAGTCTGGTGGAGGAAAATTTATCTTTCCCTGCCAAGGAGGAATTGAGTTGGGGTGAAAAGAAGAAAAGGGTAAGAGAGCTGGTAGAGAAGAAACTGTTGGAAAGAAAAAAAAAGACATGATGATAAGGTGAAGTGTATTGATATAAGGATAGGAGATTTGGTTTTGGTCAAGACATATGAGAAGTCAAAAGAGATAAATAGTGAGATTTCTAAATTTTTTGATGTATACAAAAAACCATTTGAGGTGGCTGGTATACCCCACCCAAATGCATTCTATCTGATTTAGCCCAAGTCCAAGAAGAAATTTGCCCTTAAGAATGTGGTTGATTTAAAATCATATAAGGCAAGAACAACACACTAATACATTTGCCCACTTGCAGTTTCTGAGGAAATAAATTTCAGTGTAAACAGTGTAAAGATTTGATTATGAACTGTAAATAAGAAGTGGTTTAAGAATAATTTCTTGTATACCATTATATAAATTTCTTTTTGAAACCAGATAGTTTTTTTTACGTGTTTCATGATGTGGAGAGTCAAGTAGTTATCAGATTCAAGCAATGAAATGTGAGTTGTTATAGTAGACTGTGGCTTTACTTACAAATTCTTCCAAAGACACTCCAGAGTGTGTGATGATAAATAGTATATACAACTTTCAAGAATGTAGCAAGATTTGTCTGCAGCAGCATTGTATAGGTTTGCTGTAATTATTTGTTCATCCTAGAATTCTGTTTGTGCTGTAACTAACACCTGTCTTAGTTTTAGTCTTTACTATATGAAATTTTCATTTGTTAATTTGATTTGCTTGCCTTATGTCAGCATTTTCAAAGAACTGTGTAACATGCTGTTTCATTGTTGTTAAGTTTATTTGTACTGTTATATGATGTTTCCAATTATTCATGTCAAATAGTCTGAATAGCAGTTTGAATACTTTAGGGCAATATATATACCCATGACATGACCAAGGTTTATGATGTTGGTTGTGTCACATGAGTCAATGACATTTTATCTTGAGAGGTTCCTGGGAACATTTCATGATAAAATGGGGGGCATATGTGAAGGCATTGCTAATTACGCATATAAAATTTTTTTCGTGATTTTCTTTAGATTTCTATTTATTTTCTTTTGTTCATATGGGCACTTCTAATTGTGATTATGTAACATTCTACTATGGTTTTTAAATGTAAAGATGTAATTGTGATTATTTCGTTTGCTAATGGATAAATATGTTTCTTCCTTTGTACCTGTGGTAAAGTTTCTAAAGTTCTCTTTTGGAATATTATTAATTGTGAAAAATGCAGTCAATAACATTTATAAAGGTTAATGTAATTTACGATCACGATATAACATCTATAGACAGGGGACAGCGATAGTGATATCGAGAGTCGAAAGGTTGTTGCGTAGTAGAAAGGGATGGGGGATGGCGTGTCTGTGGAGCGTGCGCGGGAAAAATAGTACTGTGTTCCATGAAGAGCATACGTAATTGTATGGACAGTGATACCGAACTATCAGATTATTAATTCTCTTTACCACTGCGGTATGCAATCCCATCGCCAGCGAACTTTAAGAGCAAATAAACCGGACTGTGAAAGTGCCGCTAAAATTACTTTGTTGTGGCCGACACGAACTGTGCCTTTATTCGAATGAGCTTTGCTGGTACTGTTGTTGGGTGGTGGAACTGTTGTATTTCACATTCTATCAAGCCATGAAAGTGAAGACTAATTAACTGTGCAATATAAATGGCTTTCAGTGACGTTGTCGATGTTTGAAATGCGAGAACAGAGTGGACATTGTTTACAGTGTGCATCACATACATAAACAATTCTATGAACTGTGTATTTGTGGCTAAGACTATATGAATGTGACGAACCGTGTAATTATGGACGATAGCGTCACGGACAGTGCATGAAGTGTATAAACGAGCGATGTCTACGTCATGTACTTTGAAAGAGAGGACATGTCAACAACGTTCGTATACTGGCGTCTTGTGGTTTGTTAATCACCACGAGGTTAATGATACAGCTATGCCGGAACTTTATTTGCGTTTCGCCGGAGAAGATTAACCAGCGGAACTGTCTGTATCCTGCTCTCATCATCGTAACCCGCCTACATCGTGCTGCCTAACGCAACGCTTCGTATGCAACAAAAAGTTAAGGGATTTCGCTGAACGCTATCCCCTGACCTAGAAACTTTCTTTCTCTATTTAAAGTATAAGAATTACAGACTCTGTTTAATTAAAACATTTGTTTAGTTTGTTTGCTTTCTGATAACGAAAATAAAATTACAATCAGTGGATTAAAAGTTGCCTGGTAGTCATTGTTGAAACACCAGTAAATATAAACTTCTTCCTCTCATTAGGACTAATTCTCCTTGCATGTCAAAATTATTGTAGTTATTTTATGTAGTTTTATGTATTGTTATGAGACTAGATATATGACAGTAACTAATAAGAGTATTTTGTCGCGAAATATGGCTTCGCGCGAAAATTACGGCG
This sequence comes from Schistocerca serialis cubense, assembly GCF_023864345.2. NCBI lineage: Eukaryota > Metazoa > Arthropoda > Insecta > Orthoptera > Acrididae > Schistocerca > Schistocerca serialis. The sequence goes on from NC_064645.1 coordinate 386,916,114, forward strand.
ACTGCCATAGTTGCTTGCGTTCTGACCAATAATGTAAAAGCTGCTATTCCCGTATTGGTGCTTTTCCAGACGTGAGCGGGAATTATAAATGTCAGCTGTCAAATCACGTAGTGACTCTTTACCCAGTAATAAAAGTTTTTTGATATTGTATTGCTACGAGTCGTAGTATTAAGAGACACTGGCTATACTCAAAAGTGGGTAGATGTATGGTGAAACCCCCCAGTGTTCATGCGATTGTTAACAGTATTGTGTGTGATCCACGAAATTTTGTCACTTTTTCTAATTCCTTTGAAGTTTCAGAGAATATATACACAATTTTGTCGGTTCAGGTTAATTTAAGAGCAGTTTCTCGTGAATATTAGAGTTTTCAGTTCATAAACAAAGTGGGATCGTGACCAATTGAGAAGTATAACAAAGAGTGTGGTTTTCCAACCAGAATTTTGGATGACTTCACAGTTCAGATTTTGATAATTATTTTTCCTGTGGGTTGAGGTCATCACAGGGTCAGTTGCACCTTTTGTTGACAAATCTCAGCTCTCTTGTTAAGTGCTGCCTCCAGGTGGCACATAAACGTTAATAAACTGAATGTGTCTAGACATGTGAAGCCCTTACGTCTCCAGGAGTCCTGCAAAGCTATCGACACTCAATGAATGTCCTCTCTACACATAACCCCTGTTCCCCACCAGTGTTGATAGTAGCCTCATATCCTTGCATGTCTCGTAATTTGCAGGTGGCTATTTCATATATCAATGTCAGTGGCACGTACATAATATTGGAAGTATATCAGAAAAATTAGTACACCGTTTAGACGTTTGTAATTCACTCAAGTTTTATTGTTGCAACAGTACGTGGTGCAGCCTCCCTGGGCGGCAATGCAGGCACTGACTGTGGGATCCAGTCGATCGTACAGCTGGTGAATACTGTACTGGGATACGTTACGCCACGTCAGCTGGATCTGTTTACGTAATTCTGTAAGAGTTGTTGGTTGACAAGTCGCACGAGTCGCTTCTCGTCCCATAATATCCCACGCGTGCTCGGTTGGAGAGAAGTCTAGAGATCGTGCTGACTGGGGAAGTTGCAGCAAATCTTGCAGAGCACGTTGAGTTTCATGGCTAGTCTGTGGGCGAGCATTATCTTGTTGGAACAACACATCACCTTCCTGTTGCAAGAATGGTGAAACAACGAGTGTAAGAACATTCTGCACGTATCGAGGGCTGATTAGCGTCCCCTTCAGAAACACCAAACTTAAATGGAGAGTTGTAGCTCATCGCACACCAGATCGTAAGCACTCGCCAGTGTACCTGGGACGAATGCACTCTACAAGACAGCGCTCACCAGATTTACAACGTACTCACAAACGACCATCACTTGCATTCAGCCAGAATCTGCTTTCATCGCTGAATACCATGGCGTGCCATGCCATCTTCCACGTGATGCTCTGACTGCACCAGTCGAGCCGCGCACGTCGATGCTGTGGTGTGAGTGGGAGACGGCCTAGGGTCGTGTGTGCCAGTAGTCCCCATTGCTAATTACCCGTTTGCAACAGTTCGCGTTGCCACGTCTGGGCTCACAACCCCTCTTATCTGTGCTATGCCAGCTGTTCGACCTTCCACTGCTTCCCTGGCATGCTTCTGTGCTGCGTGGGCGTTCAGCAGCCTGTCTACGGGTGTGGGAATGATCACGTGACCACTGATAGCAGCGTCGTGGCACAACTGACGCAGCACTTCCGCCCTGTGTGGTAATTTTCCGAAATTACCATCCCGCCACTCGGAAGGCCACAATTTGACCCCTTCCAAATTCGCTCAGTTGGCTGTAGGAAGCACGAGTGTGTCTCCGTGGCATGGTTGACTGCGTGATTCAAACATCTGCACCACAGTGAACCTTCTGGCTGCGAGTACTCCCTATTAAAGAGTAGAAGCAGATGGTGCTCTGGTGGTCATGCCTCTACGCTATCTGTTGGCAGACGACATTGAAACCATTACCAGTACATTCTCTATCCGTCAAGCGGCATATGCCGTCATCAGATCAAAATCAGCGTCGTCTTTCTAGGTGTACAATTTTTTTCCGGCAGTGAATTTTGGTGACAGATTTATTTCTATTTACATCGACTGTAACCATTTTATGATATTTTTCTATGAAGCGTGTACATTCAGGTCTCTGTATCCCATACAGAAGTCATATTTTGCGCTGTACAGGGTGCCTGTCAAATATCGGTGAAGTTACCGTCTCCTCCGTTCTCTTCACTTGCAGCACTAACAAGAGGGCCATCATACCAATTAATCACGGATTTTGATTTAGGTATGTTGAAGAGGAGCCTGTCCTGAGTACCTGGCTAGCAGCTTGTCATGCAACGGCTCATAGTCTCCGACAATATCTATGCTGAAATTTTATGCGCACCTTTTATATCAATAACGATAGCCAAGTTTTGCGAAAGCGAATGTAGTGCAGGGGAGGGGAGGGGGGGTTAATGTTCACGATTACCCCAATGGTGGTCTGGGTTCAAATCCTGCGACGTCCCTTTTTTCCCAATTCCATCGTACAAAATATCATTGAATAGTATATGTCACGCAAAATTATTAAAAAATAGTCATTTTCGCGGTAGTAATGTCAAATGGTTCAAATGGCTCTGAGCACTTCTGAGGTCATCAGTCCCCTGGAACTTAGAACTACTTAAACCTAACTAACCTAAGGACATCACACACATCCATGCCCGAGGCCATGCACGGTTCCAGACTGTAGCGCCTAGAACCGCTCCGCCACTCCGGCCGGCGGTAGTAATGTCATTAACAAATTAATCATTACTGCATACTTTCCTCAAATGTAGGTTCTGTTTCTGGTTCGTAGTTACAATTCGAAGTATTTGGACAGTTACAAAGAGTTCTCAACGATGGACGAAGTAACAGCAGCTGCGGAAGGATTCCAAATAGAGAAGAAAATAATCATCGCTGCGTTGACCACGACTGTGCAATTATTACTGATCATTCCGGCTATCTGTACCTATCTACGTACAATAGATACCTTGCGGGACAAGGAGGAAAAACCGATTTGTGCAACATTAGCCATTCCTTCACAGCGCAGTGTACTGTAACTGCGTGAGGAAAGATATTGCCTTACGCTTTCTGAAGTATGACAGAACCACCCGGGAAATATCGTTGTAATGTTCAAAACAGAGATGAAAGTTGACTCATAATTTAAAAAATTTAACTGTCTACGACACGAAATGAGGGATGTTCGCGAAAGACTGCTCGAAGAATTTTTAAAATCTATCATTTTTCCGTATGTTGCACAAAAAGAAAAGTCCAACATTACTGATTCGTGGGGAGGGCAGAATGGTTAGACACTTAACGATCAAATCTTTGTAGTTGAAAGACAAGTATGGACCTATGCTGGAAAAATTATTCCTCCGAAATGAACTCCACTGTTTGTTTCTACAGGCACGTTAAAATTTTCACAAAATACCCGACTTCCTAAGGACTAATAGAGAAACAGCTTCTAGGGAGGATCCATACAAATACATTCTTTCACTCTCCACCAATTTAGAGCATCTGCCTTCGCAGGAGTTATCAGGTACGCGTCACATTTAATTTGCTCGAAGAAAGAACACCCTTTTTGAATTTAAATGAACCGTGTTTCGCGCTATCGCTTCCGAAAAGTCCCTGTACCTGCAAGGCAGTAACTTTCATTAAATGTGCGCGGTGCTGCACGAAATTGTGTTTCGTTCGCTCTACAATAAATTCCATGCGGAATTCTGTTCTAGCGCAGTAAGCGATGCAAGCGGTGGCAAGTAAGACGATTCTGTAATCTATTTTGTAACAAATGGGGTAAGCATTTGAAGAAAATTGGCTGTAATGACTGAATTATTAATGGAATTACTACGGCTAAAATAACTATTTGGAACAATTAATTCAATGTAATTATGTACGATGAAACTGAACAAAAAAGTACACAAGTATAGTTTCAACCCGTACCCTCAGCATGCTGTTCGCGAACAGTACACCCTCGATCGATAGAAAAACAGCTGAAGTTACAGACATAGAAGGAACGCCTAAAACTGCAACATCAGTTTTCTCTGACACTAGGGGCCGTCGCATGAAAGGCCGCATTATGTACTCAGGGCAAGTCCCTTTACAATATACCTAAGCCTCTTCAAATCCTTAATTAAGAGGTCTGATGGTCTGTTATAAGACGCGAAGCTTAGAGCGTCTCCATGAACTCTGTAACGCTATTTGGTTTACTCTTTAACTTATTCCCTTTTCTAGTGGGTGGTAATTTAATTTCACGTTCTCTATCCCCCAGTTTGTGTGATCGTTTAAATCAGATTGCTCTTGGACCAATGGAATCTTGTGCGGACGGTAGATTTTGGAGCTACTGTGCACCTGGAATTCTTTATTCGTGGGTAAGAGGCGCGGTCTCGATTGACGTCTGTAGCCATATCTGCCGGATCTTTATGTTGAGGAACGACTTTGTGCTGCTCGACTCGCTGCAGGTCTCAGCGTCTTCTCTCGCACGAAGATGCCTGGACGCGGAAAGAGAGGCGATGTCAAAGTGTAGTTTGCTTGTCGCCAGCGTGGAGCAGATGATAAACGGGTATTGATTGGACAAATATATTATAGTAGAACTGACATGGGATTACATTTTAACGCAATTTGGGTGCATAGATCCTGAGACATCAGTACCCAGAACAACCACATCTGGCCGTAATAACGGCCCTGGTACGGCTGGGCATTGAGTCAAACAGAGCATGGATGGCGTGTACAGGTACAGCTGCCCATGCAGCTTCAACACGATACCGTAGTTCAAGAGTAGTGACTGGCGTATTGTGACGAGTCAGTTGCTCGGCCACCATTGACCAGACGTTTTCAGTTGGTGAGAGATCTGGAGAATGTGCTGGGCAGGGCAACAGTCGAACATTTTCTGTATCCAGAAAGGCCCGTACAGGACCTACAACATGCGGTCGTGCATTATCCTGCTGAAATGTAGGATTTCGCAGGGATCGAATGAAGGGTAGAGCCACGGGTCGTAACACATCTGAAATGTCACGTCCACTGTTCAAAGTGCCGACAATGCGAACAAGAGGTGACAGAGACGTGTAACGAAGGGCACCGCATACCATCACGCCGGGTGATACGCCCGTATGGCCATGACGAATACACGCTTCCAATGTGCGTTCACTCCGATGTCGCCAAACACGGATGCGACCACCACGATGCTGTAAACAGAACCTGGATTCATCCGAAAAAATGACGTTTTGCCATTCGTGCACCCAGGTTCGTCATTGAGTACACCATCGCAGGCGCTCCTGTCTGTGATGCAGCGTCAAGAGTAACCGCAGCCACGGTCTCCGTGCTGATAGTGTATGCTGTTGGAAACGTCGTCGAACTGTTCGTGCAGATGGTTGTTGTCTTGCTACCGTCCACATCTGTGGACTCAGAGATCGAGACGTGGCTGCACGATCCGTTACAGCCATGCGGATAAGATCCCTGTCATCTCGATTGCTAGTGATACGAGGCCGTTGGGATCCAGCACGGCGTTCCGTTTACCCTCCTGAACCCAGCAATTCCATATTCTGCTAACAGTCATTGGATCTCGACCAACGCGAGCAGCAATGTCGCGATACGATAAACCGCAATCGCGATAGGCTACAATCCGACCTTTATCAAAGTCGGAAACTTGACGGTACGCATTTCTCCTCCTTACACGAGGCATCACAACAACGTTTCAGCAGGCAACGCCGGTCAACTGCTGTTTGTGTATGAGAAATCTGTGAAAACTTTCCTCATGTCAGCACGTTGTAGGTGTCGCCACCGGCGCCAGCCTTATGTGAATGCTCTGAAAAGCTAATCATTTGCATATCACAGCATCTTATTCCTGTCGGTTAAATTTCGCGTCTGCAGCACGTCATCTTCGTGGTGTAGCAATTTTAATGGCCAGTAGTGTATGTAGTGCCCGAAAACGCGTGACACACCCGCCTGTAAGAGAGACACGGGACGCCGCGCTGACCTGTGTCAACTGCGGTGGCGCATCCAAGACGAATTTTCATGGCTGCAACTATATCATGCGCTGGAGCAGCGAAAAGAAGAGCAGAAGGTGAAGGTACGCCCGCATGGCCGCTAGTGTAGATGGGACGGCTGCCAGCAGCATAGAGAGACACGGCGGCCACCCCACCAGCCCCATTCGAGGGGGGGGGGGGGGGGGGGGGGGGTGCGGGCCGCGTCGACGCGCAGACGCGGCCGCCGTCACCGGTGGTATGGCTGCCGTGTGCGCAGCCACCTACGTCGCAGTGGCCGCGCTCAATGCCGTCGTGACGGCGGGGAGAGCTGCGTTTAAAGACGGAAGTCGAACATGTCCGCTGCCAGCTGCAGCAGCTGCGGGAGGAAATGCCAGCCGCGAAAGAAGAGGCGTCCATCCGCGACGTCATCCACCACCCCCCCCCCTCCCTCCTCCATGGGGCTCCCATGCAAACGGTCGCTTCCGTGGCCATTGCAGAGATGCATGAAGCCATGGAGGTGGGCACAGAAGAAGAAGAGACGCCTGCTCCAGCCCCCACGGCTACACGGCACGCCGATGCAGAGGACGCCCCCGCAACAGAGCGGCCAGCGATCACTCTACACAGGGGCGAGCGGACGCGCCGACAGCCGCTTCCAAAGAAGCTCTTTCGTCATCGCTCCCCACGGCCCGTCTTTCTCACCCACATGTGGAGAGCGTAGCCCCGGCGCTGCAGAAGACTGTGCAGTCGGTCCAGGATGGCTCCTACCCCGACCACTTCATTACCTACCTATTCACTCCTGTTGATCGGCCTAAACCTACTGTCACACCCTAATGAACCCAGAAACCGAATTAGGAAAGACCATCATGATGGAGCTGAGTCGAAACAAAGCCCCCGGAGCAGACAACATTCCATTAGAACTACTGACGGCCTTGGGAGAGCCAGTCCTGACAAAACGAGGGCTAGTAGATATCCTCGGGTAACAGAAGAGATATTGAATTAGTTGATGAAAGGAGAAAATATAAAAAGGCAGCAAAGTGAAGCAAGCAAAAACGAATGCAAAGGTCTCAAAAATGAGATCGACAGGAAGAGCAAAATGGCTAAGCACGGATGGCTAGACGATAAATGAAAGGATGTTGAGGAATATATAACTAGGGGTAAGATAGATACTGCCTACAGGAAAATTAAAGAGACTTTTGGAGAAAAGAGAACCACTTGTATGAATATCAGGAGCTCAGATAGAAAATCAGTATTAAGCAAAGAAGCGAAAGCGGAAAGGTGGGAGGAGTATATAGAGGGTCTATACAGTGGCGATGTAGTTGATGGCAAGGTTATGGAGATGGAAGACGACGTAGATGCAGGTGAAATGGGAGATACGGCACTGTGTGAAGAATTTGACAGAGCATTGAAAGACCCAAGTCGAAACAAGGCCCCAGGAGGAGGAACTGCTGATAGTGTAGGAAAAGCCAGTCCTGACAAAACCCTACCATCTGATGAGCAAGATGTATGAGACACGCGAAATACCCTCAGACATCAAGAAGAATATAATAATTCCAATCCCAAAGAAAGCAGGTGTTGACAGATGTGAAAATTACCGAACTATCAGTTTAATAAGTCACAGCTGCAAAATACTAATGCGAATTCTTTACAGACGAATGGAAAAACTGGTAGAAGCCGACCTCGGGGAAGATCAGTTTGGATTCCGTAGAAATGTTGGAAGACGAGAGGCAATACTGACACTACGACTTATCTTAGAAGAAAGATTAAGGAAAGGCAAACCTACGTTTCTAGCATTTGTAGACTTAGAGAAAGCTTTTGACCTTGTTGATTGGAATACTCTCTTTCAAATTCTGAAGGTGGCAGGGGTAAAATACAGCGAGCGAAAGGCTATTTACAATTTGTACAGAAAGCAGATGGCAGTTATAAGAGTCGAGGGGTATGAAAGGGAAGCAGTGGTTGGGAAGGGAGTGAGACACGGTTGTAGCCTCTCCCCGATGTTATCCAATCTGTATATTGCGCAAGCAGTGAAAGAAACAAAAGAACAGTTCGGAGTAGGTATTAAAATCCACGGAGAAGAAATAAAAACTTTGAGGTTCGCCGATGACATCGTAATTCCGTCAGAGACAGCAAAGGACTTGGAAGAGCAATTGAACGGAATGGACAGTGTCTTGAAAGGTGGGTATAAGATGAACATCAACAAAAGCAAAACGAGGATAGTGGAACATAGTCGAATTAAATCGGGTGATGCTGAGGGAATTAGATTAGGAAATGAGACACTTAAAGTAGTAAAGGAGTTTTGCTATTTGGGGAGCAAAATAACTGATGGTGGTCGAAGTAGAGAGGATATAAAATGTAGACTGGCAATGGCAAGGAAAGCGTTTCAGAAGAAGAGAAATTTGTTAACATCGAGTATTGATTTAAGTGTTAGGAAGCCGTTTCTGAAAGTATTTGTATGGAGTGTAGCCATGTATGGAAGTGAAACGTGGACGATAAGTAGTTTAGACAAGAAGAGAATAGAAGCTTTCGAAATGTGGTACTACAGAAGAATGCTGAAGATTAGATGGGTAGATCACATAACTAATGAGGAGGTATTGAATAGAATTGGGGAGAAGAGGAGCTTGTGGCACAACTTGACCAGAAGAAGGGATCGGTTGGCAGGACATATTCTGAGATATCGAGGGATCACCAATTTAGTATTGGAGGGCAGCGTGGAGGGTAAAATCGTAGAGGGAGACCAAGAGATGAATACACTAAGCAGATTCAGAAGGGTGCAGGCTGCAGTAGGTACTGGGAGATGAAGAAGCCTGCACGGGATAGAGTAGGATGTAGAGCTGCATCAAACCAGTCTCAGGACTGAAGACCACAACAACACATCATGATGTAAAGTAGGGAAAAGTTATCCTGACAGGTACGACAACTTTGCGGATGATACAACACCAGAAATTCGTGATAAACACCAACATTAAGCATTACAGACTGTGTTTTGGTAAAAAGGAAGAAGAAAGAAAGGTCGTCTTTAGTTATTTGCTAAACATCTAAGTAATAATTGCAAATTAGTACCACGAAAGTTAAGTCCAAAGAAATGTCGATCAGAGATAACTTTTGTGTGGAAGAGAGTTGTAAACGCAACGAAGAAATTCAATCCTTGTACAATACTTATTCACGGAAAAAGTAACCCGCTTACTAGCTATCGTGCTATCATGTCATGCGAGAGCAGCTCTTGCCATAGTTGAGCGAACGGAGCGCGACGAGATTGTTTTACTTTCAAGAGTCGTTGTTGCGTGACGTAGACGCACGGATTTTGTGAACTGCTGAACTGTGTTGGCCGAGTTGTTGGACTTAATTAACGGAAGTAGGCAGATTGGACTCAACATTGATATATGTGAACTTATAGAAAGGAACGGACGAAGTTTCAAAAGACTGTAATACTCGTTTAGTCTCGAGTAGGAGACATTGACACGAATACATGAATAAGATACAACTATGCCGAGGGTTAAAGCTGTCGTAATTGTCACGATACTTGAAACTAACAGAATTGCCAGTGATAATTAACCGCGTGTGCTTGTGGCGTGATGTTTATAAAGTATTTAGCGAAAAGGAACAATAAAATTGTTCATCAAAAGTGGAAATTAAACGTGTCGCCTCCATCATTCTATGAATATTTGGTAATTGCTCATCAAAAGTTAATGAACAGTGACTACTGAACTTGGAAGTAAATTCGTGGACTGTTAGTTGTGACAAGGAAGGCTTTGACATAATATTGAATGGTTGAAGTGGCTCTGAGCACTATGGGACTTAGCTCCTGAGGTCATCAGTCCCCTAGAACTTAGAACTACTTAAACCTAACTAACCCAAGGATATCACACACATCCATGCCCGAGGCAGGATTCGAACCTGCCACCGTAGCGGTCGCGAGGTTCCAGACCGTAGCGACTAGAACCGCTCGGTCACTCCAGCCGGCACATAATATTACGACGCAAGATAATTAGGCCATTGTTAAAGAGTATCTGTGGATCTCGCGTCATATAGAGCGAACAATTTTACTTAGCAACGAACAAACAATGACCAATACGATCTGCTATTGAACTTTTTCCTCGCTTTTGGGTGATGTGGACGATGCGCATGAGGGAAGCTTCGTCAATTGCTGCACTAAAGTGTTAACCGGGCACATAATGATTCAACTTCAAACCATAAGAGACAATCAGAGTGCGCAGTTCGCATTAATAGGAAAACTGTGCGGACTCGCAATCAAACTTTAATCATTACGCGAGGAACGATTTCTTAAGAGCTTTTTCAGATCTTGTCTCTCGTTAACCGACGGAGACATCCATCATCGCGCATCGCGTCTCGACTCCATCGACCGAGCTGCAGCAGTAACAGCTCCACGCCGTCGACAACACTAGCACGCGCCGGAGAGGGGACGTCACACTACCTTCCCTCACAAACGCTATCCCTTCACTCCTGAGAAGTTACAGCTACTGGTTAAAATCCTTCCCCTGGAGTCACTGAGGCGGATCAACGCCCGTGCTGTCTTCACTTCCACTGACTCGAAACATCTCGTCAGCTGTGCAGAGGAGACGGAAAACCGCCTCCTCGTCAATGGTATGGAGACCGGACGAGACCAAGATGAGGCCAACCTGAACAAGGCAAAGCCTACACTGGACGGAATCTCCAAGTAGCCTCTAGGAAAGCTGTTTGAAGAAGAAGTGGAGGATCGAAGCTGGGTGCTATAACCACCCTGCCAAGACCTCCCAGACAATCTACAGGGTGGTCCATTGACCGGGCCAAATATCTCAAGAAATAAGCGTCAAACGAAAAAACAACAAAGAACGAAACTCGTCTACCTTGAAGGGGATTCCAGATGGCGTTATGGTTGGCCCGATAGATGGCGCTGCCATAGGTCAGACGGATATCAACTGCGTTTTTTAAAACAGGAACCCCCATTTTTTATTACATATTCGTGTAGCACGTACAGAAATATGAATGTTTTAGTTGGACCACTTTTTCCGCTTTGCGATAGATGGCGCTGTTTTAAATTGAAATACAGAACATAGGAACGTTTGAACATTTTATTTCGGTTGTTCCAATGTGATACATGTACCTTTGTGAACTTATCATGTCTGAGAACGCACGCTGTTACAGCGTGATTACCTGTAAATACCACATTAATGCAATAAATGCTCAAAATGATGTCTGTCAACCTCAATGCATTTGGCAATACGTGTAACTACTTTCCTCTCAACAGCGAGTAGTTCGCCTTCCGTATTATTCCCACATGCATTCACAAAGCGCTGACGCATGTTATCTGGCGTTGTCGGTGGATCACGATAGCAAATATCGTTCTACTTTCCCCACAGAAAGAAATCCGGAGACATCAGATCCGGTGAACGTGCGGGCCATGCTTCGACGACCAATCCACCTGTCATGAAATATGCTATTCAATACCGCTTCAACCGCACGCGAGCTATGTGTCGGACATCCATCATGTTGGAAGTACATCGCTATACTATCATGCAGTGAAACATCTTGTAGTAACATCGGTAGAACATAACGCAGGAAATCAGCATACATTGCACCATTTAGATTGCCATCGATAAAATGGGGACCAGTTATCCTTCCTCCCATAATGCCGCACCATACATTAACCCGCCAAGGTCGCTGATGTTCCACTTGTCGCAGCCTTCGTGGATTTTCCGTTGCCCAATAGTGCATATTATGCCGGTGTGCGTAACCACTGTTGGTGAATGACGCTTCGTCGCTAAATAGAACGCGTGCAAAAACTCTGTCATCGTCCCGTAATTTCTCTTGAGCCCAGTGGCACAACTGTACACGACGTTGAAAGTCGTCGTCATGGAATTCCTGTCGCTTAGAAGTATGGTACGGGTGCACTCGATGTTGATGTAGCATTCTCAACGCCGATGTTTTTGAGATTCCCGATTCTCGCGCAATTTGTCTGCTACTGATGTGCGGATTAGCCGCGACAGCAGCTAAAACACCTACTTGGGCATCATCGTTTGTTGCAGGTCGTGGTTGACGTTTCACATGTGGCTGAACATTTCCTGTTTCCTTAAATAGCGTAACTATCCGGCGAACGGTCCGCACACTTGAATGATGTCGTCCAGGATACCGAGCAGCATACATAGCACACGCCCGTTTTGCATTTTGATCACAATAGCCATACATCAACACGATATCGACCTTTTCCGCAATTGCCGAACGGTTCATTTTAACACGGGTATCACGAAGCAAATACCGTCCGCACTGGCGGAATGTTACGTGATACCACTTACTTATACGTTTGTGACTATTACAGCGCCATCCATCACAAAGCGAAAAAAGTGGTCCAACTGAAACATTTATATATTTTTATGTGCTACACGAATATGTAATAAAAATGGGGGTTCCTATTTTAAAAAACGCAGTTGATATCCGTTTGACCAATGACAGCGCCATCTAGCGGGCCAACCATAGCGCCATCTGGTTTTCCCGTTCAAGCTAGACGAGTTTCGTTCTTAGTAGTTTTTTCTTTTGAAGCTTATTCCGTGAGATATTTGGCCCGGTCACTATCAATGGACCACCCTGTATACCAATCCGCTAGGTTGTTAGCGTAATGTGCTTTGTTATTTGAGATAACGAAACGCCTTTCCATCCAGAGAGGACACAAATACCGACATTGACATGCTACGCAGGAGCAGAACACAGGCACTCAGCCTGCACCAGCCATGGCCGAGGAGAGGCCTGTCATTAAAGTGACCAAGTGACCAGATTCAGGATCTGTAATATCGCATCCTTCAGATGAAGTTTCGTCCGCTGTTGAAGTCGCATTTCTCTCTGCCGTTGCTGGCGCATCTTTTTTTTAATCCAGTAGCCACCATTTTCAGCTCATTGGTTCATCGCCTTCCTCGTCAGATGGATTTGTTCCTGTTTCTTGTCTGCGAGGACTCAACAGCTGCATGTGGGGATACGGATGGAATATACTGTCTTGTTATTCACCCATTAATCGTGGCCATTACTAACAATTGTGTATGACTCTCCGACGGATTGGTATGTCCTTCGGGCTTTGTCGCTTGCCTGTGGACAATGAAACTAAAGTAACTCCTTCAATCCAAAAACCAAGCACCGAGGCAGCTACTCGTCTATACTGATAAACTTTATAATCTTGCCGGCCGGAGTGGCCGAGCGGTTCTAGGCGCTTCAGTCTGGAACCGCGCGACCGCTACTGTCGCAGGTTCGAATCCTGCCTCGGACATGGATGTGTGTGATGTCCTTAGGTTAGTTAGGTTTAAGTAGTTCTAAGTTCTAGGGGACTGATGACCTTAGATGTTGTCCCATAGTGCTTAAAGCAATTTTTAAAATCTTGCATGTCTAAATACAAATAGACATGATTTTTTAAATTCATACAGACAATGCGCAACCCATTTTCTGCATTGACACTTGTACAATGGTGTGCATGTTAATTGGGGCAAGCTCATATTTTACAAAGATTTGAAGTTGGTTTGCTGTAATCAGTTTTATCCGCCCAATTCTAGGACTCTTGGCGAACTGTTGTTTTCTTGGCTATGAAAACAATTGTAGGTTCCCTCCAGTTCTGCTGAGTGCTAGTATATGTAGCAGCCGAGTGTGTCATTTCATTGTTGCCGGAAGGAAAAGTTTGTGATTGTATTAAAATTGACATTCCACCTATGAAGGGTCCAAAAAGAGTTGCACTTCGTGAACACACGTCTGACTATAAGAGACATGGCCTCTGATGTTAATGTGAGGAAATCTACTGTTTAAAGACTTAATAGGGCATATATAGAGATGTTTCCTTATTCTCTCCAAAGAGAAATGACAGATGTGGGCGAAAACGAAAACTTATCCCTGGAACTGACAAAACTCTGCTTAGAAACAACAAAATATAAAATTCCTCACAAGGCAAGTAAGGACCTGCAAAGAGATTTACTGGCTACTGGAGTAAAGACTGACTTTTCAACGGTGCAGCATAGGCCTCTTCGTTGTGTGCGGAAGGCACAACAGCCAATAAAGAATCAGCTGTTAATACCTGCCCTGAAGAACCAACGGTTGGCATGGGCCAAAGTATATAATCTATCTCCAATGACTGGAAAAGTGTAATTTTCAGTCATGAGTCACATTTTATTGTTCGAGGATACAGAGCAATAATTGTCAGGTGAAGCACCCTTGATGCAGTGAGAGCTGGGCATCTTGAACAGACTGTAAAATACTGCCTCCCTCCCACCAAAAAAAGAGAAAAAAGATTTTAGAATTTCTTCATTACAAGTGGTCCTGGGGCACTAGTTGCAGTTTATGTATGGAATGACGACTTCAACCAAATTAATGGAAGCCCTTAGGCGCAATATTGTGCCATTCCTACAGGACTTTTCAGATGGTGGAAGAACGTTTCAGTGCGATCTGGCTCCGTGTCACACTTCTAAAGCAGTCAAGACGACCATTGAAGAAACAACATAAGATTTCTTCAGCGGCCTGCTAATTCAGCAGACTTCAGTACCCTCGAGAATTGGAGGGGTATGATACAAGGCGTTTCTTTGAAAAATGGAATGTTCATCAAACGATCGCATGTTAGCAAATGTACACTATCGGCCATTAGAATTGCTACACCACGAAGATGACGTACTACAGACGCGAAATTTAACCGACAGGAAGAAGATGCTGTGATATGCAAATGATTAGCTTTTCAGAGCATTCACACAAGGTTGGCGCCGCTGGCGACACCTACAACGTGCTGACATGAGCAAAGTTTCCAACCGATTTCTCATACACAAACAGCAGTTGACCGGCGTTGCCTGCTGAAACGTTGTTGTGATGCCTCGTGTAAGGAGGAAAAATGCGTACCATCACGTTTCCGACTTTGATAACGGTCGGATTGTAGCCTATCGCGATTGCAGTTTATCGTATCGCGGCATTGCTGGTCGCTTTGTTCGAAATCCAATGGCTGTTAGCAGATTATGGAATCGGCGGGTTCAGGAGGGTAATACGAAACGCCGTGCTGGATCCCAACGGCCTCGTATCACTTGCAGTCGAGATGACAGGCATCTTATCCGCATGGCTGTAACGGATCATGCAGCCACGTCACGATCCCTGAGTCAACAGATGGGGACGTTTGCAAGACAACAACCATCTGCACGAACAGTTCGACGACGTTTGCAGCAGCATGGACTATCAGCTCGGAGACTATGGCTGCGGCTATCCTTGACGCTGCATCACAGACAGGAGCGCCTGCGATGGTTTACTCAAAGACGAACCTGGGTGCACGAATGGCAAAACGTCATTTCTTTCGGACGAATCCAGGTTCTGTTTACAGCATCATGATGGTTGCATCCGTGTTTGGCGACATCGCGGTGAACGCACATTGGAAGCGTGTATTCGTCATCGCCATACGGGCGTATCACCCGGCGTGACGGTATGGTGTGCCATTCGTTACACGTCTCGATCACCTCTTGTTCTCATTGAAGGCACTTTGAACAGTGGGCGTTACAATTCAGATGTGTTACGGCCCGTGGCTCTACCCTTCATTCGATCCCCGCGAAACCCTACATTTCAGCAGGATAATGCACGACCGCTTGTTGCAGGTCCTGTACGGACACTTCTGGATACAGAAAATGTTCGACTGCTGCCTTGGCCAGCACATTCTCCAGATCTCTCACCAATTGAAAACGTCTCGTCAATGGTGGCCGAGAAACTGGCTCGTCACAATACGGCAGTCACTACTCTTTATGAACTGTGGTATCGTGTTGAAGCTGCATGGACAGCTGTACAGAGGTGGTTGTTCTGGGTACTGATTTCTCAGGATCTATGCACCCAAAATGCGTGAAAATGTAATCATATGTCAGTTCTAGTGTAATATATTTGTCCAATGAATACGTGTTTAGCATCTGCATTTCTTCTTGGTGTAGCAATTTTAATGGCCAGTAGTGTAGTAAAAGTGTGGTTTCATGAGTACGAACTACGAAATATTTCCGGAATGAGATTTTCACTCTGCAGCGGAGTGTGTGCTGATATGAAACCTCCTGGCAGATTAAATCTGTGTGCCCGACCGAGACTCGAACTCGGGACCTTTGCCTTTCGCGGGCAAGGAAAGGCGAAGGTCCCGAGTTTGAGTCTCGGTCGGGCACACAGTTTTAATCTACGAAAAATTTGTTCTAACCTGAGCGAAGCTACGCCACAACGTGTTCAGAAGGTTATTAAAACAGAAAGATAAAATATTTGTTATTTATATTTGGTAAGCTACTTCCTTTATTATACATATAGTAGTAAATGTGCACAGTTAAAGTTTGATTGCTTGTCCGATTAACATGCACACTACTGTGTTAGTGTCCCACTCTTCATTTGAAATTTGTAAATTCGTGACTTATGCTAATTACAGAGCCGAATACTGTAAATTTTTTTCTTGAGTGGGAGATTATGAACATTTCTTTAGCTAGTACTTTGCATGAATCGTGTTGAAGTCTGATTGCCTCGCTTTCCCAGAACGTAACGGAATTTAGTAACCACCGTGGTCAGTTCAACAATTCTGGAGAAATCCTGACCAAAAGGTAACCGAAACGCAGAGTAAAATTTTGGACTACTGCGGTCTTGATGTCTGTTCTGTACTAAAGACACTGAGTCGTCTATGGAAACGCAGGCTTACCTGCCTGCCTGCTGCTCATCCTCTGGCTCGAAGCACCCACAAACAGGTCCTCTCGTAGGAACAGCCGGGACAGGACCGGAGGTATCCGGGCACAACTGGTGCGTGACCCCTGCTTCCAGCGTCGATTCTGTACATATATTTGTAATAATTTTCTGAATTCCGCAGATGTTTTTCTCCATTACGACTCATAGTTTTAGTTTGGTAGGAAGTTTCAAAAGGGTACACTATCAACTAGACAGTGAAAGATACAGTCTGGTGACAAGTCATGCACCATAGGAAACCCATTTATTTGCGATTTATCCTACCTTTTTATGGAGTCGTCAGTCTTCTGACTGATATGACGCTGCCTGCGACGACCCTTCTGTAGTACCAACCTCATCATCTCAATAGCACTTGCGGCCTATATCCCCAGGTTTTTGTTGGCCATATTCCAATCTCTGTCTTCCCCCACACTATCATCGCCTGCACTCCCTACAGTATCATGGGAGTTATAGATTTACTGTCACCGTGTTCCTTCCTCTCGTCAGCGGTTTCTATTTGTTCCTTTCTTCGCCAATTCTGCGGAGATTATCAGTACACGTAATTTTCAACACCATTGTACAGGAACACATCGTCAGTCTTCGATTCTCTTCTTTTCCAGTTTTCCCAAAGTCCGTGATTGGTTACCATACAATGCTGTGCTCAGAACGCACATTCTCAGAAATTTCTTCCTCAGATTAACGCCGACGTTTGATACTAGCAGACGCCTCTCCGCCAGGAAATCTCTCTTCACATGTACTAATCTGCTTTTCAAGTCCTCAGTGCTTCATCTGTCGTCTTATTTCGCTTCTAAGGCAGCAAAACTCTTAACTTCGTCGTTCCCAATTCTGATGTTAAGTTTTTCGCTGTTGTTATTGCTGCTATTTCTTGCTACTTCCATCTATCTTCTGTCTATCCTGCGTCCATATTCTGTACTCATTAGACTAGTCATTCCATACATCTGATCCCGTAACTCTTCTTCACTTTCATAGAGGATAACAATGTCATCGTAGAATCTTATTTTGATATCCTTTAATACTGAATTTTGCCGGCCGCGGTGGCCAAGCGGTTCTAGGCTCTTCAGTCCGGAACCGCGCGACTGCTACGGTCGCAGGATCGAATCCTGCCTCCGGCAGAGATGTGTGTGATGTCCTTCGGTTAGTTACCTTTAATTCGTTCTAAGTTCTAGGGGAGAATTGACCCCAGATGTTAAGTCCCATAGTGCTCAGAGCCATTTGAACCATTTGAATCCTGAATTTTAAACCCACTGTTGAACTTTTCCTTTATTTCCTTATTGTTTCTTCGATGTATAGATTGAACGGTACGAGTCGAAATACCATACGTCTGTCTTACACTCTTTTTAATATGACCACTTCGTTACTGATCTTCCACTCTTATTGTATCCCCTTGGTATTTGTGAAGCTATATTGTATGTTATCCGTCTGTCCCCGCAGCTTATCCCCTTTCTCTCAGAATTTCTAGTATCTTGCGCCATTTTACATTATCGAGCGCCACTTCTAGCTTGACAAATTCTGTGATGATATACTGAATCTTCTTCAGTCTTGTTTCCATTATCAGTCGCTACACCAGAACTCCCTCCCAGTCTTTAAATTTACGAAAGTCAGTCCGACCGTCATCTCACATAATCTCAATTTTCATTTCCGTCTTCCTTCTTACAGGAACTTACTCCAGCAAGATTATGCAGAAAGACTTCTGTATATTTTGGGAAGTATGAGAAAAGAGATGGAAAAAAGGGAAGCTGTCAGTTAGCACTATGATTTATCCTTAACTTCCAAGAAGACTTTATTTTGACCGAGATATTTCCGTTCTAAGATAAGAAAGTAATTGTTCAAGTATCTAATCCTCAAAATGTCTAGACTCTAAGGGAATTCAATCACTTTTATCGATCAACGAAAAACGTCTTCTACAGAAGAATAATCCTTTAGTTTCAACCAACGAAGGAGAAGGCGATTACGGTGCGCGTGAGGTAGTGTTGAAGGGATGTAAGGAGACGTTACTAGGGACGGAAGAAAAAAAGCCAACCCTCTCTACAATAGCACTGCCGGAAAAAAGCAAGGTCTTAGGTCCGTAAACCAGTCTGACGCACGTTTTTAATCAGTGTGCTTATTTCCCGATCGAGAGTGAATCGATTCAAATTTCTCTTTTAATTTCTCGTTTCTACTTTTCCTTCACGTTCCCTCTCTCTCTGGTTATTTTTCAAGCTTTGTTATTATTCCCCCCTTCCGCAGGCTCTAACTATTTTCACCCAACATGATTTGATCGAGAGCGCTTCTTTGTTTGCCGGTGCAGCCACCTGCTATGAATTTTTTATGCTATTCGTTCATTTACTTGTAACGACACGGTTGTTTGTTGAATCCACAATCGGATTCGCACATTGTTTGAATAATGGATTCACACTTCGCAGATCGCAGCGCAAACACAAGTTCTGTGAGACGCCATCGTTTATCTTCGAAAAGCAAATATTTTGCACTGACTGCAGTAATTTGCAACTCTGACTGCATCTGCATCCGGTAGTGTTCAGAACATGTTTCTATCTCAGAAGTGACTGACGAATAAAAATTTACTACGTCTCCTACCTTGTAAAACGCGGAGCGCAGGCGCCAGCTGCGAATATTGTGGCGGGAAACATAGGCCAACGGTATCACAAACGCAAGACTCTCGACGTTACCCAAGCAGAAGTCGAGAAGCAGCAGCAAACGGACCTGCTCTCTGCTGCAACAAGACCCGGAGATCATCATGCCAGTGTGACGAACGCACTGACGGTATTGCGCGACAATTCGATTAGATTATATAAAACAACGTCCTGCTCTCAGTATCAAAGGTCTCAAAGTGCGCAGAAAACTGTTACCTAAACGATTAGAAATCATCAAATAAAAATTCTAAAACACAATAAAGCAAACAACCCTGTAAATATGGACATCAGTGGATAATTATAATCACTCCAGGCCATTGTCATTTCTGAAATTCCTCGGTTTTTTTTTTTTTTTTTTTTTTTTTTTTTTTTTTTTTTTACGGAGAATTTTGTGGTACCCTATTGTTATAGTAGACTGATCCAATTGTCGTCTACTTCGGTTCCTACACAAACTTTTGAATTGCCCTGTCTAGAGTGGAAATGAAAACAAAAATAGCAAGCAGTCACTAAGGTAAACGATGGTTAATAGCTATAGTAAATTTTTTGAGTTTCATGCTGCACACTCACTCATCTGTGTGGAAAACCTATACTTTACAACCATATTCAGTTTAATCATTATCAGGTACGTGCATTAAAAGAAAAAAACTCAAAAACTCGGAAGATGGAAAACGTATGCATGGGTCCCAGGGAAATCCACCGTACTCGATAAGTATTTACACTGATATGACAAAAGTCAGGGGACACCTCCTAACATTGTGTCGCTCCTCCTTTTGCCCGGAGCAACTATACGTGGCATGGGTTCAGCAAGTTGCTAGAATTCCCCTGCAGAAATACTGAGCCATGCTGTCTCTACAGCCGTTAACTGCAACAGCGTTGCCGGGTAGGATTTTGAGCACGAATTGAACTCTCAATTATGTCATATAAATGTTAAATGGGATTCATGTCGCGTGATTTGGTTGGCCAAAACATTCACTCGAATTGTCCAGAATGTTCTTCAAACCAATCGCGAACAACTGTGGTCCAGTGACATCCAGCATTGTTATCCATACAAATTCCATCGTTGTTTGGGAAAATGAAGTTCATGGATGGCTGTAAATGGTCTCCATGTATCCGAACATTACCATTTCCAGTCAATCATCGGTTCACTCGGACCAGACTACCCAGTCCATTCCATGTAAACATAGCCCACACCATTATGGAGCCACCATCAGCTTTCACAGTGCATTGTTGACAACTTGGTTCCATTGCTTCGTGGGATCCAAAAAAAAAAAATGGCTCTGAGCATTATGGGACTTAACATCTGAGGTCATCAGTCCCCTAGAAGTTAGAACTACTTAAACCTAACTAACCTAAGGACATCACACACATCCATGCCAGAGGCAGGATTCGAACCTGCGACCGTAGCGATCGCACGGCTCCAGACTGAAGCGCCTAGAACCACTCGGTCACACCGGCCGGCCTAGCGGGATCTGCGCCACATTCGAACGCTACCATCGGCTCCTACCAACTGATCAGGCCACGGGTTTACGGTCGTCTAGGGTCCAACCGACATTATCACGAGTCCAGGAGAGACGCTGCAGCCGATGTCGAGCTGTTAGCAAAGACACTCGCGTAGACCGTCTGCTGCCATAGCCCATTAACGCCAAATTCCGCCGCTGTGTCCGAACGGATACGTTCGACGTACGTCCCACATTTATTTCTGCGGTTATTTCACTAAGTGTTGCTTGTCTGTTAGCATTGACAACTATACGCAAACGCCGCTGCTCTTGATTGTTAAGTGAAGGCCGTCGGCCACTGCAATGTCCGTGGTGAAAGATTATGCCTTGAAATTTGATGTTCTCGGCACACATTTGACACTGTGGATCTCGAATATTGAGTTCCCTAACTGTTTCCAAAATGGAAAGTCCCACGAGCGTAGCCGGCCGGGGTGGCCGTGCGGTTCTAGGCGCTACAGTCTGGAACCGCGTGACCGCTACGGTCGCAGGTTCGAATCCTGCCTCGGGCATGGATGTGTGTGATGTCCTTAGGTTAGTTAGGTTTAAGTAGTTCTAAGTTCTAGGGGACTCATGACCTCAGCAGTTAAGTCCCATAGTGCTCAGAGCCATTTTGAACCATGCGCGTAGCCCTAACTACTATCCTGCGATTAAAGTCCGTTCCCGTCGTGTGGCCATGATCATTTTCACGTGAGTCATCTGAGCCCAAAAGATAGCTCTGCCAATACAGTGCCGTTTTATACTTCGTGTGCACGGCACTGTTACCATCTGAATATCTGCATATCGCTGTCGAATGACTTTTTTCACCTCAGTGCACACAGAGATTATCAGTTGGTAAGACTAAATGTTTGAGGATAAAAATAGGAAAATTATTTACTTATCAATGACACGGGAACAAATGTGTACAGTCCAAACAGTTCATCTGATTCAGCTAATTTTAAGTGGCTGTTATTGAAACGTATCTTTAGACCAACATATAATATTATTAAAAATTTTGTGTTATGTTGTAATATGCAGAACAAGGAGGAATATCCTCTGAGAGAACGTTTTACGAAGAATGTACAGTTGTAAGAGCTCCTACGTCAATATTTTCCAAGGGTCAATTACAAACCGTGAAATAATTTGAAACAGTTCGAAACCACACCACACCACTGATGCCAAATACAATCCAAACTCGCACGTCTCACACAGCCAAACACGCTACGAAACAGACGAATACCACGCAGCCACGACAACACGTAACGGCAGCGAAAACTCTGCTATGTTTTGAGAAATAGAAAAACTGCAGTGCCAAGCGACCATAAGTCATGAAGTAAGCCTATTTACTTCGCCAACAACACAGGAGAACGCACTACATTTTCAAAACTGTAAGTTACACACAAAAAACTTGATACAGTTTGATCTCCGTTAGTAAATGCGTAACAAACAGAAAAATAAATTACGTTTTGCTGTTTGCAGATGACAAGTTGTATATTGTGTAGCAGAATAGCTACCAAATTAAATGGACAATAGCATCATGTAAGGTATGTTAACTTTGCACACATCCACTTTTCGCCAATTAAGCTATAAGTGGAACTTTGTGTTGTTTATAACATTATGTCAATGTTAATATGTAACAACAATTTTACAGTTAAAAATAAAAATCAAACCCACTGAAGATACCACAAAAGTGCTGAAACATGTATGGGTGAAACAAAACAGAAAAGAGGTGTCTTGCATAAGGCGGAATTTTTCATTCCGTCCTAGACTGTATCTACGTTGCTAATATAAATGCTTTGCTTAAAAATCGCAGTTGCAGTGTGTAACGTAATGCCCATGCGTTACTGTTAAATCCATAGACAAAATTATGAATACAGACTAGTCAGCAACGAGAGAGCTACACAACCCTGATATGCAAAGCAAGTAACTCGATTTAAAGGAAACTAAATAATAAGTTATCTAAGATCATGTAGGTCATCCTGTAATTTATGAAGTGTATTAAATCAAAGTGACAGATATAAGGTAATAAACGTAACTGTTATCAAACAGGAAAGTGTGACTAATATGTTACATCATGTTGTTGTTGTTGTCGTCTTCAGTCTGAAGACTGGTTTGATGTAGCTGTCCGCGCTAGTCTACCCCATGCAAGACTCTTCATCTCCTGATAATTACTTTTTAATCTACTTATTGTCTTCATCCCTTGGTGTGAATCCCCCGCCCCCCCCCCCCCCCCCCTCTCCACCGCCTACAACAATCCAACAGTCCACCGCCTCTCCTGCCCCACATATGCACACAACACATTTCCATCCATAGTGAAAATGATGGTTACTTGATGTATCATGATGTGTTCTATCAATTGTTATTGTGCCGGTTTCGCTTCTCTATAAGGCCAGACTATAGACAAATACCCCCCAGATTTTTCTTTTCCATAAATAGTTTTCTTGCTGTTTCGAGTCGGAGATTTACATCGTATTTACTTCCCCAATTACGAGTTATTTTGCCGCTCAAATAGACAAGTCCATCTACTGTTTTTAGTGTTTCAGTTTCCTAATCTAATTGCCTCAGCGTCACTTCATTTAACTCGACTACATTTCATTACCCTTGTTTTACTTTTTTGGATATTCGCCTTACAACTTTTTTCAAGACCATACAATGAAGACTTTCACGACCAGATGTTTCAACTGCTGAGAATTTTTCCGGGTTGTATGGCCTTGGTCCATGGAACTCTTCAATCCCAGACGTTTCGTCCAAAGCTACGGTGGACATCTTCGGAGGTGCTGCTGGTTGTGCTGAGTCTTGCCTACTAACACTATCCATTCCGATCAGCTGCTCTTGCTAATCCGTTGCCGTCTTTGACAAAACAACAATGTCACAGGCAAACCACAAATTTTAATGTCTTCTTGTTGATGTATAATTGTCTTTCCATATTTTTTCTTGGTTTCATTGGCTGCCTGCTCAATGCACAGACTGAATAACACTGAGGATAGGCTACGACCCTGTCTCATTACCTTCTCAACCACTGCTTCCCATCACGTCATTCGACTCTCGTGCAGTCTGGTTTCCGTACAAGTTGTAAATAATCTTTTAGTCCCTGTTTTCTGCTGACGTCATAATTTAAACGAGGGTGACGTAAACAACATTATCAACAGATCTATAAATGGTATAAATGGAAGTTTGCCTTTCTTCAGTCTATCTTCTAAAATACTTCCAGGGTCACTGTTGCCTTGGGTGTTCTTTCAGTTCTCCGAGACCAACCTGATTTTCCCCGAGGTCGGCTTCTGCCAGTTTTTCGACTCTTCTGTAAATAACTCGTGTCATTATTTTGCAATCCTTACGAAGTTCACGTTTACGTTACACATGGAATCTCACCAGAGGTTCCCGAAACCATGTAAGGATTAATGAGGCACACTCAATTTGAGTCTGTGTATAAATATTTGCTATTTCCTGAGATTGCCTCATTTTGCATATTTTTTTGTTTGCTTTTTTACAATTCTCCTTCTGATGATCAAACTATAGGATTTGAAATAAGGGATTTTTTTATACAGCTGAGCTCTTTTGGCAACATAACTGTTTCCTCCGTAACCGCCAAAATAGGCGTTTCCATTGCATTACTAGCACGTTTCTGAATTCGTAAGTTGTCTGCCATCGTGTCTCTTTGATAATCACTCCAAACGCTGGAGCAGTGCTGCATAATACCCCAGACTAGCGCCTTATAATTTGCTTCCTCTGTAGACTCATGGCATTTCTCAGAACCTTTCTAACAACTCCACGTCTTGCTTCTGGGCGCCGTTGCCCAGTGATTCGGGCACTGGGCTCGTACACAACTCAAGGGGGGTTCAGATCTGTCCATTCAAGTTTCCGAGACTTCTCTAAACCACTCGAGGGGAATGACGGGACGCAGCACACCAACTGCAACTACTGCCATGAGAGACTCGAAAGGCCGCGCGTCGTGCATCATGGAGAGAGGAGCAGTCCCAAAGTTGATTTCAGTACGTTGCGAAGAAAACAACATATCTTACGTTAATAACTGGTGTGGACGTTGGCACCGTATGGTCTAGCAAAGACATCGGATCTCAAAGGGTGTTTGTTCAGAACTGTAAAACACATAACGTGTATTAGAAAGTCGTATTTAGATACTGACTCAGCTCAAAAATAACTGCATTGCGTAAGAAACTATTTCTGTTCACCTGAACTTCTTCACTTTTACAGTGTTTCAATCAACAGTTGCATAAAAATCCTATCAAAACTAATCCACAACTGTCTTGTCACTGTTTACTCTCAATTATCTTATTTTGAAGAAATGCGGAGCTTTAATAGATGTGCTATACACCGCTACTCATTGCATTACTCTGCCGTAGGGTTATTCGGTCTGCTGACCGCGATCGATCAGTCGATCGCTATGGCTTTGTGTGTCGATCTTTCAGACCTTTTCTCCGAAAGCTGTTTAAGAGAGCTGTCTTTGTAAAATACCAGTTTGTTGACAATGACTGTTTCGCATGGTATTCGTAGGCGGTAAATCTGACAACACTGTTTCCACTTCTTTCGTCTCAATATGCATTTCAACGCCTTTAACGTCCGTGCTAATTAGCAGTCTTTCCTCATGCACGGTGAGGTTACTTTAACTTAGTGCGTTGTGAGCCGGGGTTGCGCTGAATGGGGAGAGCATTCAGGGACTGCTGCGGGATGAGATGCGAGTGTGTGGTGCGGGCGGGGGGAAGAAAGCTCCACCTCCTGTAGACAACAAAAACCTCTGTTTTCGAGTTTCCACAATGTGCACAACAGAGGTACTGACCTGTTAAATACACTCCTGGAAATGGAAAAAGGAACACATTGACACCGGTGTGTCAGATCCACCATACTTGCTCCGGACACTGCGAGAGGCCTGTACAAGCAATGATCACACGCACGGCACAGCGGACACACCAGGAACCGCGGTGTTGGCCGTCGAATGGCGCTAGCTGCGCAGCATTTTTGCACCGCCGCCGTCAGTGTCAGCCAGTTTGCCGTGGCATACGGAGCTCCATCGCAGTCTTTAACATTGGTAGCATGCCGCGACAGCGTGGACGTGAACCGTATGTGCACTTGACGGACTTTGAGCGAGGGCGTATAGTGGGCATGCGGGAGGCCGGGTGGACGTACCGCCGAATTGCTCAACACGTGGGGCGTGAGGTCTCCACAGTACATCGATGTTGTCGCCAGTGGTCGGCGGAAGGTGCACGTGCCCGTCGACCTGGGACCGGACCGCAGCGACGCACGGATGCACGCCAAGACCGTAGGATCCTACGCAGTGCCGTAGGGGACCGCACCGCCACTTCCCAACAAATTAGGGGCACTGTTGCTCCTGGGGTATCGGCGAGGACCATTCGCAACCGTCTCCATGAAGCTGGGCTACGGTCCCGCACACCGTTAGGCCGTCTTCCGCTCACGCCCCAACATCGTGCAGCCCGCCTCCAGTGGTGTCGCGACAGGCGTGAATGGAGGGACGAATGGAGACGTGTCGTCATCAGCGATGAGAGTCGCTTCTGCCTTGGTGCCAATGATGGTCGTATGCGTGTTTGGCGCCGTGCAGGTGAGCGCCACAATCAGGACTGCATACGACCGAGGCACACAGGGCCAACACCCGGCATCATGGTGTGGGGAGCGATCTCCTACACTGGCCGTACACCACTGGTGATCGTCGAGGGGACACTGAATAGTGCACGGTACATCCAAACCGTCATCGAACCCATCGTTCTACCATTCCTAGACCGGCAAGGGAACTTGCTGTTCCAACAGGACAATGCACGTCCGCATGTATCCCGTGCCACCCAACGTGCTCTAGAAGGTGTAAGTCAACTACCCTGGCCAGCAAGATCTCCGGATCTGTCCCCCATTGAGCATGTTTGGGACTGGATGAAGCGTCGTCTCACGCAGTCTGCACGTCCAGCACGAACGCTGGTCCAACTGAGGCGCCAGGTGGAAATGGCATGGGAAGCCGGTCCACAGGACTACATCCAGCATCTCTACGATCGTCTCCATGGGAGAATAGCAGCCTGCATTGCTGCGAAAGGTGGCTATACACTGTACTAGTGCCGACATTGTGCATGCTCTGTTGCCTGTGTCTATGTGCCTGTGGTTCTGTCAGTGTGATCATGTGATGTATCTGACCCCAGGAATGTGTCAATGAAGTTTCCCCTTCCTGGGACAATGAATTCACGGTGTTCGTATTTCAATTTCCAGGAGTGTACTTTTGTGCGATCAGAAACGAGATTGCTGATTGTACTGATATGTCAAATAACGGTCTCGTCACTCATTTTGGAAACTATCGCGATCAAAATAAGGCAACAGTACACACCACAGCGACAGTACAGCTTAGCAAGAGTGCTGTCAACGTCGGCGAACAGTATGCTGCACAGTTGTCAACCATCACCTCCAGACCACGGCGCCGCCAGCTCTCCCGAACTCTGCTGAGTGCTACAGATCAGAACTAGGCCGTCCACGCGCCAAGTCATAGTTCTCACTTAGTAACATGTTTGTTAAAATGAGATGAGCTAAACACAGGAAAACATACCACTTCCATGGTGATGGGAGAGCAGTTTTTTTGTTACAATGCATAGAGATAGGAGTGTATGTGTGATATGTAATGCTGCTTTAGCCATACCTAAGAATGTAAATCTACTTTTGGAAACTAGTGAGTTTAAAAAACTACCCTAACACTGTGAAAGAGTCATCGAATGTTTTATCGCTTTCTGGATCAACTTACATTCGCAACGTTTTCGACAATGAGTGTCGTGAAATCTTAGTGTAAAAATAAACTGACTTATCCTCATCTTTCAGTCTATATAAGGTTTTTCTGACAAATTGTTCACTTGATTATAATAAACTTGCCAGTGATATGCAGAGCCAAGTATCTCACTAAAATGTTTTCAACATTTATGATTTGGCACATTTAATTTTTTCAAATGTGTAATATCTGCAAAATAAAGTAGAAGGCCTACAACTTTTGATGCACAGAAAATTTCATTTTATGTATTTTGTGTAATTAAAATGGTTAAATTTGACTGCAGTGTTGTTTTGTGCTTCAATTTTTAAGAATTTTTAAGTCACCAGATCTCTAAATGGACTAAATTGCATGTAGTAGATCTCAAGCCTAATAATGTTGGGCACCCTGGTCTGCAGCATTCATTGTCTTTCGCTTAAATGCAGTTTACACAGTCCGACGTTTACAAAGAAACAGATGGTTTTGTGTTTGCCCATTAACAAACTAAAAGTAGGGCAAATTAGAACGTCAGCTGTGTTTATTGCAGGAGTCTAGTGCGAGTCGTTTACGAGACATCGTATGTTGAAAAGTTCCCACACCTTCACTCGTAAAATACCTGTGGTAGCGCACACTGAAGAGCAACGTAAGTGCATATACTACTTATGTGGATTATGAACAGTAACGAGACAGTTGGCAATCACAGGTTGTGTTCAAAATGATCACCAGCAGCGGCAATACACACTTCCAGTCTGGTACGGAACGACTGATGCACACGTGCTAGCATTTCAGCCGAAATGTCCGAGCGGGCTGCAGTAACGTATCACCGGGTGTAGTTGGTATGTCCTCGTAGACAGCGTCTTTCACCTTTCCCCACAAAAAACGTCTACAGGCGCCAAATCTGGGGAATGTGCCGGAACATGGTACAGGTCCTCCGTATTCAATCCAACGACTTGGAAACAATTCGTGAAGACGAGCTGTTGTACTTCTTGCACTATGGTCTGGACAGCCATCTTGTTGGTACCACAAGTTCCTCCTAGTCTTCAGAGGAACGTCTTGCAGCATACGTGGAAGATGGTCTGCTAGGAGGCTGCGACACTTGTGCGCAGTCTGTGTTCCGTCTGTGATGAACTTACCTGTGAGCTGATGGTTCACTATCACACACCGCGTGTTTACACTCCATGGACGCTGATTTTCCACCTGACGAAGCCAATGAGGATTGCCAACAGGCGAAAAGTGTATGTTTCAGCGGTTTGCCTGCCCATGATTTGTAAATGTGGCTTCAAGGTACATGATGGCGTATCCTGTCTTAATGCCCATGTGTAGATGTTAACGTGATTCTCATAGTCGTTTACATGCAACTGTTGGTGGAGAGAGATGTGATAGAGATGGAACCTATGTGGATGGAGAATGCATAGGGCACTTGCTTGACTTATGCCACTTCCTCGTGCGATTACAGGGAGCTAACTTGTGGATGAACCAAAACAATAGCAAAGACATCAATTTCCCCATGTCTGTTCACACTTGTTTCCTTTTGTTACGTTGTCTAGATGTTACACTACCACTCCCACGTAACAGGTTGAAAAGGTTGATAATTAGACGCCGAGATGGTTGTCGTCTAATGGGATATCTTGCCGCAAACATCATATACGAATGAACTGCAAGCTTCCCACGTTCTCCTTACACCATGAGCATGTCGGCTTTATATGAGCTGTTAAATCCAACGTCCACTTACGACCTACTGCTTGGACTGTCACACACTGACTAGCAAGTCGCAGTGCACTCAGGGAACACACAAGCACACTGTAGGGAAACGGAACTACATAGTGTCTAGCAACTATGCGGGTTGAATGGCACAAACAAGTGTCGGTGTGGAAACTTTTGAAAATACCATATCTCATAAACGACGCGCACTAGAATCCTTCAACAAACACCCCTTACATTCTAATTTACTATACTTTTAGAATGTTAATGTCAACATGCATTGTTTCATTTAAAAAGTATATGCTTGCACAAAAAATACACTTTCTAAGTACTACTACCGTCTGTCTATTGGCTAACAGTACGAGCCCCTCTCTACGAGACTATTCTGTGAAAACCGCACATCGATAGCACTTTCCATTTTCGCAATATTTACTGTGCAAGTTTATGCGACACATCCTGTATATTTTGACAAGAATTGTCGCGCTGAGACGGTTTACTAACATTTGTTTGGTACTGACGATAATATATGAAACAAGCGAATTTAATATTATAAATCCTACCAAACAACTACACTTTTTTCAGAAATGACTAACAAACAATATTTTCCCCAGAAATAACTATTTGAGCGGAAAAATAAAACCCACATAAAATGGCAAAGCTGTCTGATCCCTTGATAACACCTGACATTAATATTCAAATAATCTGAAAATCCAGTTATCTCCCACAAAACTATTAGCACATCGTTAACATACGTAACCATACTTCTCCAGTACGTGCTCGTAATGTTGATCATTCCATGTTAGAAAAATACTTTACATACCTTCTGCTGGCTGAAATATCGTAATACAGAAAATAACGCAAATGGTTCTGAGCACTATGGGACTTAACTTCTGAGGTCACCAGTCCCATAGAACTTAGAACTACTTAAACTTAACTAACCTAAGGACATCACACACATCCATGCCCGAGGCAGGATTCGAACCTGCGACCGTAGCGGTAGCGCGGCTCCAGACTGTAGCGCCTAGAACCGTTCGGCCACTATGGCCGGCATAACGCAAATGACTGTCCTACATGACTCTCGAACAAATTTTATGAAGCATGAGACCTCATAGTATAAACTGACATACGGCTGGGAGAGCAGTGTGGTGACCACATGCCCTTCCATATCTGCATCCAGGGACGCCTGTGGGGTGAAGATGACACGGAGGTCGGTCGTTACCTTTGGGTCTTGATGGCCTGTTCGGGCTAAGTTTAGTTTAGTTTTAGAGATCTGTTGCTGAAATGTGCTGTGTACTTGTAATGTTAATTGTTGGTAATACTGTGATAATTGTTGTGAAATGTATTAGTTGAAAGTACCACCTACTCCCGAGTAAAAAGACATCAACATCCATATACGTTACCTGGGTGACAATAGGTTAAAGAACAAAATATAACTGATACGCTGCCAACGACAAGCACTTAAAGCACACCATCATCGATTCTGAGACTGTTGCATTTACGCATGCTCCAAACTTCTGTTGACCTTATGCTTAACCAGCTGTAGGCCCACACTGTATATATGAACATTCATGAAAAGGTGTACCACTAATTTCTTGGATATTCATTTCCATATGGGTCCAAAGCAGAAAGCATAGTATTGTCTCTCTTCACTGCTCGACTGTTATTTAATGTTGGCAACATGATTTACTGCTTACATCATGTACGTAGTAGTAGCTACTTCGTAATTCGAAGTATACCGGCAGTTTTGGTTCAAATGGCTCTGAGCACTATGGGACTCAACTGCTGAGGTCATTAGTCCCCTAGAACTTAGAACTAGTTAAACCTAACTAACCTAAGGACATCACAAACATCCATGCCCGAGGCAGGATTCGAACCTGCGACCGTAGCGGTCTTGCGGTTCCAGACTGCAGCGCCTTTAACCGCACGGCCACTTCGGCCGGCATACCGGCAGTTTTATCCGAACCTCAAGCCATAGAATATGCTTAACGAAAATGATGATAACGAGGAGCATGAAGTGCTGCAGTTGGTCATAACTATGTGTCTGGTGAATTTATTATCTGTTCTTTATGTTCTGATTCTAGTTCCACATTAAATACAAACTTTACAACTGTAAAAAGACATTATTGTGGCGACCCTATGTCTGTAACTTTTGAGACTTAACGTTAATAATCAATATTCCCTAAATATTAATTAATATTCAATAACATGAAAAGTGTACATTATTTTTGCATAAGAAGTATAGGCAATTGAGACTTGGTTAAGAAACAAGTCAGACCTATGAGACTGATGGCTACCCTACAAATTTCATTTTAATTTTCAGGAAGATCTATTTTTTTCGCACCTTTGAGTCTGTGCTTTCGGTTCTCATGGTTCTCAGTGCCTCAATTATTTAACTGTATAAAATGTCATCACGAGAACTGTTACTGTTATTGATGAATATGAATGACGTAATAGATAACGTTGGGACTCCATGAGGTTGTTCGTGGATGAAGGTGCTGTAAATAAGAAGGCTGCAAAGCCAGAAAACTGTAGCGAAATGCAAGAAGACCTGCAAATGATCAACGCTGGCCAAGGGACAGGCACTTGACCTCCAACATAAATAAGTGCAGCGTATTGCTCGTCTTTAGACGCCAAGGCACCTTGTTGGTACGATAAAAGATTGGCGATCAAGTACCAACGAGTATGCTTCTGAAGTGATTTAAAGTGGAAGGATCAGATGATTATTAATTGTATCATAGGCACATGTCAGCTGTGATTCTTTGATCTACAATACAAGCCGTTAGTGTGGCACCTTTCGTGGCGGCCTGCCTGTCGGGAGATGAGTAATGAATGGCGTCTAAATGGTTCAAATGGCTCTGCGCACTATGGGACTCAACATCCGAGGTCATCAGTCCCCTAGAACTTAGAACTACTTAAACCTAACTAACCTAAGGACATCACACACATCCATGCCCGAGGCAGGATTCGAACCTACGACCGTAGCAGCAGCGCGGTTCCAGACTGAGGTGGCCTAGAACCGCTCGCTCACAGCGGCAGGCAATGGCGTGTAACTTCACACATTGCCGATTCTGCACGAGCAAGGAATATTAAACGCAGTCCAGGTGCCATCAACAGCAGTAAGCCTAAAATAAATCCTCAGTGACTGCGCAGTGGTTTGTTACACGATGGCTCTGACTAATTATATTTTTCATCTGACTGGTTAACATTAACGTTTTTACCTGAACGCGTAACGCAAAACTTGCAGTCCACTTAGAATGTTCATGAGTTCCAAGGATTTGTTCACTCTCACTTCTTTTCGTAGTTATTTCAACTGAAATAAAACTTCTAAGCCTAATAAACCTCAAAATCAACAGTCACAGTGAAATATACTATAATTTCAGTAACACAATCCTACAAATCACAAGATCATAAATGCTGTAACACGTTCGAAGTATATTTTCAAATAAATACGACACGTAACGCGCTGTATGCATCTCTATCATTAAGTTTTCAAATTCAAAA
Organism: Schistocerca serialis cubense; assembly: GCF_023864345.2. Taxonomy (NCBI): domain Eukaryota; kingdom Metazoa; phylum Arthropoda; class Insecta; order Orthoptera; family Acrididae; genus Schistocerca; species Schistocerca serialis. The sequence continues at coordinate 386,948,829 of NC_064645.1, forward strand.
TAATTTCAGTAAGAATCTTGTCTGGGAGTATAATAGAAAACGTCCGTTCATCGAGAACGCAATACAACGAACGAATGTGCATAATTAGATTTTGGTGGTTACTTTTTCCCAATTATGATAACCCAATGAAACCAGACACGATATAAACTAATATGCTGATTCATTCAACACACTAGCGACAAATAAAACACGAAGGAATAAGCAACGAAAACTGTTCATCAAATATAGAACTTCCTTGCTGCTGTAACGCACTACTCCCACTTCTTTGGCTGCTGCCCTGCGCCCAAAATACTAATGTCGCCACACCAGCCCCTTCCCCCTCTCACCTGTCTGCTCCCCCCTCTCCCTATACACATTTTTAAATCCCGGTGCGCCGGGAATGTTGGGGGCACGCAAGCACACGCATTCGCGCTGTGGCTGCCGCAGCGTACGGACGCTCCATGCTGACACTGCCGAGGCTAACCCTTCGCTTGTAATTTCGTAGTAAGCGCTCGCGCAGGGACACACAGTTGGCTACACGCATTGTGTATCCTCGCTCAGCAGCCTTTTAGGGGTTTCCGGGTCTCGGGGGGCAAAATCCGCGTGGTGTAAGCCCCCTGTCAAAGAAACCAAAATTGTCGTCGCTTTCTAAAGAAGCAAAGTTGTCGTGTTGGGGGCCACGACATGAAGGAGGAGCCGAAACGAGAAGATCGCTTCGGCGTGACGCAGGGGAGTTTTCCCGGACGACGGCACCGTCCGAATTACTCCCCCCTCACCCTCCCCCAGCTGAAGAAGACGATGAAGAAGACGGGTGGACGTGGAAATTTCCGCGAACGTTCGGCACCGCACCCGCACACTCTCAGAACGGAGACGAGCGCAGAGCCACCGGTCAACCTGAAAAAGGAGGATTTTGCCGCCACCATCGCAACGCTGACGCCTGCGGAAAGTTGCAGTTACACTACTGGCCAATAAAATTGCTACACCACGAAGATGACGTGTTACAGACGCGAAATATAACCGACAGGAAGAAAATGCTGTGATATGCAAATGATCAGCTTTTCACAGCATTCACACAAGGTTGGCGCCGGTGGCGACACCTACAACGTGCTGACATCAGGAAAGTTTCGAACCGATTTCTCATACACAAACAGCAGTTGACCGGCGTTGCCTGGTGAAACGTTGTTGTGATGCCTCGTGTACGGAGGAGAAATGCGTACCATCACCTTTCCGACTTTGATAAAGGTCGGATTGTAGGCTATCGCGATTGCGGTTTATTGTATTGCGACATTGCTGCTCGCGTTGGTCGAGATCCAATGACTGTTAGCAGAATATGGAATCGGTGGGTTCAGGAGGGTAATACGAAACGCCGTGCTGGATCGCAACGGCCTCGTATCACTAGCAGTCCAGATGACTGGCATCTTATCCGCATGGCTGTAACGGATCGTGCAGCCACGTCTCGATCCATGAGTCAACAGGTGGGGACGTTTTCAAGACAACAACCATCGGCACGAACAGTTAGACGACGTTTGCAGCAGCATGGACTATAAGCTCGGAGACCATGGCTGCGGTTATCCTTGACGCTGCATCACTGACAGGAGCGCCTGCGATGGTGTACTAAACGACGAAACTGGTTGCACGAATGGCAAAACGTCATTTGTTCGGATGAATCCAGGTTCTGGAAGCGTGTATTCGTCATCGCCATACTGGCGTATCACTCGGCGTGACGGTATGGTGTGCCATTGGTTACACGTCTCTGTCACCACTTGTTCGCATTGACGGCACTTTGAACAGTGGACATTACATTTAAACTGTGTTACGACCTGTGGATCTACCCTTCATTCAATCCCTGTGAAACCCTAAATTGCAGCAGGATAATTTACGACCGCATGTTGCAGGTCCTGTACGGTCCTTTGTGGATACAGAAAATGTTGGACTGTGGTATCGTGTTGAAGCTGCATGGACAGCTGTACCTGTACGGGCCATCCAATCTCTGTTTGACTCAATGCGCAGGCGTATCGAGGCCTTTATTACGGCCAGAAGTGGTTGTTCTGGGTACTGATTTCTCAGGATCTATGCACCCAAATAGCGTGAAAATGTAATGACGTATCAGTTCTAGTATAATATATTTGTCCAATGAATACGCGTTTATCATCTGCAGTTCTTCTAGGTGTAGCAATTTTAATGGCCAATAGTGTATATACAATGCCTGACATGGCTTCACAAGAAGACAGAGAGAAGATACTCTCGAGGCTTGGGTCCTTGGTACCCGTGGGTCGTGCTAGGCAAGTGCACGCCGCAGCTGCCGCGCCAGCAGTCGCACCTTCGCCAGCCACGCCGCCCCCGAGTCCCGCGGCTACAGAAGCCGCCACACCGTCGCCAGCGCCCGGTCTGGCAACGCCGAACAAGCCTGCAGAGGCCGAGGAAACCTCGCGGAAGCGCCCAGCCGCAGCCGTAGAGGACACTTCCTCCCCCCAGGCAGGTTTCGGTCGCGCCAAACGGAAGAAGAAGAGGGTGCGCCACAGGACGACCGCATCGCCGAGGAAACCAGATGAAGAAGACTCCATCTTGCCCTCCCGGCGCCACACAGCGAGTACCAGAGAGTTCGAACTGGTGACGCCGGAACAGGTCCAGGCTGCAAACCGGCGTGCAGATCTGCCGGGAATGGCCGAGACTGACGGGGACGGGACCACGCCGACTACGGCGACGAAACCGCCCCGCCGACCACTGCAGATTACCATCCATTGGCCCGAGGGCTACAGGGAGCTGCGAGATAAGCTCTACGCCGTTGCCAAACCACGGGAAACGACATATACAGGGTGTTACAAAAAGGTATGGCCAAACTTTCAGGAAACATTCCTCACACACAAAGAAAGAAAATATGTTACGTGGACATGTGTCCGGAAACCCTTACTTTCCATGTTACAGCTCATTTTATTACTTCTCTTCAAATCACATTCATCATGGAATGGAAACACACAGCAACAGAACGTACCAGCGTGACTTCAAACACTTTGTTACAGGAAATGTTCAAAATGTCCTCCGTTAGCGAGGATACATGCATCCACCCTCCGTCGCATGGAATCCCTGGTGCGCTGATGAGGCCCAGGAGAATGGCGCATTGTATCACAGGCGTCCACAATACGAGCACGAAGAGTTTCTACATTTGGTACCGGGGTTGCGTAGACAAGAGCTTTCAAATGCCCCCATAAATGAAAGTCAAGAGCGTTGAGGTCAGGAGAGCGTGGAGGCCATGGAATTGGTCCGCCTCTACCAATTCATCGGTCACCGAATCTGTTGTTGAGAAGCGTACGAACACTTCGACTGAAATGTGCAGGAGCTCCATCGTGCATGAACCACATGTTGTGTCGTACTTGTAGAGGCACATGTTCTAGCAGCACAGGTAGAGTATCCCGTATGAAATCATGACGGTGAATCGAGGAAGTACAGTACATACTGACGAAACTACACTCCTGGAAATGGAAAAAAGAACACATTGACACCGGTGTGTAGACCCACCATACTTGCTCCGGACACTGCGAGAGGGCTGTACAAGCAATGATCACACGCACGGCACAGCGGACACACCAGGAACCGTGGTGTTGGCCGTCGAATGGCGCTAGGTGCGCAGCATTTGTGCACCGCCGCCGTCAGTGTCAGCCAGTTTGCCCTGGCATACGGAGCTCCATCGCAGTCTTTAACACTGGTAGCATGCCGCGACAGCGTGGACGTGAACCGTATGTGCAGTTGACGGACTTTGAGCGAGGGGGTATAGTGGGCATGCGGGAGGCCGGGTGGACGTACCGCCGAATTGCTCAACACGTGGGGCGTGAGGTCTCCACAGTACATCGTTGTTGTCGCCAGTGGTCGGCGGAAGGTGCACGTGCCCGTCGACCTGGGACCGGATCGCAGCGACGCACGGATGCACGCCAAGACCGTAGGATCCTACGCAGTGCCGTAGGGGACCGCACCGCCACTTCCCAGCAAATTAGGGACACTGTTGCTCCTGGGGTATCGGCGAGGACCATTCGCAACCGTCTCCATGAAGCTGGGCTACGGTCCCGCACACCGTTAGGCCGTCTTCCGCTCACGCCCCAACATCGTGCAGCCCGCCTCCAGTGGTGTCGCGACAGGCGTGAATGGAGGGACGAATGGAGACGTGTCGTCTTCAGCGATGAGAGTCGCTTCTGCCTTGGTGCCAATGATGGTCGTATGCGTGTTTGGCGCCGTGCAGGTGAGCGCCACAATCTGGACTGCATACGACCGAGGCACACAGAGCCAACACCCGGCATCATGGTGTGGGGAGTGATCTCCTACACTGGCCGTACACCACTGGTGATCGTCGAGGGAACACTGAATAGTGCACGGTACATCCAAACCGTCATCGAACCCATCGTTCTACCATTCCTAGACCGGCAAGGGAACTTGATGTTCCAACAGGACAATGCACGTCCACATGTATCCCGTGCCACCCAACGTGCTCTAGAAGGTGTAAGTCAACTACCCTGGCCAGCAAGATCTCCGGATCTGTCCCCCATTGAGCATGTTTGGGACTGGATGAAGCGTCGTCTCACGCGGTCTGCACGTCCAGCACGAACGCTGGTCCAACTGAGGCGCCAGATGGAAATGGCATGGCAAGCCGTTCCACAGGACTACATCCAGCATCTCTACGATCGTCTCCATGGGAGAATAGCAGCCTGCATTGCTGCGAAAGGTGGATATACACTGTACTAGTGCCGACATTGTGCATGCTCTGTTGCCTATGTCTATGTGCCTGTGGTTCTGTCAGTGTGATCATGTGATGTATCTGACCCCAGGAATGTGTCAATAAAGTTTCCCCTTCCTGGGACAATGAATTCACGGTGTTCTTATTTCTTTATTTGTGTGTGAGGAATGTTTCCTGAAAGTTTGGCCGTACCTTTTTGTAACACCCTCTATAAGGCCAGAGCGAAATGCATTGAGGACCACGTGAAACGCATGCAGCTCTGCGAAACCGAGAAGTGACACTGCTTTACGCAGAGTACTGAGCAGGTGACGCAACTGAAGGTCGTTATTCGCCACCTGCCGTTGAAGATGGAACCGGCGTTCTTACAGCGGCAGCTGGAGGAGATCGGCTTCCAGACCCACCACATCGGCCTGATGCCGTCACCCAGGACTCACAGGGACATACCCTTGTTTCTAGTGGTCTAGGTGGACAACGTTGACAACCGGAAAATTTTTCAAGTTGACAATATTGCTGACTTCGATGTAAAAGTCGAGGAGGAGGAGGATGTTAGTGTTTAACGTCCCGTCGACAACGAGGTCATTAGAGACGGAGCGCAAGCTCGGGTGAGGGAAGGATGGGGGAAGGAAATCGGCCGTGCCCTTTCAAAGGAACCATCCCGGCATTTGCCTGTTGCGATTTAGGGAAATCACGGAAAACCTAAATCAGGATGACCGGAGACGGGATTGAACCGTCGTCCTCCCGAATGCGAGTGTAAAAGTCGAACCGCTCCGTGCGAATGGCAGGAGAGCCCAGTGCTTCAACTGCCAGCGCATGGAGATAGCCTGAGCACCGCTGCAAGTGCGCCGAGGTGCACCAGTCGCGGGACAGCCCGAAGAAGAAGGAAGACCAGCCGAAGTGCTAAAACTGCAACGGAGACGACGTCGCCTGTTACTGAAGATGAGCCGCATTCAAGCGCGGGAAGCGCGCCATCCGCGTAAACCCGAGTCGCAGCTTTGCGAACGTCGGCGCGAATTCCAGCCGTCTGCCCCCTCCCCCCCCCCCTCCCACCCCCTCCATAGACCAGCGGACCCGCAGGGGGGGCCGCACGGCACCGCAGTCGTCGTAACTGCCTTCGTCCGCAGTACCGCCTGCAGTCGAGGGAGTCGGCTTGCCGGCACTCGCAGCTGTCAGGCGGGTTGCCGCCAGCACAAGGCGTTCCCAATACGCCGCTCCGCTGCCGACCACGGGAAACGTCGCGACGGAGTCAAACCTTTCCGAAACAGCGAAGGAAATTGCCACCGAGCTGGCCGCGCTTCTGCGGTCCCTCAACCAGCTGATGACTCAGCTACCGGTGCTCGTGAGAGCAGTGACGGCGGCCTTCCAGGCCACCGCCGGGAAAAGCCAGCCTTAAAAATGGATAACGACCATACTTATGGGTTAACCATTTTCATGTTCAAAGCTAGGAGCCTCCATCCCCAGAAGGGCGAATTTCGCCAAATCCTACGGAACGAGGCGGTCGACATCTGCCATGTGCAGGAGGCCTTCCTCAAACCCGGGGTCGACGTGCGAGCAGCAAATTTTTCCTGCTACTGGGATGACAGAGCCACCCACGGGGACGGCACTGCCTTCTACGTGAAGAAGCGACTGCGCCACCACCGAGTCCAGCCGCCGGCGCTTAATGCGCTGGAGGCCACAGGAGTGGCCGTCAACACCACCGCCGGAAAGATTCTTTTCGTGTCGGGATACCGGTAGCCCGGCAGACCGCTAGACGAAGCGGACTTCGCCGCCCTGCTGTCGTTTGAGGGCCAGCTTTCATTGCCGGTAACTTCAGTGCTAAACTCACCGAATGGAACTCGCGAACTGTCAACCGCAGCGGGCACCGCCTCTCCTGCGCCGTTCACCCTTGCGCGCGATCTCCCTGGGGCCGTTTGACCCCACTATTTTCCCTGTACGGGGACAACCTGACGTGCTAGATATCGCTCTTCTCAAGGCCATTGGAAAATTCGCGACTGCCGAGACGCGAAATGTCCTGTCCTCACACGACGTACCAGTGATTTTTGGCCTCGAAGTAGGAGCTTCTAGTCCAGAGAGCCATCCGAGCTATCGCAGGCTGTACACCGACCGCTCTTGGACGAAAACTCTCGAGCTTCTCAAGGATGCGCCAAGCGCCACGGAAGTAGGGATAGACGCCGCCCTACCATTCTTCACCCGAAAAATACTCCGAGCAGCAGATGAAGCCACGCCGAGACATTCCCAAGAGCCACGACACTCCTCGCGTCAGCTACAGCGCCATATTTTGGCTGCGATCACAGAGAAGAACCGATTGTTTCGTGAATGGCAGCTCACTTACCAACTAGACACGAAGCGCCACTTAACCGCATGAGTCGAGAAATTTAGGCAGCAGTCGAGCAACACCGGAAGCAGGAATGGACAGACCTCGTGTCTACGCTCAATCCTGAGGACGGCGGTGCATGGAGGTGGTAAAATCCTTCCTAGCCGTGAATACCTCCCTTACATGTCTGGAACGAATTCGCCACCGTCCCGGACGTGAAAGCCAGCGCTCTGGCTGACGCGTTCGCAGCGAACTTCACACCGGTGGACGACGTAACCGACGAGGAAAACATACGGCGGGTCCACGAGCAAATATCAACCTTCCGAGCCGATATCGGAGGATGAAGTTGCTGTACAGCTTCACTCGCTGAATCCCAAGAAGGCTGGAGGCAGCGTCACAAACCTCCTGCTGAAGAGCCTTCCGCCAGGATTACACCGGCAACTTGCTGATGTTTTCAACGAGATTCTCCGATCAGGTGTCTACCCCTCTGCATGTAAACAAGCGGAGGACTTGGCCATTCTGAAATCCGGCAAGGACCCACGCCATGCATGCAACTACCGACCCATCAGCCTGCTCCCATCCCTCTCCAAGGTTTTCGAGAGGCTGGACGCGGGAAGACTGATGCAACACGTTACCCAGGAGGGTATAATCCCGGACGAACATTTCGGGTTCCGAGAAGAACACGCAACTTCCCACCAGCTCCTGTGAGTGGTAGAGCACTGGAAACAAGGTAATACCTTGGGGCAGTGTTCCTCGGTATCTCCCAAACGTTTGACTCCATGTGGCACGACGTTCTCGAGTTGAAACTTTTTAAACATGGCATACCGACGTCCGACGTGACGCTACTACGGTCATACCTGTCAGAACGAGCATTTCACGCGAGGGCCGACGACGGTACGTCCACACATCTGCCGCCAGGGCTTCCGCCAGTCGAAGTCCTGGGAGAACCTATACCATAGAGCGTGACGGCGAAATCCCTCGCGACTACCCTAGATCGCAGGCTCATCTGGGAGCATCACATTCTTGATGTCAAATGGAGAACAATAAGACGCCTTCACGCCCTCCATCCGCTGCTAAACCCGCAGTTGCCATTGCAATCGCAACACGGCATCACACTATACCTAACCTTGGTTCACCCACTGTTAGAGTATGCGGCCGTGGTCTGGGGGAAAGCCGGAGATGCTCACACTGTGACTCTGTAGCGGATTCAGAATCACTCCCTGAAGACTGCCATGCATCCTCCGAGGCGCTATTCCACGGGCCAGCTCCACGAGGACATCGGGATCGTGCCGCTCCGCAACAGGATCCGCGCCATCGCCAGGAGGCTCTACGAGGCAGCAGGCCATTCCGGCAACCGGCTCGTACGAGGGGTGGGCCAACAACCACACCGCAGGCCAGTCACGCGTTGGCCTAACCTGTTAAGGGATTAAGTTTTACTAATCGCCCTGCAGAGTGTGTTTACTTTGTCTACAGGTACCCACCAGCAAGGACGAACCAGAAGCCAGATAATATATTCTGTCCCCCCCTAGCAACTACAGGAATGACATTTCTGTCTAAACTGCACCATCTCGAGCCAAGGACCCGACTCGTCATAAAGCGTCAGCGTCAGGAATGTTGGGGTACTGGTGCTTGACCTGACCTCCAGTCCTCATAACGACGGCGTCGCCGTGATGTCGGATCGTCTCGTGTCGGTGTAGAATTGTCGAATAGATTTTATGCCAGTTCTTCCATGTCTAAGCAGCTTGTTTCGTATCTACCGTTCTGATCATTTGTGTAGGTGTGTATCCCGAAAGTACCTGTACGGTTCAATATATGGTTTTTATAACGGCGGAGGGGGGGGGGGGGGGGGGGGGGGGAGGGGTTGAGCGCACTGTACGTCTCGGTGCAATATGCAATACGTAGGTTCCTGTGAACGAAAACTCGTCTTTCTCCGTGTCTAACTGGTGAATCTGCCCGCAAACATCTTATGTATACCTAGGCTGCCGTGCAAACTCTGTCACTGTTGGTGTTGGGATCTGAAGTGTTGTCGGGCTTAAGAGCACCTCCGGCATCCTTAACAGTTCCCCGTAGACCATTTGAGCTAGCGAACATTGTAAATCCTCCTTGATCGCCGTGTGCAGGGCAAGCAATAACAGCAGAAGCGCCTCCGTCCATTTAGATGAGGAACACATCAGTGCAGCCTTTAGTGTACGATACAGCCTTTCCAGCAACCTGTTACTCTCAGGGTGACAGTTGGTAGTGCGGGGGTTCTGGCAGCGTAACTGCAGGATTTACGCAAAAAGCTGTGATTCGAACCGTCACCTGCGATCCGTTGTAGTTGAGTGAAGAGTACCAAATCTCGAAAAACATGTATTCATTACAGCTTTATCTACTGTCTCTGCTGAGATGTCTGGTACAGGAGTAGCTTCTCGCCATCTCGTGAACTGCTCTGTATCTATAACCAGATAACTAAGGCCATCCGAATATGGTAATGGTCCCACGATATTCACTGTACGTGGGAAAATCTGATTATGGTATTGGAAACTGCGTAAAAGGTGTAAAGGCGTGTCGACTAACTTTGCTGCTTTGGCACTCGAGGCATGAGCGTGCCTAAGTTCTGTAGTCCCATGTCTACTCCAGACCACACCACTTTGCTTGGCACTGAATTTGCCGTAGCACGTATGCCTGGGTTGGCCTAATTATGTATTTAGTGGTTTAAAAACTCTACATCTAAATACTGCGGGAATGTGGGGTGGTTGTACTACTCTCGAGGTATCGCACCAAATGCTTGTTTATCACCACATGGTGCAGGAATTGGTCGTAGCCATAGGGCTGTATGTTCACATGTGAGAAAGCCATTTAGTACTGTATCATCTCGCTGATTTACCGCTATCTTCGCCCACGGAACTCCTCGTAGACTAGCGCAGTTCCGTGACATACAATCGGCGACGATATTGTCCTTAACGGAAATGCGCCGCACATCGGTTATATGTTGTGTTATATGTATGCTCTGGCTGTCTGCATTGTCGCGGCGACCCGTGATCTGTGGCACGATGGAAGAAAGACGTTAGTGGTTTGTGAAATGCCTGCTGTCTAGCGATGGCCGAAAGTGTTCCACGGTAGCGTACACTGCTAACAGCTCGCGATCAATGGCGCTCCATTTCCTTTGCTGCGGCGTGAGATTACGTGAATAAAAGGCGAGAGGTTGCTGAGCCGATGGATGGCTCGTGTTCGTGCCATCTCTTATTTAACATCCTGTTTTTGACGTACTGCCACCTAGTTATGTTAGTTTCAATTACTTGCGTCACTGAGTTGCTGCTTTGCCTGCCCGTGAGCGGCAGCAGCAGCGCTTACCGATATAAGCCCTGCCGTATTATCTTTGCTGGACTGCTATTACTTCCCGGTCGTCGTATATCGACCAGTCACTTAGAAGGCGCCAGCAGTGAGTTGGGACCTGGTACTGTTTGAGTTGGCCCGCCGAAGTGGCCGAGTCGTTCTAGGCGCTTCAGTCTGGAACCGCGCGACCGCTACGGTCGCAGGTTCGAATACTGACTCGGGCATAGATGTGTGTGATGTCCTTAGATTAGTTAGATTTAAGTAATTCTACGTTCTAGGGGACTGATGACCTAAGATGTTAAGTCCCATAGTGCTCAGAGCCATTTGAACCAAGTGTTAGAGTTGGCGCGCGGCACAAGTTCAGTCGGGGCGCAGCAGCAGTGAGGTCCGGACCGCTATGACTCGCCCGACGGTTGCCGACACATATGACTGGAGTGGGGACGACTTCGGTTGGTTGTCGGTCGGTCGTGTTGCCAGACGACGTGTATCTGGCCGGCGATCGCTTATGGGTTGGCTGTGTGTGCCGACTCGTGATTCCTCCCTGTTATTGTACAGGCACTGCCGTTAGCATTGTCTAGTTCTTTGTGCAAGTGTTCGTGAAAGTGGTAGTTTGTGTGATTTTGACTGACAAGTTATTTTAAATGTTGTCGGCGTACTGGGTCTGAGTAGTCGGTCGGCTGGTGTGGATCAGCCAGGAAATCTCCGCGCGGTGCAGTGGGCCGGCCCCGCTGGCGGTCTCTACGCAGTGTCGGAGTGTGTGGGAGCTGTTCCGATTACTACGAGGTTCGCGGCTCATCGACCCAGGACATCAAAGTTGAGTGGTGATTTAATTACCGAAGCCAGTCTGTTGACATTATGCCGTTGGTTTTCATGGTTGGCTGTTGGTGAGTATTCCCGTGAGCAACAGCGAGTGTTCGAGTTAGCAAAAGTTTGGCCACCATCCGGTGGAGTTTATCTGTATTTTGGTTATTTGAAGTCCAAGTACACCAGCGGAATTTTCTGCCTTGTGGCCGTTAGCGTTCCGGTTACCTGCCCTGGCCGCTGGGAGTGTCCTTTCCTCACCGTGTTGTTGCTGTCCAACACGTGTGTGTAGTTTTGACAGCTTATGCATACTTGGTGGTAGGCGGCTACGCCTTTTAAGTTTTGGCTTTGGAGTTCCTTGTCTACTGGTCGGGTGCAAAGCAATTCGTCTTGTCGGTGTGTCCGTTGGCTGTCTCTTGGTTAGGTTGCCGGCGGATCGGATATAGTCGGGCCGACTACCTGTCTCCCCTAAGCGAACGTTAATATTTAAAGTGCAGACCGACCCCCGGAAACTTCTGAGATCCGCTGGCTGAACAGCCTTTTTTTATTGGTGTTTGATTGTGTATTTTAAAGGCTCATAGCCGATGGTTTGTATTTGTGTGGTTTTAGCTGGGTTTTAAATAATGGGCCTTCAGCCATTTTAAAATCGAAAGCTCCTTACTTGTCAAGTCTCGCATTGTTTGGGCCTTCAGCCTCGTTTAAAATTTTTTTCTGGATAAAGCTTTGGCCCTTCTGCGTTTTGAAAATTTATTGTAGTTGTGTTTTTTAATCATGGGCCTTCAGCCGTCTTAAAATTTAAATTCCTTACTTCTTAAATCTTAGATTGTTTGGGCCTTCTGGCTTTGAAAATTTACTGTAGTTGTGTTTTTAAATCATGTGCCTTTTAGCCATTTTAAAATTAAGGTTCCTTACTTGTCGAGTCTTAGATTGTTTGGGCCTTCAACCTCATTTGAAATATTATTTAAGGATAAAACCTTGGGCTTTCTGTCTTTTTTAAAAATTATTGTAGTTGTGTTTTTAATTCATGGGCCTTCAGCCATTTTAAAAATTAAAGAGGTTGTGCCCTTAAACCATAACATTGTGTGACATATTCAGTCGATATTTAAGTTCGGAAATTTGCGCTGAAATTTTTGGCCAACTAAATAAAGTTATATGTGTTCGAGTGTAACTGACAGCCGCTCATTTTTGGCCCCTTTCCACAATTCCAACTTCCTGTTCTGTCCTGCGGATTTAACCAGGCGTTTTAGTTCCCATTTGTTGCAACGTTGTTCCTATGGCATTTTGATTAGCGTCCACCACGATCGTCATTCTGTCGTTTGCGTCAAACAACGCTCGACTGCGAGAAATGCGTTTTCGCTTGCGTCCAGCGTACTTTCCGGTTGCCGGCCATGTGCCTGCCCACGAGCAATGCTGTGAGCGGTTCCTGCTGCCTTGTCAGCCCTGGAAGGTATCGATACAAGATCTTCATACATAAAAATCTACGTAATCTCTTGCACGCGGGGGTCACCAGTTTGGTGGTTACTTTCTTCGAGTTACGATAAGCTAGAATAACACGACATGAGATATTTTAGTATGCTACTTTATTCAACACACTAGTAACATCGAAACAACCAAGGAATAAACAGCAAAAACCATTCATCAAATATACAAATTCCTTGATGCTAAACGTACTACTCTCACTTCTTTGGTTGCTAGTGTGCGGCGAAATACTAATTTCGGCACAAGATTTTTTTATGTTTTTCCTTCGGCAGCAGTGGCACCCCGGCGTTCTCTGCCGGCCGGTGTAGTTGCCATACTCTCGTTACTCACGAACTCTAGTGTGAGATACCGTCACCTCCGCCAGCACATCCGGATACTGCATGGTTCATTAAGAAATTACCTTCTGCGACGTATTTTTACAAACATTACCACACGGCATTTCCCGCACTTGCAACTTCTTTTGCTCATTCAGCAATAATAATTGATAAATTCTTTTATCTTTAGGATGTACTCGAGAGTTAAAGTAGCATAGGAGAATCGTCACATTTTTATTAGGTGAGTACATCAGAGAAGACACAGATAATGCAAAGAGCAGCAAGTCCTGCCACGGGTTCTCTTAATGAGCACCACGCTTGTCACGGAGATGGTCATCCTACTCCAGGAGCAAACGGTAGAAGAAAGAAGAGGGTTATCGTCGAAATTGCGACAACGCGTGTTCTAAGAGGAGTTAAACAACGTATTACTTCCCCCGCCACGTATCTCACCAAATTTCCATGACAGCAAAATGAGAGAAAATCGACGTCACACGAGACCTGCCAAGGAGTCATTCTGCCTACGCACCATTCGTTGGCACTGGAGAGCGTGGAAAGGGGGAAAATAATGATGATACCAGAAGAGAAATCCCCTTTGCTGCACTCCGTATAACGTCAAGCGGAGTTCTGATTCCATTGCATGTCAGGCTCAACTATTCTTGCTTCCTCAAGTGGCGCCGGCCGTAGTGGCCGTGCGGTTATAGGCGCTACAGTCTGGAACTGAGCGACTGCTACGGTCGCAGGTTCGAATCCTGCCTCGGGCATGGATGTGTGTGATGTCCTTAGGTTAGTTAGGTTTAATTAGTTCTGAGTTCTAGGCGACTGATGACCTCGGAAGTTAAGTCGCATAGTGCTCAGAGTCATTTGAACCATTTTTGAACCCTTAAGTGGCTACGTAATGTTTTTTTCCTATTGTAGTGACAGAAATACACTGGAAGGCGTGAGGCTTGTTGACAAACTCAAAATAGTACACCTGTCTATACTCCACACGTTACGTTAAGGTGTGTGGCGTAGGTTCCTTCTGATAGCACTATCTTCCCCTCTCCCCCTTCCCTTGCTAAACTCCCGACTGGTGTGCAGGGAGAGCGATTGTTGATAAATATCTGAATGGTCTCCAGTTTCTCTAATTTTCTTCTTGTGATCACTTGCATAGACATATGTGGGAGGAAGTAATATTACTTTAAAATGAACATGAACAGTCTCGACTTAACAAAACCACTGTTCTCCAAGAGAAATGTTCCCAAAAGTTAAGTAAGTAATACGTTTCCCGGCTCTTCACAAAACTTACACTTTAGGAATTGCACGCGCGGCGTCTCCCGTCCGAGGTTCGAATCCTCCCTCGGGCATGGGTGTGAGTGTCGTCCTTAGCGTAAGTTAGTTACATTAAGTAGTGTGTAAGCTTAGGGACCGATGACCTCAGCAGTTTGGTTCCATAAGACCTTACCACAAATTTCCAATTTTAGGAATTGCACGGAAGGGTAAGGCAGGTGAAGGTAGGGTAAAGTTAGGGTTGCCATATCTAACAGGGATCACGTCGGGACACTCCGAAACGGGGGTTTAGAAATGAACTACAAAAAATAATTAAAATAATTACTCTTTATTGAGAACGCAATTACGTCGAACGTATTGCGGCAGAAGTAGTTGGTGCACCATATTTATCGGAAGATTTCACCTTTTTCATCAAGTCTTTTCCTCTTTTACGTGTTTATAAAACTACATTCAAGTCAGCCTGTAGTTAAACTTGAACTATAAGACTGATTCCACAGTCCCTGGCAGCAGTTGATTTCTTTCATCAGTCCACTGGGCCGACATCAGCGAAAATACTCTTTCCACAGTGGCGTTGTGTGCGAGAATACATAACAAATACTCGCATAACTTTAATAGTTGGCATTTGTGTTAAAGATTTCCGGTTTCCTTAAAAAAGTAAATAACGTTTCTTCCACGGAGAGTTTAGACTTTCGTTCTTCCGAGTCACAATTAGTTTCTAAAAAGCTCTTCAGATACATATATTCCTGAATACAATCGTCGCCTGAAATCTTCACACCATATTTAGTCGAATATATAATAATGTTTTCAATCATCATTCAATCTGGGGTTTCAGATAGCATCATACATTCAAATACTTCATATTTATGAAAGTAATCAATTGCCGCGGTATAGAAAACCAGTGTCTCAGACAGAAGTTTGACTGCAGAACCATGAAACACATTTCACTGATCGGACTACTGGAAAAAATCTTAAATTTTAGATGACCTCTCTTCGGCGTCAAAAAGTTGTTTTAATGGAAGCCAAAGCTTAAGAATTCTCTCAACTGCTGGCATTAACGACAGCCATCTCTTAGAAGAGTCTGATGATTGACATCAACGTATAAGTAGGGCTCGTTTAGCTTCTGTGTTCTTATCGTGTATGTTGAAAAATAATTAAATATTTTCATGGCGATTATTTCATTATCGACAGTTAAAGACTCAGCAGCCCTTGGTATGGCATTGCGGAGAGTATGGGGAGGGCATCCAATTCCTTCACATATTTTTCCTAGTTCTTCTCCAATTTGGTAAAACACATTCCGCTGGAAGCATCGATGAAGGCCTCCGAAGTTGTTACTGTCTGCACAAAAGGCGGCTAATTTATCTAATGGAATACGGAGTTTTGAAAGCGTCTAAGCAAAACTTTGCAGTTATCTCCGATGTTTCGTTATTCAGCGAATCAAACTTCAACAACTTCTGTTGGAGTCTGCCAGTTTCAGTAAAGTATTGAACAGTTAAAGGAAATAGTTGTTTTGTAAACAAAAACGCCTTCTCTTACTACACTGTATTTTATTTGTTCCAGACCCGTTTCACGTTTTCTCTCTTTACGGCATCATTAGTGGGATCTATAATGATACAGTTTTGTTTTGATATGTAGTATTTGCAGATTAGAAAACAGTTCACGTCTCGTTTTTTATATAAATGATTACTTACAGTTCATCGCATATCCTCTCATCTGGTCACATGCTGGAGGTAGCACTACAGCTCTATTTCCGAAACATAAGCATGTTTTTATGTTCCTAATTTTTCTTTTTCCACTTTTCAATTTGTTTGCACTTGCACTTGTAGTTGTGATGCACTATGAGCTTTCTGTCACTGATTATATATATTTGATGGAAAACTGTGATTTCAAGACGTAACTACTTTCAGTTCATGAAGTGAGTTATGATTCTCTTAAGGAACATCTCGTTCTTCACAGATTGCGAGGCGGTCTTTCTGGTCTTGACTCATGAGCCATGGGACGAACTTAACGGCAAACACGGTGCATTCCAAGACGCTGTGTCAGGATTTCATGACTTGATCCAACAAAAATGTTACATTCTTCTGCAATCTCTCGGACAGTCGGTCTTCGATTGGCGCGCATAATTTTCTTGACGTTCCTGACATTAGCGTCGTCGGTAGACGTCGAAGCGCGTCCTGAACGAGGGTCATCTTCAACTTCCGTCCAGCCCTTTTTAAAGCATGTGAACAATTCGCAACATCGAGTGCGGCTTAAGCACTGATCGCCGTAGGCTTCCTGCATTATTTGGTGTGTTTCTGTAAAGGTTTTCTTGCGTTTCATGCAAAATTTAATGCAGATGTGTTGTTCCACTAACTCTGCCATCTCGAAATTCGCAACCTGTGCGACACTACGTTCTTGTTAATTCAGTACTGAACAATAACTTACGGACATACAACAATGAAACTTCGGGGAGTTACACGTTAAATACAGGCGTGTGCAGGGATGTCAACCGCATTTCGTTCCAACACACCACTGACGCGTAATTACGAATGTTCCGGAATTGTTTGAACACGCTTCGTACATTACATTTATTTATGTTTAGGGGTATCTGCTAGTCTCTGCACCAATCGTCTATTCTCTATAGGGCTTCCCACATTTCACTGTAGTCTTTTGATGTTACGCTCTTCCTACAGGCTACATTATCATCAATAGATTCATGGAGCCTCCGTATTACAAAATATTATGTTGTCATAACTACCGATCGCTGCGCCACGGCTCAGTTTGCTGGAGGAACGAATGCATTATTTAGTTCGTATTTATTGCCGTTAGATGTTGGTTGTCTTTTTTGTTACCGTCTTCTGTTGCGAAATGGTTACTCCGGAGCAGAAACCAATTTTTGCTCTCGAGACTACGATTTGTAATTCTGTGATTACACTGCAAACACGTTTCATCTTGCGGTACCAAACTGATGCTTCGCACATGGCATCGACAGTCCGTAGAAACAGAATGCGTATGTAAAGGGAATAGTCCTGGCGGCTCCCGTGTTTCCTGCGAAGATGTCACGAGGTCAACTCGCTCTCCAGCGTAGTCCTACAAAATCAACTCGTCGTGCCAGACAAGTGTTATAACTGGCTACAACAACAATATGGTGTGTTTTGTGAGGACGGTTGGTTATAAAACCGCACGAGCTACAGCTGTCACAGGCTCGACGTCATAACGACTGACTCAGCCGTTGGCATTTTCTGAAGAGCTTCAGAATGCTATAATAATGACAACTATAATTCACAAAGCATCATGTCCAGTGATAAAGCGACATTTCACCTTAATGGAAAAGTAAACAAACACAGTGTTCGAATTTTGGGCCTACAGAACCCCCATCACACACTGAACATCTACGAAGTACACGCAGTGTGTTTAGTTCGATGTCCCACTCATCAGTTTATGGCCCATTCTTCTTTGACGGAAACGCGTTTAACGGTCTTCAGAATCGAGCTCTGAGTTAAAAGTGATTGTTTCTCGGGCTGAACGAGGGTAACGTCATTTTCCAACAAGACAGGGCACCACGTCACTGAAGTCAAATGGCTGCATATCTGAATGAAACTCCACCTCTGTTAGATTGGTTTTCAAAAAGCTGTTGGCTTAGCATTCTCCGATGGTCTCCACGGTCATAATATTTGATGCTCTGTGACCTTCTTGTGGTGTTTTATTAAGGGCGACATTTTTGTCCAACACTGCTACAGAGCCTACAAGAGCTGAAGAACAGTACCCATACTGCCATAACACAGGTGACAATGGATATGCTTACTCGACTGTGGGAGAAATTCGAGTATCGATGTGATATTGTTCGTGACATTTTGACCATCTGTAATTTAAACTTGAGAGACTCGTAAATATGTGTCCCAAGCCTCACATTTGTGTGTCTTACAATTTAATAAATATATGCGTTCGAAATCTGTGTATTCTTTTTGAAACACCCTGTACAATGTAAACAGTAGTGGCACTATAACTCTCCCTTGAGGCACTCCCGAGATTACCCCACATTTGCCTATTTCTTTTCGTTAAGAACGACGTGTTGTTTCAGTCTGCTGGAAAGTTTGTAATTTAATCAAAAATCGGCTCCGATACTCAGTGAGCTCCTGAGTTTTTCACTAAACGATCGTGTAGAATTGCACACACAGCATTCCGGAAACCAAAGAACACTGTATGAAATTAGGCGCCGTTGTGTACAGATTTCATAGACCATACAGCGGGCTATGTTTCACGAGATTTCAGATTGTCGAACCAGTGTTGATTTTACAGAGGAAATATTTATTCTCCGAAAACAGTAAAATGCATGAGAATAAGGCACGATCCACAATTCTGTCACAGATTTACAGTATGGTACTAAAATCATTTGTCGAACTACCCTTCTGAAAACTGGGAATAGCATGCACTGTTCTGCAAACAGTAAAGAGCAGTGTGGCCAGAATGTGCGGGGGACAACAAAACAGCAGCACGGCATACTGATCACGCGCGTGACCTGTACATCTGCGATTTTGTTGCGTTCTGCATTCACATATCGGAAAACTTTTGATACCGATGTAATTTTTTACTGCTTCCGTTGTGTTTGTGTACGTTATAACAAACTCAAAACAATAACACTGATTTAATGTAAGCCCGTCGGCTACCGAGTTGCTTCAGTATTGTAAAACAGTTCCAAATAATCTGACTCCATTCCAATTAGCGCGATGTCGCAGTTTCGCTCCCGTGAACTTCTGCTGTCGCACTTGCTGCAGAACATGACGAAAAATGTTCGCTCTGACTCCGTAGATGATATATTAGTCAAAGTCAAAAACTAAAGGCAATTTTTTAAAAAAAGTCACTTTGTATTGGGAGAATGACACTGCAAATAACAGAAATTCTCTACATCGCAGGTCACCAAAATTTCTTTCCGTAGCGGGCCGTATCATCATTCTCTACAATATTCACATGCCAGAACGAAAGCTCTCAAATAAAAAGACGAAGAACAAAGCTTAGCGTTCCTTGGTCATCATAGGTTGTAAGAGGTCCGAGCAGATGTAATTTCGATGTATTGCTCGTGCGCTGCCTGCGATATGCAAGGTATAAGAGAATCGCTGACCAGAGAGCAGTGCTGACTCAGTAGGAACTGTGTAGCTGTAGGAATAAGTTGTTGCTAGTCTGCGCTAGTCTGTGTTTGGTCTGGAGTCTGCTCTGGTCTGGTCTGGTGTATCATGTTGGCTGGGCCGGTCGCGGTGCAGCGATGCCGGAGCCTGAGTATTATTGTATAAGGTGAAAAGCAGCCTCGCGCATGTCTAGTAATGTTATGTGAACTCCCATGTAAATCTTTTAAAAATGTCCTAATAATAATCTTTGTCATATAAAATAATTCCTAACAAGCATTCATTTCAATTTAAAGAATTTAATAATTTCTCCAATCCATGATCATTCCGATTGTTGCAAAAGAAAAAGCAGTTACTTTCTTTCATAAATAACAAATGTATAGGCCAGCACTGCACAGAGCTGCGCCGGAAAAAGCTATTGTAAGAGCAGATAGTTGCCGACTTTATCGAGGTGAGAATTTTTGCTTTTTTATTCAGAATGATCTTACAGGGCCATGACGCAGCACTGCTGTCGTCCAAATTTTACCAGGTTACTGAATTTATTTTTTATTACGAGGTTTAGGAATTTTTCTGTTTCGAGCTTACATTAAATGAGAAAAGAATTTTGTGGGTACATTAAATGGGAACCAGTTTTGTTCTGAGGTTACACTAAATTAGAATCACATTCATTAGTCATATTTAATTTAATTTTAATTTTTCTGTGGGGAGGTTACACTTGGCGACAACCGGCCAGGATCGTATTTCTTTGTGAATCTCTGATAAGTGGTCATATATCTGCTCTTATTTACTTCAATGTAGTTTGCATCTGGCGCAACGCATTTACTAATTTGTCACTCTTTCTTTCACAGATCATCGGCAATTTATTGCTCTTTGTTGTAATTGTGTTCGTTACATTTTTTGCTTTGTCTTTGTTTCATTTGTGCTTAATTTTGATTTGTGAAAAATGCCGCGAAAAACTGTTAACAGTACATCGCGGTGTGCACTGAGTGAAATAGCCGATTCGAATAATTTGACCGATAATACTAGCGACACTCAGTGTCTTAATGATAATCCTCCATTTACAGACAATCAGTGCGTACCGACCACTAGTAATGATTCTAATGCTAATGAGGAGCAAACAAATTCAATTGTGTTCTCTGTTAATTTAACGACAATTGATGACGCGGCACGTTCTGTTACAATGAACGCTGCCTAGTTTCGCACACCTGATTTGCAAAATTTACATAGTGAACATATAATTATTTCTAACGAAGGTGAACAATATACTCAAAATATGTCAGTTTTGCTTGATTCCAATTTAGTGACCAATAGTGCAGATCTGATTAGCAAACCTTTTCAAGAATCAGAGAATGTCCAAATGGTTACACAAAACGCGACAAAAGCAGATACAGCATCACACAGCACAGAGAATACAGTAGCTAATTTTGGCATGGATCGAGTTATAGCATTAATGCTACAACTTAATGAAAATTTCAAACAGTCGAAAAAAGAGCAAGACGACAATTTCAAACAACAAATTAATGAATCAAACAAACAACTTAGTGAAAATCTCAAACAACAACTTAATGAAAATAATGAAAATCTCAAACAACAACTTAATGAAAAACTTGACAATAATTCCAAACAGTCGAATGAAAAACAAGACAACAATTTCAAACAGCTTGGTGAACAGATTACAGCCGTTGCCGTGCAATGTCATGATACTAAAGAACAATTACGTGAGGAAATTAAGGCTTGTGCTAGGAACAGTAGTGAAGAAATTAGATCTGTGGCACAAGAATTAAATAATACACATGCAGCTACAACTAAATTACTTAGAGACAAAATTAGTGCAGTCTCTGAACAATGTTCTGAAAAAGCAACACAGTTACGCGACGAGTTTAAATTAATGTCAGCAGAACTTTCACACAGTCTGGATGCGAAAGTCGATAAGAAATTTGAAAAACAGAACAGCCAAACTGACGAACGTTTTAAAGTGAAAGAAATGAAAAAATGTTTCAGTCACTAACACGTCACAGCATACGCCACATTCCGAACATTTGTCATACTCACACAGCCAGTGTAACTTAGGTAATTTACAGAGACTACGTGACTTAGAATGCGAACAGACACAGACTAGCGCAGACTAGCAACAACTTACTGCTACAGCTACACAGTTTCTACTGAGTCAACACTGCTCTCTGGTCAGCGATTCTCTTATACCTTGCATATCGCAGGCAGCGCATGAGCAATACATCGAAATTACATCTGCTCGGACATCTTACAAGGTGAGTGGCATGCAATGCACAAAAAACAAGGACAGCCAATATATTTATTTACTGAAAAAGTTACCAAAGAACGTGACGTTCCCAATCATTTTTCTCGGAAAATCAAAGTTAACGTCTTTGGGAACTGTAGCACAAAACTCTTTTGACCAGTGAAAATTAGGAAAGTTTTCTTCCAGCTGTGGTTTAAAGAATGACATCTTTTTCCGAATTCCATTGGTGCGTCTTTAGAGATTACAGACGACGCTATCGTTTCCTTGATGTTTCAGGTACAATTCATTCATGTGGGATGTGATGTGGCCAAAAACGACAATTTTGACAGCAAGGTACGGTCTGATATCTATGGGACAGCTCTATTTTTTTTCGGTGATAAAAATTTCTATATCGTTTCGGAGCTTGTAAAAACTAAATAGGACTTTTCCGCAACTGAGCCACCTCACTCTTGCGTGAAAAGCCAAGTCGCAGAATTCAGAATTAGCTTCTTCAAGCAAAGCCTGTAATCGACGGTGATTGCTTGTCCCCATGTGAAGTTCCCAGCAGAAAAAAATTGTTTCAGTACACGAGAGATATCTAAGTCCTTCTCACAGATTGCTTGCTGA
This sequence comes from Schistocerca serialis cubense, assembly GCF_023864345.2. Taxonomy (NCBI): domain Eukaryota; kingdom Metazoa; phylum Arthropoda; class Insecta; order Orthoptera; family Acrididae; genus Schistocerca; species Schistocerca serialis. Next base: position 386,970,976 of record NC_064645.1, read on the forward strand.
TGTATGACGCAACGTCCGTACAGTGCGTCCGGAATATGACAATCATCCAACTGAGTCCTAATTATTGAAAAAGTAAATTTATTTTCCTTTTTTAGGGCCAGCAGCGTAATATAATTCTGATAACGAGATGGTTCCTGGAACAAATGCACCAAAATAGCTGCTTATAATAACAAATCTTTATTTACGACAGACTGTTTCGGCATTTATCGTCATTGACAAGTACTTGCGAGTACAATTTTTGGTGACTATTTGTGTAAATGTCAGTTTCACTTATATTAAAGTGAGTATATTGTACTGACGTCTAGACTGATGTTGAAACATAGTCGGTAATTAACTTAAAAGACATGTTCTGCAATATGAATGCGCTGTTCCGTCTCTGACAATGATAGAATTCAGATTGCGAACAAACAAAAAGAAATAAGAACAAAAAAAGCTAATTACTTCTCCGACGAATTTTAAAGAAATCAGTTGTCAACCATCTGACTGTAAGATTTAATATATCCTCTAACGTCTCCTAACAACTGACCTGCAATGCTCTTGCGCGCAACAGACAGTTTACCTCGTCTTCGAGCTGCAACTGCGTGATCAGTAACATGCTAATATATTTCATAAAGGAATACTGCGATCCATGGAGAGTGCAATCCATCGACTAATTTCAGCAATTGATGCCATACTTTTATGTATAAATATTGAATGATCGGGAGGGGTTTGGTCAACTAACCTTAAACGACGTAAAGAAAAATGAAAGAAACCAATAAAAATTTCTAATTTACTATACTCAGAAAATTTCTGATTTAAATGCTGACAAGCTTTAAGCAGACTTTTAATTATTGCACAATGTCGATAGTCAATAAACACATTTCTGGCGATAGCAAAGATACGAATATTACTGTGAGTGTATCCACACAGAAATCTGACAAAATCCCTCCAGTGCCCAAGCAACCAACAACTACGTGCAGCGAAAAGGCAAATTACCAAAAACTCCCCAGTTAATACCAAAGTCTCCTCCGGCGCTACCAGCACGACCACGGAAGGTTGCGACCTCCCATGTCGCGCGGCTTCTCTCCGCCGTACCCTTCGTCCGACCACTTCCGACCCTCCCGCTATAACTTGTCGTTCGCTACTACTCGCGATAATAATGTCTGCGACTCAGAGTTTGTGTATCCATACAGCAGAATCATAGACGTCCAACTTTCAATGTCACGCCCATACTCGTCGTTAGCGAACTGTTTTATAACTCCTTTAATAAAGTGGTAAATGAAATAAATTCTGTATGCTAGTTTAATATTACTTTGTGCACTTTAAAAATCGAAACCATGCTGCTGATACGATCGAAAATACACTGTAGATTCTGGATAGGATTCTGAAAAGTTTGCAGTGAACATTCTTGAAGAAATGTAAATCTGTATACGTATGAGAAAATACCCACAAGAAATATTAAAAGAGTGTACAGAGTTTAGACACAAGTACTACCTCAAGGACTTTATTGAACTTTTAGAACACAAAAATGGTTAATTCGGAAGTAAGATATGCAATAACCAAAGACAAGCGTAATAAATTTTAGTTCATAAAATGACATCGGTGTTCATCGCATAATCTTTGTAAACATTCTTTCTTTTGCTACTGCCTTTATCCCGCATTGTGCGCAGGGTCGGCAGGGTTAGGTACGGATTTGGCATGGTTAATAGAAGGGATGAGGGGATGCCCTTCCTGCTACCACGCCATACCCCTCGGGATGGAAGTAGTGTACCCCAGCTGTCTGCGTCTAGTGTAAATCGTGAAAGAGTGTGAATGTGTTTCAAATGTCTGCGAGTCGTGTAACTGAGTCGGGATGTGGAGCCCAGCCTGGTATTCACCTAGCAAGATGTGGAAAACCGCCTAAAAACCACATCCAGTCTTGCCGGCACAACGGCCGTCGTCGTTAATTCGATCCGGGGCCGGCGCGCCTACCCGAGTCCAGGAAGCAGCGCGTTAGCGCTTTCGGCTACCCTGGCGGTAATATTTGTAAATGTATAAAGGGCTTATTTCAATAGTGGTACAAGTCCATTTTTGTTCATTCTGAGATACAGAGTCCTAAAGTTAAAAGAGCGCTGAAAAATGTGCAGTTGAGATACCAGAAATATTCAAGTACATATACTTGAATATACCAGAAATATTCAAGTACATATACTTGAATATTTCTGATGTCTCAACTGCACATTTTTCAGCGCTCTTTTAACTTTATGACTCTGTATTTCAGAATTCACAAAAATGGACTTGTACCACTATTGAAATAAGCCTTTCAGAAGGCGTCGTAAGAGTGGATCTGTTAGACTATCGTCACACCGTAACTAACGTTTTATTTTCAACGTATTACGTCATTTACCATCTTATTAAAACAGTGACAGTCCGCTAACATAGTAACATTGACGTGATATTAGTCTAAAGCTGTGTACAATATAGCCACTTTAATATAAATGAGATTCCCATTATTCACGTTCTCACCAAAACTGTATTCGCAGGTACTTGGGAAACAGACTATCTTAAATAAAGGTTTGTTATTATAAGGAGCTATTTCGGTGCATCTATTCTAATAAAGCAAATTTAAGGCACACAGCAGCCAAGAGGTCTCCACACGTGTGAAGATCGCCTGATATTCTAAACGAAATATTTAATTTTAAACTGTGTCACAAAGTCTGGTTTTCCATTCGTTTTATCAAGGAAATCGAGTATTGTCGACGGGATGGGTGAACTGACTCGCGGGCCGTATCCGGCCTGCGGGCAGCAGTTTGGTGACCCCTGCTCTACATAATCGCCCTCCACCCCTACGTCCTCTGTCCATCTCTTCCGAAACTTGTTAATCCCGCCCCGGCAACAGCTCTGTCACGTCGTACACATCCGTCTCGTACAGTCTCCGCAATACTAGCATCCGAGAAAACGTGGATTCACATAGGTGTACCTTCATCGGACCAAAAAGGTGAAAATCACGTGGAACAAGTCCTCCAGCGACTCAAGTCTAAGGTGTTCAGTGCACTGGTGTATTTCCTCACCTTCACGAGGCAGAGCATAGTCCTGAATCAAAAATCACGCCTTTTGAATCTTCCATCTCCTTTTCCTTCCATTTTCGGGCTTCAGATTCCGTAGCAGCTCACAGTAACTGGTTATAAGAGTCTAATGAATCGGCAGTGGTCCTTTGACGTCGAAAACGGTGTCAATATAAAACTTCCCTGCAGAAGCTTGGAGTTGCGGTAAGTACAGACCGATGTATCCGCACCGCCTACTCCATGGTTCAAAGCGATGGATCCAAGTCTCATCACGTCTTCTTCTCATAATACGAAACGCCCTGAATGGTCCAAACATTCATACTGGTGCATGTCTGTCTGTTGAGGGTATGTCTGACTTCTGACGTGATGTAAAGATACGTGTGGATAATGACAGAGTACTGAAAGACCAGAGTCGAAACAAGGCCCCGGGAGTAGACAACATTCCATTAGAACTACTGATGGCCTCGGGAGAGCCAGTCATGACAAAACTCTACCATCTGGTGAGCACGATGTATGAGACAGAAGAAATACCCTCAGACTTCAAGAAGAATATAATAATTCCAATCCCAAAGAAAGTAGGTGTTGACAGATGTGAAAATTACAGAGCTATCAGTTTAATAAGTCACAGCTGCAAAATACTAACGCGAATTCTTTACAGACGAATGGAAAAACTGGTAGAAGCCGACCTCGGGGAAGATCATTTTGGATTCCGTAGAAATGTTGGGACACGTGAGGCAATACTAACCTTACGACTTATCTTAGAAGAAAGATTAACAAAAGGCAAACCTACGTTTCTAGCATTTGTAGACTTAGAGAAAGCTTTTGACAATGTTAACTGGAATACTGTTTCAAATTCTGAAGGTGGCAGGGGTAAAATACAGGGAGCGAAAGGCTATTTACAATTTGTACAGAAAACAGGTGGCAGTTATAAGAGTCGAGGGGCATGAAAGGGAAGCAGTGGTTGGGAAAGGAGTGAGACAGGGTTGTAGCCTCTCCCCGATGTTATTCAATCTGTATATTGAGCAAGCAGTAACGGAAACAAAAGAAAAATTCGGAGTAGGTATTAAAATTCATGGACAAGAAGCAAAAACTTTGAGGTTCGCCGATGACATTGTAATTCTGTCAGAGACAGCAAAGGACTTGGAAGAGCAGTTGAACGGAATGGACAGTGTCTTGAAAGGAGGATATAAGATGAACATCAACAAAAGCAAAACGAGGATAATGGAATGTAGTCAAATTAAGTCGGGTGATGCTGAGGGAATTAGATTAGGAAATGAGACACTTAAAGTAGTAAAGGAGTTTTGCTATTTAGGGAGTAAAATAACTGATGATGGTCGAAGTAGAGAGGATATAAAATGTAGACTGGCAATGGAAAGGAAAGCGTTTCTCAAGAAGAGAAATTTGTTAACATCGAGTATAGATTTAAGTGTCAGGAAGTCGTTTCTGAAAGTATTTGTATGGAGTGTAGCCATGTATGGAAGTGAAACATGGACGATAACTAGTTTGGACAAGAAGAGAATAGAAGCTTTCGAAATGTGGTGCTACAGAAGAATGCTGAAGATAAGGTGGGTAGATCACGTAACTAATGAGGAGGTATTGAATAGGATTGGGGAGAAGAGAAGTTTGTGGCACAACTTGACTAGAAGAAGGGATCGGTTGGTAGGACATGTATTAAGGCATCAAGGGATCACAAATTTAGCATTGGAGGGCACCGTGGAGGGTAAAAATCGTAGAGGGAGACCAAGAGATGAATACACTAAGCAGATTCAGAAGGATGTAGGTTGCAGTAGGTACTGGGAGATGAAGAATCTTGCACAGGATAGAGTAGCATGGAGAGCTGCATCAAACCAGTCTCAGGACTGAAGACCACAACAACAACAACAAGAGTACAATTGTCCGAAATCACTATGCATGTACCTATTTGCTAGACCAATAAGCGGTACTTAACACACGAGAACAACAGCAAAAGTCAAGGCGCGTCACTGTTTAGTCACTGCAGTCAAACTATGGAGCAAAAAAGAAAAAAAAATGACCTTTACTTGTTAAGGCGAAATGCCTCTCCGACCATGTTAGGTAGTTTGGATTCTAATGGTTAAAATATTCTGCAACCACGCAGATACATATCAGTGACATTCGGCGATTGTTTTGTGGATCACTTCTGATACACTTCTTGTAGATGCGTGTGACCTGTACTTTCTTTCGACTGTTGGCAACAGATTTTTGTTTCGCGGGAGTTATGGTGTATTATGTACGGAATGTAGTACGGATTACATCGGTCCGTCGGACCCTTTCAGTTTTAGAAACGTCAGCTGTTTTTCATCATCGTTGAAACTAAATTAATGGAATTAAATTGGGACAATACTCCTGGACTTTACTTTATCAAGGAACATTTGGAAATGGAGTTCAGCTTTTCTGCCTATGCTTTGCTTCCCTCATTTTCGTTCCTGCGTCATACTTGAGCATCTGGACACAAACATTAGTACCACTGACAAACTTTACATATGACCACAATGTCTTTTAATTTTGTAAAAGGTCTCCCGATAAGAGTCTCTTATGGAAATCGGTTAAGACTTCACGCACTGCCCTTTTGACAGCCAAAGGCGTTTCATTTAGCGTCCCTACTTTGCTTTATGTTGCAGTTGTCCACAATAAATTGTTTGGCGGACGGATATATATACCTGAACGTTCGTTCTTACAGTGGAGGTAAAAACATCCAGATTAGATTTAGATTATATTGGACGTACTGTTAAAAAGGAAACTACTTCCTAATGTCCTGCAAAATTATATTTATTTGGTCACGAACCGGCTTTCCGCTCTTCAGGCCATTTTCAGCTGACAATTAAATGTCAGAAACACAGATACAGATGATGTGCAACTTACACAGACATAATTTGTAAAAACAAAGACGACAGTGTGTTTACAAAGGAAAGCATTCGATTTTTGTCCCATAAGAATAATTACATTAACCAAAAAAGTGGTAAAGAAAGTTTTTATGTGGAAGTAGGATGAATTTACATTTTCAATCTAGAATTTGCAACCAACCCTTAGTTTAAAAAAGGGCAAAAGGAAGATTAAATCTGATCATTTAATAGTAGTCTGGTATTTTGTGTCACACGTTTGTTGATTTCCAGTATTTCTAAGTGGGTCATCTGTCTGATTTTCTGAACAGAATGTAAAACTTCACATTCTACATCATGTGAATGGTTTTCTGCTAAAATATGACAAGCAGAGGTTCAGTCTTTCTCCCTTAATCTGTAGGTTGTCCCATGTTCACGTAGCCTAATTCTCATAAGGTTATTATTACACAATGTTAATATTATTAAAATTTTCTGCCAACTACCAACGAATAATTTATTTAACGTTATTAAATATACGTTTCCTTCCACTAGATACTTAGTGAAAAGATCCTCCAGGATACAGAACTTGTCAGAAAAACAAAAATACACAATAAATATTTACAACGAAAAATAACTACACTAATGTACCTCCCTCAGATCGCAAGTGAAAGTCCTTAGGTATTTGTAACAAACTAAAAAATCTTAAACTTATTTTCATATAAAAGGTAATAAATAACTTGTCATAAAGTATACAAGACGGGTTGCTGACACTACTGCTTCGACGGGAAGATGATCCAGACCAATCGAAACGTGTAATTTAATTAAACATGTACAACTGAGACGGAACAATAAATGAAAATTATCTTCAGCAGAAAAATCGTTTTACAACACTGATTTAAATGCTCGCATTACTGCACTGACATTGTACAGAAGTTAGATCGTACTGATAATTGCATTATTTTATGTTATTAGTAACATATCTACTAAGAAATTCATCAGTAAAGCAGAGGAAATTGATCGTCGCTAAATCCTTTACGCTCCTCTTAATGTGAATTTTATTAGTATTTAAACATTTTTATAGCTGACAATTTATTGAAAATGTGTTTTTCTCGGTAATGGACATGTTTGTAGATCCAAATTGGTGACTTTAACTGTTTCTGAAGATTATTCTTATTTCTAGTATTGGCTCCATGCGTTAATCTGAATGAATTGGAAAACAGATTTTAATGACAGATTTCATCGAGCAATAAATATATTAGGAAGCACCAGATAGGGTCCCTAGTTCCTTAAACAGGCTTCCGCAGGATGTACTTTAGTTCCGACCACAAATGATTCTTATTACACTTTTTGAACACGGAAAACTATAGCTTGGATTGTTGAGTTACCCCAAAAAATAATCCTGTATGACATTATGGAATGAAAGTAAGTGTAATTGCAACCTTTTTATTTTTATGTCACGTAAGCCTGACAACATTCGCATTGCAAGTAGAGACTTGTTTAGTGGGTTCAGCGGTACAGCGGTATGCTTCTCACAGTTTAATTCCATATCGACCTGCAATCCAGGAAAGTAACGTTGTTAAATTCTTCTATGTATTTGCCAGCGTACTGAATACGTACGACGCCCGCCTTCCGCTTGCAACGTTAACAAACCGTGCTTGCCTGCCTTCCAGTTCCACTGCTGCGGTATCCGGGCCGACAGCGACTACCTGCACACGCGGTGGAAGAACGAGAGCGCCTCCGCCAACAGCTACAGGAGGAATGTCCCCCTCACCTGCTGCGCGCTCGCCATCGCTGATGTGAGTAGCCTGCTGCACCGCAGACCACGGAAAACCTTACGTAGCGCTATAGTATATTGCATATTTCGATAAAGCAGATTACATATATGTCAGGAAACGGTCTTTGGAGGAAATAGCTTTCATAATTTTTTGGTTGGTTGGTTGGTTGGTTGGTTTGGGGAAGGAGACCAGACAGCGTGGTCATCGGTCTCATGGGATTAGGGAAGGATGGGAAAGGAAGTCGGCCGTGCCCTTTCAGAGGAACCATCCCGGCATTTGCCTGGAGCGATTTAGGGAAATCACGGAAAACCTAAATCAGGATGGCCGGTCGCGGGATTGAACCGTCGTCCTTCCGAATGCGAGTCCAGTGTGCTAACCACTGCGCCACCTCGCTCGGTGTATAATTTTTTTTTTTTTTTGAGGCTGGCCGGTGTGGCCGAGCAGTTCTAGGCGCTTCAGTCTGGAGCCGCGCGACCGCTACGGTCGCAGGTTCGAATCCTGCTTCGGGCTTGGATGTATGTGTTGTCCTTCGGTTAGTTAGATTTAAGTAGTTCTAAGTTCTAGGGGACTGATGATCTCAGATGTTAAGTCCTATAGTGCTCAGAGCCATTTGAACCATAAATTTTTGAGTTTCGTCGTACTGAATTTTGACGTGAACGCATGACGTCCACAGAAATTTGTCCAAGAGGGGGCAAAACTATAAAATAGCCATTTTGATATAACTGATTCAGTGAGTTTCTTTTATAAAAAGTGTGTCGTGCACTAAGCACTAATTTGGACAGGAAGTATACAAAACTAGTATCTCAAACGACTAATAATTGTCCACTTACGACTCTTAAGGAAGATTACTTGCATATCGAAACGGTATGCATATTTCAGTAATGTATGCTACCTTTTAATATTATTAATTGAATATGGATGGTACTTTTCTTCTTAAAAATGTGAAATTATATCACATGATCATTGTGCAGCGAACCAAAGAGATATCAAATACAGGCAGCAAACATTCACAAAAAATTATTATCTACACATCCACTACTGGCCATTAAAATTGCTACACCAAGAAGAAATGCAGATGATAAACGGGTATTCATTGGACAAATATACTAGAACTGACATGTGATTACATTTTCACGCAATTTGGGTGCATAGATCCTGAGAAATCAGTACCCAGAACAACCACCTCTGGCCGTAATAGCGGCCTTGATACCCCTGGGCAGTGAGTCAAACAGAGCTTGGATGACGTGTACAGGTAGAGCTGCCCATGCACCTTCAACACGATGCCACAGTTCATCAAGAGTAGTTACTGGCGTATTGTGACGAGCCAGTTGCTCGGCCACCATTGATCAGACGTTTTCATTTGGTGAGACATATGCAGAATGTGCTGGCCAGGGCAGCAGTCGAACATTTTCTGTATCCAGAAAGGCCCGTACAGAACCTGCGGACATGCGGCCGTGCATTATCCTGCTCAGTTATAGGGTTTCGCAAGGATCGAATGAAGGATAGAGTCACGGGTCGTAACACATCTGAAATGTAACGTCCACTGTTCAAAGTGCCGTCAATGGGAACAAGACGTGACCGAGACGTGTATCCAATGGCACCCCATACCATTACGCCGGGTGATACGCTTCCAATGTGCGTTCACCGCGATGTCGCCAAACACGGATGCGACCATCATGATGCTGCAAACAGAACATGGATTCATCTAAAAAAATGACGTTTTGCCATTCGTGCACCCAGTTTCGTCGTTGAGTACACCATCGCAGGCGCTCCTGTCCGTGATGCAGCGTCAAGGGTAACCGCAGCCATGGTCTCCGAGCTGATAGTCCATGCTGCTGCAAACGTCGTCAAACTTTTTGTGCAGATGGTTGTTGTCTTGCAAACGTCCCCATCTGTTGTCTCAGGGATCGAGAAGTGGCTGCACGATCCGTTACAGCCATGCGGATAAGATGCCTGTCATCTCGACTGCTAGTGATACGAGGCCGTTGGGATCCAGCACGGCGTTCCGTATTACCCTCCTGAACCCACCGATTCCATATTCTGCTAACAGTCATTGGAACTCGCTCAACGCGAGCAACAATGTCGCGATACGATAAACCGCAATCGCGACAGGCTACAATCCGACCTTTATCAAAGTCGGAAACGTGATGGTACGCATTTCTCCTCCTTACACGAGGCATCACAACAACGTTTCACCAGGCAACGCCGGTCAACTGCTGTATGCGTATGAGAACTCGGTTGGAAACTTTCTTCATGTCAGCACGTTGTAGGTGTTGGCACCTGCGCCAACTTTGTTTGAATGCTGTGAAAAGCTAATCATTTGCATATCACAGAATCTTCTTCCTGTCGGTTAAAGTTCGTGTCTGTAGCACGTCATCTTCGTGGTGTAGCGATTTTAATGGCCAGTAGTGTGTGTGTGTGTGTGTGTGTGTGTGTGTGTGTGTATGTCTATGTGTATGTTCCACACCTCCTCCTAAATTACTGCACCGGTTTCACCAAACTTGGTATACAATCATAATTCAGGAGATATAGCGTCATAAATATGAGATGCGTGTAATACTGCCGCGTATTACATCTATGGCTCTAACTGTATTCGCAATAAATTTTACGCGAGCCACATATGTCGCCGAATGTAGCTTTAAAAGAATATTATGGTACGACGTACGGTTCAAGAGATGTAACGTCATAAACACCGAGATACCTGAAAAACTGCCATATTGTGCATGACGTTTAAATATGTTACTTCTTTTCTACTAATTCTAGTCGCAACAAATTTTGCAGACAGTATCCACATTTTTTTGAGTCATCAGTCTTCTGACTGGTTTGATGCGGCACGAATTTCTATCCTGTGCCAACCTCTTCATCTCAGAGTAGCACTTGCAACCTACGTTCTCAATTATCTGTTCAATGTATTCCAGTCTCTGTCTTCCTATACAGTTTTTGCCCCCTACAGCACCCTCCACGAGGTACACCATGCAAGTCATTCCCTGATGTCTTAACAGATGTTCTATCATCCTGTCCCTTCTCCTTGTCAATGTTTTCCACATATTCCTTTCCGCTCTGATTCTGCGCAGATCCTTTTCATTCCTTACCTTATCAGTCCACCTAATTTTCAACATTCGTCTGTAGCACCACATCTCAAATGCTTCGATTCTCTTCTGTTCCGGTTGTCCCACAGTCCATGTTTCATTACCATACTGTGCTCCAAACGTGTATTCTCAGAAATTTCTTGCTCATATTAAGGCCTATGTCACATACCAGTAGACTTCTCTTGGTCAGGAATGCCCTTTTTGCCAGTGCTCGTCTGCTTTGACGTCCTCCTTGCTCCGCCCGTCATTGGTTATTTTGCTGCCTAGGTAGCAGAATTCCTTAACTTCATCTACTTCATGACCATCAATCCTTATGTTATGTTTCTTGCTGTTCTCATGTCTGCTACTTCGCATTACTTTCGTCTTTCTTCAATTTACGCTCAATCCATATTCTGTACTCATTAGATTGTCCATTCCATTCAGCAGATCATATAATTCTTCTTCACTTTCACTTAGGATAGCAATGTCATCAGCAAATCGTGTTAATGATACTTTCTCCTTTAATTTTAATTCCACTCCTGAGCCTTTTTTTTAATTTCCATCATTGCTACTTCAATGTACAGATTGAATAGTAGGGGCGAAAGAATACATCGCTGTCTTACACCCTTTTTAATCCGATCATTTCGTTCTTGGTCGCACACTCTTACTGTTCCCTCTTGGTTCTTGTACATATTGTATATTAGCCTATAGCTTATTTCTATTTTTCTCAGAATTTCGAACATCTTCCACTAATTTACACTGTCGAAACGCTTTTTGTAGGTCGACAAGTCCTACGAACTTGCTTCCAGAATCAACCGCAACGCCAGAATTGCCTCTCTGGAGCCATTACCTTTCCTAAGGCCAAACTGATCGTCAAGTAACACATCGTCAATTTTCTTTTCCATTCTTCTGTGTATTATGCTTGTCAGCAACTTGGATGCAGGAGGAGTTAAGCTGACTGTGCGATAATTCTTGCACTTGTCACCTCTTGCAGTCTTCGGAATTGTGTGGATAACATTTTTTCGAAAGTCTGACGGCATATTGCCAGACTCATTCGTTCTACCCACCAACGTGAATAATCGTTTAGTTGCCACTTCTCCCCAATGATTTTAGAAAATATGCTGGAATGTTATTTATTCCTTCTGCCTTATTTGATCTTAAGTGCCCCAAAGCTCTCTTAAATTTTGATTCTAATGCTGGACCCCCATCTCCTCTAAATCGACACCTGTTTCTTCATCTATCACATCAGACAAATCTTCTCCCTCATAGAGGCCTTCAGTATACTGTTTCCACCTATTTGTTCTCTCCTCTGCATTTAACAATGGAATTCCCGTCGCACTGTTACCACCCTTGCTTTTAACTTCACACAAGGCTGATTTGACTTTTCTGTATTCTGAGTCAGTCCTTCTCACAATCATTTCTTTTTCGATTTTTTCAAATTTTTCATGCAGCCATTTCGTCATACTTTACCTGCAATTCCTGTTTATTTCAGTCCTCAGCGACTTGTATTTCCGTATTCCTGAGTTTTCCGCGACGTTTTTGTACTTCCGCCTTTCATCGATCAACTGAAATATTTCTTCTGTTATCCATGGTTTCTTCGCAGTTTCCTTCTTTGTACCGATGTTTTTCTTTCCAACTTCTGTGATTGCCCTTTTTAGAGATGTCCATTCCCCCTCAACTGTATTGCCTGCTGGACTAATCTTTATTGCTATATCTACAGCCTTAGAGAACTTCAAGTGTACCTTGTCATTCCTTAGCACTTCCGTACCACACTTCTTTGCATATTGGTTCTTCCTGACTAATCTCTCAATCTTCATCCTACTCTTCATCACTAGTACATTGTGATCTGAGTGTATATCTGCTCCTGGGTACGCTTACAACCCAGACTGTGGTTTCGGAAAATCTGTCTGACTGAAATTTTACTGTATCATTCGGCCTTTTCCGAGTATACCTCCTCCTCTTCTGATTCTTGAACAGAGTATTCGCCACTACTAACTGAAATTTATTAGAGAACTCAATTAGTCTTTCTCCTCTATCATTCCTTGTCCCAAGCCCATATTCTCCTGTAACATTTTCTTCTGCTTCTTCCCCCATAATTGAATTCCAGTCCCCCATGACTATTAGATTTTCATTTCCATTTACATACTTTATTACCCTTTCAATACCCTCATGTACTTTCTGTATCTCTTCAGCTTTCGACGTCAGCTTATATACCTGCACTGTCGTTGCCGGTGTTGGTTTGCTGTCGATTCTGATAAGAACAACCATAGCACTGAATTGTTCACAGTAACATACTCCCTGCCCTACCTTCTATTCATAACGAATTCTACGCACGTTACACCACTTTCGTTGCTGTTGATATTACCCTATACTCATCCGAACAGAAATCCTTGTTTTCTTTCAGTTTCACTTCACTGACCCCTAGTATACCTAGATTGAGCCTCTGAATTTACCTTTTCAGAGTTTCTAGCTTCTCTACCACATTCATTTTTCTGACATTCCACCGCCCCCCCGACTCATAGTACGCTATACTTTCTTTGATTATTCAATCTTTTTCTCATAGTCACCTCCCCCTTGGCAGTCTCCCACTGGAGATCCGAATGGGGGACTACTCCGGAATCTTTTGCCAATGGAGAGATCATCATGCCACTTTTTCAGTTACAGGCCACACGTCCTGTAGATACACGCTATGTGTCTTTAATGCAGTGTTTGCAATTGCCTTCTGTATCCTCATGCCGTTTATCTTTGCTGATTCTTTCACCTTTTGGGGCAGTTTCCCACTCAAAAGGCAAGAGAGTTCACTGAACCTGTGTCCGCTCCTCCGCCCACTTTGACAACGCCGTTGATATGCCAGAAGTCTTCGGCCGCCAGTTCCGATGAATGTACCTACATAAATATGTCATTGTACGAGACATAGTTTAGGTGACATGACTTCATAGGCACTGAGATACGTAAAAAAAGTCGCATGATGCATCAAGCTTTACTACCAATAAAGTCCTACAGTCGGGTCAACTTAAGGAAATCCCTAACAGATGGCAGCGCTTTTGATAACTTTCAGCTGCGAAACCCAAACGGCTGTAGGCGAAAAGGATAGTCGTCTATAGAGCTATGAAGAGATGTTGCTATAGGGACGTTTAATTAATCACGTTATAGACACAAGAAACAGCTGCGCCCACCGTACAGAAGCCTCCAAGATCATGTTTCTTGCCGGTCGGTGTGGCCGAGCGGTTCTAGGCGCTTCAGTCCGGAAACCGCGCTGCTGCTACGGTCGCAAGTTAGAATCCTGCCTCGGGCATGGCTGTGTGTGATGTCCTTAGGCTAGTTAGGTTTACGTAGTTATAAGTCTAGGGAACTGATGATCTCAGATGTTAAGTCCCATAGTGCTTAGAGCCATTTGAACCACTTGATTATGTTTCTTAATTTGGATACTGTACTTACACGTCTCTACGAGACGCATATTTCTTTGTATTACATGTTTCTTTGTATCACTGTTTCATAATTTAAACTGTGTTTTCACGAATACATGAAATTGAAATATTTTCGAAACTTCGCAACAAACACAGTCCACTTTTTGTTTTTTATCTAGTAGAAAACTGACAAAAGGAAAACCCGGACAATGCCGGGTTTGTGGGTTTCTGTTTCAATAATGTTAGGCTGACATTAAAATTAAAAACGTAAAATAAAAAAAATCAGAAAGAACGACTGAGTAAATCTTATCCAATATCAACAAAAAATGCCACTTTAATGTTCCATGAAGTGGACAAAAGGGAAGTAACCTTTAAAACTTCTATAAACCGTTACTTTCTTACGTAACTTCACATCTGATAATGTTACTGGACTTATTGCGTTACTTCCATGCTCCCTATTTTTAATGTTGACTAGCATAACTAAAGTTTAATAAGAAGTTGTTGAAATCTACCTTTTTCTTGGGTTGGCTGATGGATAATCTCCCAAAACTATCCTCAAATTCGCTGGTTGGACCGAGTTTAATTCTAGAACATAAGGGGGGAGGGGGGAGGAAATGGTACATTGCTGCTAAACCATCGTAAAATTTGCTAGTCTACAAAAGGAAGTCATAATTTATAGCTTATGCGTTAGTTAATTACCATTATTAGATATCCGAAGGTGTTTTACATACCAAGCTGAATACAAAATCTCGTATTTTATACCCTACTGCCATAGTAAGTTTCACACAGGTTTTTAATCTAGAGTTAACAGCCTAAGACTGAACCAAAGCGTCCTCGTCTCTTCAGTTTGCCACATAGTTGCCAAGTCAAATGGACAGCAGAATTTGTACCTCTATGATTGTATTTGCCGCTGTGTTGCTTCCCACAGAGTTTGAGAAAATTTCAATCCCTGGAGAGGACATCTTTTCGATCTTGAAATTTTACGCTTTGTTCCTCTCTTCTGTATTATGGTAATAGCTTTCTTTCTTTGACTGATATAGTTGGCTCCCATGATTATGTATAGGTGAACACACATCTACAGTATGGCATGGCTGTGTTCTTAAGAGAGCACTACAGTAGCTCCGTCGAGTGAAACTGAATGTATATTCAGCAAGCCATTGTGGGTCTTCCTAGTCCACAGAAAACTGTAAACTATTGATCTGATTCCGCTGTACAGCAAAGAGTGGAAAAGGGAGAGAGCGTCATTACGGGAACTGGGGGATTGACGACGGGTACGTTTAGGCCTACTGCTGCAATGTTTATGTTGATTTGGGAATTGGGGTCGGAATTCGCGTGTCATAGGTCTGCACGTCGATAGGGCTGTACGAGGAGGTAAAATACAAAAATTGATAAAGTAACAGTATTTCGCACGGGTCTCAGCAGTATTAATGCTGCAGTTCAGTAGAGTCACTGATAATTATAGCTCTAAATGTGTGAGAATTCTATCATAGGGTGCAAATGTTTCCCCTTGCCTCCCCCACCCCCCGCACCACTTGCGAACGTCTTTGCGTGCAAGTAAGGGTGGTACGAAGAGACTATCTACATTCTTCTTCGGATTCACAAAGTGAATAACGCTGAGTTTAGAGATTAAATGTCACATCTCTTATTTCCGCATACTGAACTATTTACAGTTCAGAGGATAGATGAATCACTCAGGAAAGTTGTACTGGGAAAGGAGTCCTAAAATCAAACTATTTTCCAAACGTTCTCGATACATTGGTGTTTTAGATGAAATTTCTTCTTTCAACGATTGTTATGTATCGTCCAAATCAGTTACTGGAGGAATGGATGTGGAAGTAAGGTCTTTTTTGGTGCACTCCATCTCTACAAATATCTTCATATCATGCGAAAAAAATTTTCTGAACATATATGTATGGACGTTCTCCGAAAGAAATGAGAGCGGAATAAGAAGAAAAAGGAGCAGAAGGGACAAGAAACAGTCACTAGCAAAGGACTAGGATATAGAATGTTCGCTTAAACGTAAAGTAAATTTTGTGTGTTCAGTTTTAACAGTTTATTTCTGCAACCTTCAGTTTTGCTTCTGTAAGGTATCTTTTTCTCCAAAACCTGCTCATTGAGACTGAATGTATTTTTCAAAGTATCTTCTTGTTGCTTCCAGTTATCAACCAGTGAACAAGGTTTGTAATTTTTGCTTCCTACAGAAGGAGGAAAAATTGAAGTTGAAGATTATAAATTTTATGAAATGTTTCTAAAACCATAAAATTAAACGTGATTATTTATTAGGCGCTAGATATATTTCTGACTGCATCTTACGTTTCGTCCTTGTCCTATTAATAATTTAGAAGAAAATATAGCAATGAGACCGACAACACGTAGAACCTGTGAGTTGGTGGCGCTGCAGTACTTTAGGCTGAACTACTATTTTTAGTGAAACTGTTATGTGCGTAGCATTTGAGAAAATTTCTACAGAAAATTGTTAGATAGTTTACGAGAAACGGAACTCAAATTTTTTGGAACACTTATTAACAAATAAAGATTGACATCTACCATCGTTATTATATAACGACAGCAATTACAAAAGCATTTCACAATGCAGAAACCATTTTCGACCAGCCAGCGGTAATCATCAGGCTAAAAGCACTTTGACGTAATATTTATGTATGTTAATAAAGCAAAGGGCACATTATTTCCCTGTGCGCAGCAGGTGCTTTTAGTCTGATGATGACCACTGGCTGACCGAAGCGGTTACTTCATTGTGAAATGCTTTTGTAATTCATAACGTAATGCGCTGAAGGAAGATAATCACTCAGTTGTGTAGTCTCCATCAATAAAATGTCACTTTTTTCAAGGTATTTATAATATTAAATTTATATTAGATTCATGCATAAGTTCGCAGCGTTTTTCCGTAAGTTTAATAAACGCAAAGATACACGTAACACAGACTTTCATCATCAATAATACATTCTCGTTCATTATTTATAACAGTCTGCCAACGCTGGGGTAAATTTTCGATTCCGTGACAGCAGAAATCACGTGGTTCTGAGGCGAAGAACTCGTCCAGCCATGGAGGAGCGTATTTTCATCAGGAAACCAAGTTCCCCGAAATTTTTTCGATACAGAGCGGAAAATGTGAAAATCAAAGGGCGCAAGATCAGTTGAAAATGTAAGCACAGAATGACAGCCGACTCCTGTATAGGAGTGGGCCTTACCCTGGAGTGTCATCACTTCACGCAGTCTTCCTGGTCATTTTTCTTGGATCGCGTCTAAAAGACGTCTCAGTTACTGACAATAAATGTCAGCAGTGATGGTTACACCTCGGGGAAGCAATTTGTAGTACGCCACCCGTCGCCGTCCCACCAGATACATAAAAATTACATTTTGTGATAGCGCGCAGGTCTTTCTACGGGGAGTTGCTGCTTTGTTTGGGATCAATCATTTGTTTCTTTTCCTTTTTTTCATTTCTCGTCACCAGTAACGATACAGAACAGAAGTCTTTGACGTTCACGAGCAAATTGATACAGAGCAAACAGAGATGCACATATAGCCCACGCTGATTTTTATGATTTTGGCTCAGAGCATGCGATATACGTACACCCAATTTTTCAACCTTCCCCATTGCATGCAAATGTTGCGCGATGGCGGAATGATCACAATTCATCAGATTTGTCAGTTCTCGACTACACTTATGCGGATCGTTGTGGATTAATGCTTTTAAACGATCTTCATCAAACCCCGAAGGTCTTCCTGAACGTGGAGTGTTACTAATGTCAAAACGAGGAAACTTTTCTTGCCGTGCTCTGTCCAATATCTTCATCCTCATACACGGCGCAGGTCTTCCTGACTGCCTCCGCTGCTGTTACCCCTCTAGACGAAGAATATCTCGGAAATGTTCCGGTTTCTCCACTTGTCACTCTATTATCTGTCGTCCACAGCTCTGCTCGCTATCTCCAACTGGCAAAGACGACAATACGTAAATCCAAATAGCAACTGTGAACTATAAATAAAAATTACAATCAATAAGTAAACCCATAGCAACCGGAATACCAACACACAACAAAAACGCTACGAATTCCTGCACCACCTAACATGTCGCACAAGGCTTTTACATTACCATGAAAAGATGTTGTCAGTTTAGTTTTCTGTTGTAAATGTAACAGCTACTAAGCGAAATTTAAAAAAGTAAAGTGGTGTATGTAAATGATACTTCGTTGCTATTGCTAAACAATGTGTTAGGGGCAAATGTTGCTGTTATTCTACTGCTACCAACACCGAGCAACGATGGATATCTAGACGCTTTTTCTTGTGCTTTATTAATCTGCTGAATCATAATCGATAAGTATTATGTGTGTATGTTGGTATGTTACAAATCTCCTCCTAAACCACAGGAGCGATTCCAATGGAACTTGGTACTCATATCCCATACTGTCAGCAACAATGCTCTGGAGGCAAGAACCACCTACCCATCACAGCTAAGAAGATGTGATGTCATAAAAAACGAGATACGTGAAAAATTGCCTCATCATGCATGACATTTAAATTTATTACGTCTATATTATTAAATGCATTAGTGACACATTTTGCAGACAGTATCCGCATATGATGCTGAATGTAACTACAAAATTATATCATTGTGTGACCCATAGATCAGGATATATGACGTCGTAAACACTGAGATGCGTGAAAAAATGTCGCGTCATGCGTGGCATTTCAATTTATTACATTTTCGCTACTAACACTACTCGCAAAAAACTTAGCAGACAGTATCCAAACATACTACTGAAAGTTCCTGCAAAATTATATCTTTGTGCGAGACATTGTTCAGTAGCTGTGACGCCAAAAAGATTGAAGTGTGTGAAAACGAAACTTCAGGGTGAAATTCGCTACAGATACAGAGGAAGTATGCGTACAGATGTGTGTGAAATATGTTAAATACATGTCATATGTGAGTACTCTGGATAAGTCGAGGGCAAAAAGCTCCTCCTGAACTAGTGGATTGATTTCAAGAAAATTGATATGCATATTAATTAATATCTGGAAAGGAATTCTATTGGGGTAAGAACCACCGGCCTCCTACTGGGGAGGGGTGATGAAGTGGGGAGAGAAGGAGAAAGGAGGAGATGGACGAAAGGAGCGAAGGAGGAGATGGAACCAGATAGGGAAGCAGGAAGTGTACAGAGAGAGTGGGCGGAGGAAATGGACTGAGAAAGGAGGAGGGTGGTATAGACGGAAAGAGAAGGGAGAAGAAGGTGGACAGAGAGAATGGCGAGGAGATGGACGGAGAGAGAGGAATTTGGGGGAAGGAGGAAGTGGATTAACTGGATTGGAATATCTACCTGCGCAACACCGGGTACTCGGCTAGTAAGGTGATAAAAAAAACCGTGTCAACCTCCATTTACTTATAATTAACAACCGATATTTTTAAAAACGCATTTTCTAGCATTTATAATGATCATGTAGTATTTCCGTTTTAATATGCAGTGCTCTTATTGACGCGCTTGTTTTAGATACAGCTATTTAACTTCACAGAAATTTCTGATGTATATCTACATCTATACTCTGCAAAGCATTGTAAAATGCATGGTAGGAGTAACTTCCCATTGTTCGAAGTTAATAGTATGCTATGAGATCGAGCCGCTGCTGTGTTCAATTATATTATTTATTACAAAAGGCCTAGTTCGGCGTGTTGCCATCTTCAGATTATATCAGGTGGCCTTGATAGCCATATGACATCGATGTCTGAGTTGCTGTGACAGCACTGTGTAAGTTTTCTCCGTTAAACGTTTCCGTAGCAGTTATTTGTGAAGGTATCGAGTTCAGGAAGTTTATTTCATAATTGGTTGACAGCACACTGACAGTTGAATCAGAGATATCTTTTGATTACCATGCAACATAATTACACACCTTGAAGAATAACTGCTCCCTTAAAAGTTTAACACCTACAATAGCTCCACCAACTTATACAGTACTGTGACAGCAGTTCAGATATTCAGTGCCATATGGATGCAAGATCTCCTGATATAATTTGGAGATGGAAACCATGCCGAAATAGGCCTATTGTAATATATTCAAACACAGCAGCGTCTTGGTCTCATAACACAATATATAATATCCTTATATGACATATACGACGCAAATTCCCCGGATAAGTGCAGACTCGATTAGGTGTTCTTCCGTTACATAGTAGTATGAAGTGCGGGACGAAAGATAGCTTAACTGCTTTTGTACACGCTGTAATTACGCGTAGTCTAACATTATCTTCGCAGTCCATACGGAAACGATACGTAGCGAGCTGTAAGTTATTCCTAGAGTCATCGCTCAATGCTGTTTCTTGAAGCATTTGCAAGACTATTGACGTCTCACTTTAAACGTATGCCAATTCTGGTTTTTCGTCATTCCAGGGCGCTCTTCTGCGGTTCAAACAAAAATTGACCATTCGCAGTACCCTTGTTTTGTCTAAGTACAGTATTCCCTGTTAGTCCTATTATGTGTGAGACCCAGACGGTTGTGCAATATTATAGGATGTATCGTACGAATCTTCTTTGTAGATTCATTGTGTAACGGCAGGCAAATGAAAACCGAACACCCAGCACAACGGGACAATGGATTTGCTCCATTTAGTAGTCTTGGAATACTACGTTCTTGTCTTTGCTAAAGAGTGAACTTTAATATTTCTTAATACTTCAAGCACGTTACCAATCTTTGCATCACTTTGGAATCTTATCCAAACACGTATCTATTTATTTATAGGTCATTGGTTCGTTTTACACATATTGTGCAGTATTCGCTGTCTTACTCAAAGTTTCTTTAGAGAGAGTATATGAAAATGTTATCGAAAGATAGAGATGCCTACAGTATCTCTGAGAGATCAGAAACGTAATTGAAAGAAGGCATTTTTGTAAGTGTTAAGACCTGATATTCGAAAGGTTATGTTTGATTGCAAAACTGCCGGCCTGGTGGCCGAGCGGTTCTAGGCGCTACAATCTGGAACCGCGCGACCGCTACGGTCGCAGGTTCGAATCCTGCCTCGGGCATGGATGTGTGTGATGTTAGGTTAGATAGGTTTAACTAGTTCTAAGTTCTAGGGGACTGATGACCGCAGAAGTTAAGTCCCATATTGCTCAGAGCCATTTGAACCAATTTCTTTTAATTCAAAACTGAATCAAAAATCATTGTGAATGAGAGGGCGACTTTGGTATTATTAACGAAGTTTGTTACTAAGTTATTAGGCAGCAAAAATGATGTTTTTTACATTTATTTTATTGCTAGCATGAGGGAAAATTTCAGCGAGGTAGGCAGTTTAATGAGCTTCATGACTCAATTTCTGAACAGGCACCTTGAAATGTTTCTTTCGTACGTCCTCCGAGCTTCCGTGGCGTCTCGTCAAGTTCGAGTAGCAGCCACTGCCAGAAGCGACACACTGTTAAAAAACAACGTGCTGCGCGCGAGACAAACCACCTAACGAAACCTACCGCTAAGCAGATTACCTCTAAAACGTCTACTGCGAACTGCAATAAATCCCCTGCAGTCTTAGACTATTGAAACAGTCTAAATAAGGGTCGCCAGCCTCCTTTTGAACAGCCAGACACGGTTAAGCCTTCCCCTAGTCCTCAGTTAAATAAAACCCTGCAGCTCTCCAACTATTCCCAGGAAGATTCCGAGATGCGATCACCCTTGCTACTTCCGCCGACAATCTCCACAAAAACGAATCCGGAAAACAGTTTACAGTCAGAATAAAATCTTCTCAGTCTTAAAGCCGCGTCAATTCTGACAAAACTGTCGAGCTTTCGATGAACATCTCCGCCATCTTCGTCGGGAGGAAAACCACCGAGATTTTATGCAGACATGCCGAAGCGAAAGACTCCAAGGACCCAGTTTATAGCCAGTAGGTAAAAAGTCACACCCGAAACAGCATGCTTAAATTTTCACGTAAAGCAAATGAATTTTCTGTCTCCAAATAAACCTCTCCAAGTCTGCTTTGTTCCTTCAAATCTACCTCTAACTAACTAAACGCTCCACCCTTTGGTGCTGAAACCGTTCCGCCTATGAAATATGAAAAGACGTTAAGCGGAGTTCCAAACCCGCGCACAGGAACAATAGAGCATTCATAAGCGCTATATTGATTTTCTGTTGTAAATATTCATTGCCACCGTGGTCACGTGATCTCGGGATAGCATAGTTTTGTCCGTAATACTACCTATAAATTTTGAAAGACGTCATATCGCTAGAACAGACAGATTTCCTTCGTAG
This sequence comes from Schistocerca serialis cubense, assembly GCF_023864345.2. Lineage (NCBI taxonomy): Eukaryota > Metazoa > Arthropoda > Insecta > Orthoptera > Acrididae > Schistocerca > Schistocerca serialis. Next base: position 386,993,333 of record NC_064645.1, read on the forward strand.
GTGCTGTGGGTAGGCGATTTATAGACACCATAACAATTTGCATTTCTTACCAGGAATAAACTGCGCTCTTAGCTTGGATGAGCAAAATGAACGCGCATCACGGCACAGCACCGCCACGTCTACATCTACATCTACATCTACATCTACATCTACATGACTACTCTGCAATTCACATTTAAGTGCTTGGCAGAGGGTTCATCGAACCACAATCATACTATCTCTCTACCATTCCACTCCCGAACAGCGCGCGGGAAAAACGAACACCTAAACGTTTCTGTTCGAGCTCTGATTTCTCTTATTTTATTTTGATGGTCATTCCTCCCTATGTAGGTTGGGATCAACAAAATATTTTCGCATTCGGAAGAGAAAGTTGGTGACTGAAATTTCGTAAGTAGATCTCGCCGCGACGAAAAACGTCTTTGCTTTAATGACTTCCATCCCAATTCGCGTATCATATCTGCCACACTCTCTCCCCTACTACGTGATAATACAAAACGAGCTGCCCTTTTTTTCCCCCTTTCGATGTCCTCCGTCAATCCCACCTGGTAAGGATCCCACACCGCGCAGCAATATTCTAACAGAGGACGAACGAGTGTAGTGTAAGCTGTCTCTTTAGTGGACTTGTTGCATCTCCTAAGTGTCCTGCCTATGAAACGTAACCTTTGGCTCGCCTTCCCCACAATATTATCTATGTGGTCTTTCCAACTGAAGTTGTTCGTAATTTTAACACCGAGGTACTTAGTTGAATTGACAGCCTTGAGAATTTTACTATTTATCGAGTAATCGAATTCCAACGGGTTTCTTTTGGAACTCATGTGGATCACCTCACACTTTTCATTATTTAGCGTCAACTGCCACCTGCCACACCATACAGCAATCTTTTCTAAATCGCTTTTCAACTGATACTGGTCTTCGGATGACCTTACTAGACGGTAAATTACAGCATCATCTGCGAACAACCTAAGAGAACTGCTCAGATTGTCACCCAGGCCATTTATATAGATCAGGAACAGCAGAGGACCCAGGACGCTTCCCTGGGGAACACCTGATATCACTTCAGTTTTACTCGATGATTTGCCGTCTATTACTACGAACTGGACCTTACTGACAGGAAATCACGAATCCAGTCGCACAACTGAGACGATACCCCATAGGCCCGCAGCAGGATTAGAAGTTGCTTGTGAGGAACGGTGTCACAAGCTTTCCGGAAATCTAGAAATACGGAATCAACTTGAGATCCCCTGTCGATAACGGCCATTACTTCGTGCGAATAAAGAGCTAGCTGCGTTGCTCAAGAACGATGTTTTCTGAAACCATGCTGATTACGTATCAATAGACCGTTCCCTTCGAGGTGATTCATAATGTTTGAATACAGTATATGCTCCAAAACTACTGCAAACCGACGTCAATGATATAGGTCTGTAGTTCGATGGATTACTCCTACTACCCTTCTTAAACACTGGTGCGACCTGCGCAATTTTCCAATCTGTAGGTACAGCTCTATCGGTGAGCGAGCGGTTGTATATGAGTGCTAAGTAGGGAGCTATTGTATCAGCGTAATCTGAAAGGAACCTAATCGGTATACAGTCTGGACCTGAAGACTTGCCCGTATCAAGCGATTTGAGTTGCTTCGCAACCCCTAAGGTATCTACTTCTAAGAAACTCATGCTAGCAGCTGTTCGTGTTTCAAATTCTGGAATATTCCATTCAGCTTCCCTGGTGAAGGAATTTCGCAAAACTGCGTTCAGTAACTCCGCTTTAGCGGCACAGTCGTCGGTAACAGTACCATCGGCACTGCGCAGCGAAGGTATTGACTGCGTCTTGCCGATTGTGTACTTTACATACGACCAGAATTTCTTCGGATTTTCTACCAAATTTCGAGACAATGTTTCGTTGTGGAACCTATTAAAGGCATCTCGCATTGAAGTTCGTGCCAAATTTCGCGCGTCTGTAAATTTTAGCCAATCTTCGGGATTTCGCGTTCTTCTGAACTTCGCATGCTTTTTCCGTTGCCTCTGCAACAGCGTTCGGACCTGTTTTGTGTACCATGGGGGATCAGTTCCATCTCTTACCAATTTATGAGGTATGAATCTCTCAATTGCTGTTGCTACTATATCTTTGAATTTGAGCCACATCTCGCCTGCATTTGCATAGTCAGTTCGGAAGGAATGGAGATTGTCTCTTAGGAAGGCTTCTAGTGACACTTTATCCGCTTTTTTAAATAAAATTATTTTGCGTTTGTTTCTGGTGGATTTGGAAGAAACGGTATTGAGCCTAGCTACAACGACCGTGTGATCACTAATCCCTGTAACAGTCATGATGCTCTCTATCAGCTCTGGATTGTTTGTGGCTAAGAGGTCAAGTATGTTTTCGCAACCATTTACAATCCTCGTGGGTTCGTGGACTAACTGCTCGAAATAATTTTCGGAGAAAGTATTTAGGACAATCTCGGAAGATGTTTTCTGCCTACCACCGGTTTTGAACAAGTATTTTTGCCAACATATCGAGGGAAGGTTGAAGTCACCACCAACTATAATCGTATGAGTGGGGTATTTTGTTGTTACGAGACTCAAATTTTCTCTGAACTGTTCCGCAACTATATCATCGGAGTGTGGGGGTCGGTAGAAGGAGCCAACTATTAACTTAGTTCGGCTGTTAAGTATAACCTCCACCCATACCAATTCGCACGGAGTATCTACTTCGACTTCACTACAAGATAAACTACTACTGACAGACACAAACACTCCACCACCAATTCTGCCTAATCTATCTTTCCTGAACACCGTCTGAGGCTTCGTAAAAAATTTCTGCAGAACTTATTTCAGGCTTTAGCCAGCTTTCTGTACCTATAACGATTTCAGCTTCTGTGCTTTCTATTAGCGCTTGAAACTCAGGGACTTTCCCAGCACAACTACAACAATTTACAACTACAACTCCGAATGTTCCTTGATTCAAGCACGTCCTGTATTTGCCATGCACGTCAGCGTGTATTTACACTGTCCATCACGTCAGTTCGTTTAGCACAGTGCAGAACGCCGAGAGTGGGGTTTTGAGTCGCCATCTGCAGTACAAAATGTCAGAGTACACTATTAGAATTCAGGAACTAGCAACGACAAAGGTTATTAATCACCAAAGCCAACTTCGTCGCCTATGTTCTCTCTTAGCGTTCTTTTTTTTGGTAAAGTTCTGAGAAGTGAAACGACATTTCAAAACATCGACATTTATTTTCTGACGGATACATACCCACGTCAAACAATACCTATAAACGAATAAATAGAAGCTCACTCATTTTCTTTCTTACGTAACTAATACGTTACAAACAACTGTATTTTTATTCTTCATTAAAGCTGATCTTTTCATTTAAAACGTTATGTAATGGGAGTTGCTTCGTCGACTGATGTTCTTATTTATATGCATTGTGGGCGTCATCTCTGTCCTGTTATTGTATAATCCAAATAATTATTCGCTTTCGAATGTATGACCTCGCTTGTGTGAGAACACACGATGTAAAAAATATCCAAGTCGTCGTAGAAAATTTGCGATTTGCACGAAAAAAAGCATAATAATAAAACACGAACACACAAAAGCACAATATGCAGTACTATAACACAAATGAGGACGGCGTAAGCAGCTTCACTTACAATGTTAGCAGACGACGATAGCGCAAAATTTTCTTACCAACAAACCTTGACGTGACGTAACGCAACGGCCCGTTTACGACCTGTGTGAATGCCGCTGTTTGAAACGCACTGCGGAATGTTTTGAGGTGACTTGACGGTCAATGTGAATTGGCCTAAGCGTCGTCTCGACACCATTCACAGAACGCAATGCCCATTCGAGAGATAATTATGTCTACTTTGACAGAACCGCACGTTCGACTCCTACAGGTTTGCCGTACTGGAAAAGCAATGTCTTTGGTCACGAATCCCGGAATGGTGATAAAACACAACTCACACCGCAGAGGTCGCAGCCCGTCGGCCGATTTCTCAATTTCGCGAGCTCCGAGCTGCTCCATGAAACTGTTTCAATATTCTGGCGTTTCAGCCAGTCTGACGCAAGAGAGGAATGTAAGCAGTTCTTTGGCCAGTTCCTGCGTCCTCTACGAGAACTTCTCTAGAAGTCGCTGCTTCCTGCCAGGATGGCAGGTGCTCCAGGAGTTTACCTTCGCCAGATGCTGGTAAGCACTGCCGTCGCGAGAAAACGACGTGCTCTGCAAATCAAGCTAGTGTGACCACCCGTTTAGGAATCTTCAGGATGAGCAAAGCCCAGTTCACCTGGCCACGGGAAACTCCTCCTGGCATCTACAATAGTGAATAGGACGACCAAACAGGCACGGCCAGGAAGTGAAACGTCACAAGCTTGAGTTTTGTTCTGAAAAATTGTATGATTTCAGTGAGGAACAGTGCTAAAATACAAATACGATAGGTGACTACAGTTGGTCATTTACGGAGATACAAAACAGGTGAGTCACAAAGGAGAAAGCTGTATTAAGAGCTTCAAGGAGGAGAGAGAAAAGAAATTAGAGTCAATAGACACATATTACCTGTGTATTAAAGAGCTGTTTTTATTTGTGTGCACCAATAAATCCTTCGTTCACACTGAGAAATAATTTGATTATTTTATAATTAAATGCGTTTGTAATTTTCTAATTTGCAATGAAGTCTCAATGTGTGAGAAAAAGCTGAGGTCAAATACGAATACAGTGTCCAGTAGACTTTGAGGTTGATCTATTATCCAACCAAAAAAAAAAAATATTTTTGTTGGCTTATACAATAAAACGTCAGCCTACGTAGCTAAGTGGTTAGTGTAGATGGCTGCAATGCGGAGGCCCCGGATCCGATTCCCAGTACTGCCAAGGATTTTTCCTTGGTGGAGGACTGGTACGAGATGGAATCAGCCTCGTGCTACCAACTGAGGAGCTACTTCAGCGAGCAGTAGCGGCTCCAGGGTCTCGGAAGTCTGCACAAATCACGAGAGAGCGGTGTGTTGGCCACATGCCCCTCCATCCGCATGGCATCGCAAGGCAGAGAAAATGTAACAACCTGTTGCAATATCCTGTGCTTTGCGGTCGATAGAGATGAAGTCTGAGCCTCCATTCAACCATTCCACCATAAAAAGGTGGATTTCACCAATGTCGTGAATTAAATGGTCCTAGTCGATTCCAGGTCTCTGGTCCAATGTCGTGAATTTAATGGTTCTATTCGATTCCAGGTCTCTGCTCCCAAAGTACATTTTTTTGTACTATAAGGTTTTGGTCAGTGTGTGCAACGTAAATATTCGTAAATCTAAGCATGACCACATAGCGCACCATTTATTTCATACGTAACTCAGGAAAGACACACACTCGCAACTGACATCGGACATGTTTTTGCAGTTTTTCCAACTTTCATCTCGTTGATATTCACGAATAGTAAAAATACTGCAGAGCTACGTGTTCGTACGCAGCTCGTGGTCGTGCGGTAGCGTTCTCGCTTCCCACGCCCGGGTTCCCCGGTTCGGTTCTCGGCGGGGTCAGGGATTTTCTCTGCCTCGTGACGACTGGTTGTTGTGTGCTGTCCTTAGGTTAGTTAGGTTTAAGTAGCTCTAAGTTCTAGGGGACTGATGACCATAGATGTTAAGTCCCATAGTGCTCAGAGCCATTTGAACCATTTGAAGCTACGTGTTCTACTACAACATCAATTCATTCTGAAGTGACTCTTCGCGTCTAACAAAATCTTATTAAAAGGAATCCTTCTCCACATCAGTTTAAGGAGTGTAATGTCACAAATCGAAGTTTAATGTGTATTTAATAAAGGAATTAAGCTGCATGAGGGCTACCAGTATTTTACTTATATTAGTATTAACTTTAAGGAATTTGTTTGAATGTATGTAAATGTGACAGCATCCATACTCGAGCCCATCATTTTTTCCACAAACCTGTCTACAATCCAACCTAAATAAAATATTAAGATAATTCTCATTTTACTGTTCCATCTCAGATGCACATTTTTAATTATATTACACTTTTTCAGCACTATTGATGATCTTCAAATCTAATTACCTGCATCAGTAACCCATCTTGTCTACTCCGAACCACATATCAGAGTGCTCAGATTTAAGTAGTTGCATCAGCAACCCGTTTTATCCAATCAGAACTACATATTAGGGTACTCTGATATGTGGGTTTGAGTAGACAAGACGGATTGCTGATGTAAATCATCTGGAGGCGATTGAGAATGATAAAAACACGTAATCAAATTGAAAATGTGCAACTGAGACGGAACAATAAATACAAACTATTTTATTGTCTTAACAGTTGCTGAATCTTTCAAGACGATTATTCGGCTATAGTCAAAATAAAACAAATGAAATTTTGACGAATTTTAAAATCTCTGAGAACTGACGTGTAAAGTATCTCATCTTAAAAAAAATTGTGCTCATTCCAAAGCTAGTCTTTGGTTAATCGACATACACATTGTAAATATCACTATAACTGCAGTTTACTATAGTTACATTACGCAAACACATAGGAGTGGAACGCTATGTTTAATATGTCTTATCCTGCCCGTTTGTAGATCCTAGCAGCTTGTAATGGCAAGTTCTGAACTCCCTGTGCAGTGCTGTACTATGTACGAGGGTAACGTTGAAACTCTGACGTTCTAAAACAGCAAAAATTCCAGTTCACGAGACCACAAATATGATTTTATTTTGTGTTCATAATGTGTTGCTGCATTCGCGTTGATAATAGGAGTCTGTCACTAATGCTCCATTTTTATTTTTGTTTTTGTTTTAGACGACTAATTCCGGAAGTCCTATCAGCGTAGTCTCCAGGGCGTTCAGCGGAACGGTAAGTAAAATTAAAACAGCTTTTCTAATCGTTTGCGTATCAGAAGTCGGTCGATGTTTAATGCGAGAAAATGAGAATTGTGCAGCAGACTGACCACTAATTGGTCGCTTTAGTAAGCCTCGCCCGACTTACATTTTTGTTGTGATAAATATGTTATCCATCAATTCTGCCTTATTTCTTCTCAAGTTTTGTGTGATAGATTCACCAAAACCCCACATCCCAAGAAGTGCAAGAGATTCTGTACTGGCCATGTGCAGTGGCGGACTCTAGCCACATTACTTTGTAGGAGTTTTTGCTTCATTTGCCGTTATACACTAATGTTGGCAGTGTGTCCTCAAGGCAGTAATTCGAGGTGAAATGTTGTTTTTCTGACACAAAACGTGGTGATGCGTTACTTCTTAGTAAAAATATTTTTAATTTCTTTGAAATATAATATGTGAGGAGTTGTTCCACGATTTTCGCTTATCGTCTGGCGGACAGGGAGCTACCCAGCTTCCCTCACTGGTCACATTACTGGAGAAGAAGCCGTCTTCTACTCTTATCACAACACGTACTTCTCACTCAGAGGGACATTTATTCGCCACTGCAATTTGGAACAAGAGTTTTTGAGCGCAATAGTTGAACGTGGTATCCTCTGTTCTTTTTAAATTTATTTCTTTGGTTTTCTTTTGCTGGAAACAATACAATCATTACAATTACTTATTAAGATTAGCAGTGGCGGTTGAATTTAAGTATATAGCCATTTATAGGTAGACGAAATTACAAATCTCTGTATCTTGTGTATCAGCAAAGTATATCCGCTTCTTGTAGGTAAAGTGCTGTTAAACAGTTCACTTACAGGATTTTCTCAGTCATTAGTGTTTTAATATTTTTTGACTAGGAAACGCATATTTTTGCGAAGTTTTTGCAGAGTTTATTTTAGTGTGGAGCATATTTAGAACATCGCAGGACGAAATAATAAATATATCCATCGTCCACTTGATGTTCGCTGCATGTGGAAGAGTCTGTCACTCCAGTCCCATTGAGATGCGCAAGGAAACATGCGTGTCCCTAGCTTTCACGAATAACTAATGTCATATCGGTCCACAGCTTGTGGTCTTGCAGTAGCGTTCTCGCTTCCCGGGTTCGATTCCCGGCGGGGTCAGGAATTTTCACCTGCCCCGAGATGACTGGGTGTTGTTTCGTCTTCATCATCATCACTCATCCCCATTACGGTCGGAAGAAGGCAACGGAAAAAAAGCTCCATTATGTCCCTGCATAGTACGGTGGTGCGGGTCTCCCGCATCGTGCCCCCACGCTCTGTCAAGAAGCATTGGACTCCATTTCCAGTGTCATATGGCTCCTCGGAAGAGTCTTCTGCCTGACTGCGGTGTCCTATGTCTTCGTTATGCTACAGATGAAAACAAGGTCTTTCCCCAGCTCATACGGAAATAAGTGATCGTTGGCTGCGTATGATATCGTCCAAGGTTTGAGGTGCTGAATTAACAAGGACTTCGAACGCTAAATACAGTGGTGCAAGAAGTTATCGTTTGAAATGAATTCGCATTATGGATGTCATTCGATAGTTATTGATGAATCTTCACTGCTCAGTATGCTATTAACTGAACATAGTCATTACTCTACATTTAACTCAGCTATCGCACTTCCTGTCATTACGCTTTACAAAATTGACCCGTAGTATCAAACATTAATAACGGACCACCAGTGCTTACGATGCTTCACTAAATCTGATTGGTTGGTTGGTTGATTCAGGGGAGAGAGACCAAACAGCGAGGTCATCCGTCACATCGGATTAGGGAGTGATGGGGAAAGAAGTAGGCCGTGCCCTTGCAAAGAACCGTCCCGGAATTTGCCTGAAGCGATTTAGGGAAATCACGGGAAACCTAAATCAGGATGACCGGAAGCGGGTTTGAATGCGAGTCCAGTGCGCTAACCATTGCGCCATCTCGCTCAGTCTAAAATTGATACGGCACCTCTTACATCAGAGAACAGCTGAATAAGTCGACATATAACTTCGCAGACTGTTAAATAAAATATTCACAGTGTTATAATAAATCTTGAACCGCCACACAGTTTTCCTAAGCAGTCTTATGTGTTCAAAAATGGTTCAAATGGCTCTGAGCACTATGCGACTTAACTGCTGAGGTCATCAGTCGCCTAGAACTTAGAACTAATTAAACCTAACTAACCTAAGGACATCACACACATCCATGCCCGAGGCAGGATTCGAACCTGCGACCGCAGCGGTCGCTCGGCTCCAGACTGTAGCGCCTAGAACCGCACGGCCACTCCGGCTGGCAGTCTTATGTGTGATTAGCTCGTGGCCCCAAGTGCCAGTCACTGATATTATAACATAAAGATCACTGTGTTTTATGAAAAATGAAACATGTTGTGATTACTAAAGTTCTTTTGGATGTTTTAGAGTGCCTTTGTATAAAATGCTATAATTACGAAAACCAACTTTTCGACCGTATCACAACGGCTTCCCTCGGGGCAAGACTGGTTTTGGTGGCGGAAAGGCGACTCTATTTATTGCAGACAATCAGTGTCAATACGTCATATCTGGAGAGGCGATTGAAGTTATTAAGCAGCCTGACAACTTCAGCAGAGAGGGCGGCTGCAAACTTCCGACGTCCTGGCTGCCGGCTGTCCCAGTCCAACGGGCCGCGAGCTGTTGTGGGGAAGCAGACTCACCGGACACTTACGCCGCCGCACGGACCAGACAGCTAGCTGTAGGGGAACTGTCAGTGCATTTCCGCGCGATGATTTTCAAACTGTACCCAGTCACTGAGAAGCCAGCTAGCCCACGAACAGCTCCTTTCCTACCTTCCTCCTTCTGTCACGACTAGCCTGTTATATTCTAGGGCCAATAAAGTTTCGAAAATATGATGTCTTGATACCGATCATCTGCAATAAATAGAGCCTCCTTTCATCCAGTCTTGCCTCGAGGGAGGCCGTTGTGTTACTGTCGAAACGTTGGTTTTAGGTTTATGATTACAGTATTTTATGCAATGACGTGGAAAACAGGCAGAAAAATTTTAATAATCATGACACCGGCCGCGCAAGACTACGTAGAAATGAAGCGGGTTGAATGAACTTGCAAGACGTATCAGTCGCTTCTTTTATCTTTGCATTTTACGAATATGTACTTATATTGCGGGTATTTTGTTTCAGTTATTGGCAGTTTAAGCTTCTGAAAATTTTATATACACGTAATTGCGTCTGAGGTCTGGAATACTGATTTCATTGCAGAATCTCTCCCCTGTAATATCTGCTATAGCCCTGTGTTCTTTGAATGCTTGGTACCTTCATTATATGTTACCAATGTTGGGGGAAGTCTTACAGGTGACATAATGTGCTGAAATTTACAACTCAAATAGTGACTGCACTAAGAGTGACTGGTAGAAAAAAGCGCACAAAGTTGTCACAATCTGCAACTCTGTTATAAGAAATCGTGTGAGAGCGCAGAAATTTATCAATACAAAGGGTTTTTCGAAACTCGACGGCAGAACTTCAGCAGTGGATCCCTCACACAAGAAGAAAAAAATAACGCTATGTCAACATGGGTTCGTAAATGCATAGTTACTCGAGCATGCTACTGTTACGCAGTGCATGCTGACAAGTGCTTTTCGCTAGAGAAAAATATACGATACCGGTTAAAAGTGTTACACAAGTAATCAAGTTATGAATCAGTGTGATATGGGCCCGAATATCTTTCAGAATGCGCATATGAAGTCGGTGAGCGCAAGCTAAATTTGTAGCTCCTGGCATATCCGTAGTAAGTAGTTGTGGTGTGCATTCTCCTCTGAAGTGACTAGCGACGTTAACACGTATCCGTAGCCATTATCGAAGGTATGCATGGGGTAGCTTGTAATTGCCTGTGCTCTTAGTCTGCAGTCTGGAAATGTACACCAACCAAGAGCTCGCGACAATGAATTACATGCAAGGTTTAGCGCGTGGCAATGTATTGCAGGCACGTCACTTGTACAGTGGCGCTAACCGTTGCACAGATTACCACACCTAAAGATGCTTGAAGGAATTCTTCGGCTTGTCTGTGAATACGAGAATGTCACTCGTCCACAGGGGGTCGCCAACACCTACAACACGATAGGATAATGAAAGCCTACTCAGGACTGTGGAGGAATGTCCTGGAATCAGCACAAGGCGTGCTGTATCCATACCATCTGGAGCGTGTGCAAGCCTTGGCTTCTGCGTACCGAGCGAGGTGGCGCAGTAGCTAGCACACTGGACTCGCATTCGGGAGGACGTCGGCTCAATCCCGTGTCCGGCCATCCTGGTTTGGGTTTTCCGTGATTTCCCTAAATCGCTCCAGGCAAATGCCGGGATGGTTCCTTCGAAAGGGCACAGCCGACTTCCTTCCCCGTCCCTTCCTAATCCGATGAGACCGATGACCTCGCTGTCTGCTCTCCTCCCCCAAAACAACCCAACCCCTTGGCTTCTGCGGATTATCCTCCAAGGATGACCTTCTCCTAATGGTTCTTCATCTACATCTACAGCTACATCTATACTCCGCAAGCCACCTGAATGTGTGTGGCGGAGGGTGCCTTGAGTACCTCTATCGGTTCTCCCGTCTATTCCAGTTTCGTATTGTTCGTGGAAATAAAGATTGTCGGTATGCCTCTGTGTGGGCTCTAATCTCTCTGATTTTAACCTCATGGTCTCTTCGCGAGATATACCTAGGAGGGAGGAATATACTGCTTGACTCATCGGTGAAGGTATGTTCTCGAAACTTCAACAAAAGCCCGTACCGAGCTACGAAGCGTCTCTCTTGCAGAGTCTTCCACTGGAGTCTATCTGTCATCCCCGTAACACTTTCGCGATTAGTAAGTGATCCTGTAACGAAGCGCGCTGCTCTCCGTTGGATCTTCTCTGTCTCTTCTATCAACCCTATCTGGTACGGATCCCACACCGGTGAGCAGTATTCAAGCAGTGGGCAAACAAGTGTACTGTAACCTACTTCCTTTGTTTTCGAATTGCATTTCCTTAGGATTCTTCCAATGAATCTCAGCCTGGCATCTGCTTTACCGCCGATTAATTTTGTATAGTCATTCCATTTTAGACCACTTCTAAAGGATCGCTCAAGGCAGGTAGTGGTCATAACGTTCTGCGACAATGTGGCTAAAATCGTCTGCTCAACAGGCTGGGAGTAGTCCCAGATAATTTATTGAATTAACTGCGTCCAGTTGCTGACCTGCTATATTGTAGCTAAATGATAAAGGATCTTTCTTTCTATGTATTCGCAGCACATTACACTTGTCTATATTGAGATTCAATTGCCATTCTCTGCACCATGCGTCAATTCGTTGCAGATCCTCCTACATTTCAGTACAATTTTCCATTGTTACAACCTCTCGATATACTACAGCATCATCCGCAAAAAGCCTCAGTGAACTTCCGATGTTATCCACGAGGTCATTTATATATATTGTGAATAGCAACGGTCCTACGACACTCCCCTGCGGCACACCTGAAATCACTCTTACTTCGGAAGACTTCTCTCCACTGAGAATGACATGTTGCGTTCTGTTATCTAGGAACTCTTCAATACAATCACACAATTGGTATGATAGTCCATATACTCTTACTTTGTTCATTAAACGACTGTGGGGAACTGTATGAAACGCCTTGCGGAAGTCAAGAAACACGGCATCTACGTGGGAACCCGTGTCTATGGCCCTCTGAGTCTCGTGGACGAATAGCGCCAGCTGGGTTTCACACGATCGTATTTTTCGAAACCCATGCTGATTCCTACAGAGTAGATTTCTTGTCATTATACTCAATTCTGCGCATCTGTTCGACGTCCCTTCTTGAAAACGTGGGTTCCTGCAGCAATGTGTTGTGACGCCCAGCTTTGCAGCTGTTGCTGTAGTCGCAGAGAGGCGACTTTGACAAGATACGGAATCCAGAATTTGCCTAACCAGCACGTATGGGCCGACACAAATCGCCATGAAACCATCCAATCGTCTCTCCACCTGAGGTTCTCCGTCAACAACTGGCTAGCCACTGTCGACGATTTTTTGTTTGGACCTATGTCCTCCAGGGAGACTTACTGGGCAGAACTACAGAGATTTCTTGCGTACTATATTGCCTGAGTACTTTAAGACATGCCACTTGCATCCCGTTGACAACTGTATATCATGCATGATGGTACTCTAACTCATTTCAGTCTAACTTTTTATACCAGGGATTCACAGTCATTTTCAATCATCAACTTTCTCTTCCGAATGCGAAAATATTTTGTTAACACCCACCTACTTAGGGAGAAATGATCATAATAATAAAATAATAGAAATCAGAGATCGAGCGGTAAGATTTAGGTGTTCCTTTTTCCCACGCGCCATCCAAGAGTGGAATGGTAGAGAAGTAGTATGAAAATGGTTAGATGAACCCACTGGCAGCCACTTCAGTGTGAATTGCAGAGTAACTACGTAGATTTATATGTAGATGACGAACTTTATAAATGGCATCATATTTATGCCAGTGACTGTAATACTTTATTTCACGATTGTAATTTCGGTCTCAGGCCTTTACGAAGTGCAGATTTTTGTGGCTTTACGCCATGTCAACTTAAAATTAGCTGACAGAGTTATATGTCGTTGTCATTACTATTAAATACATTCGTCACACTGTTACATATTGCGAGCACACGTATCCATAAGTCATAAAACAACATAGTCTCTACACACTCACGTTCGTTAGTCCATGTTAGTGATGGACTGACGAACATGAGTGAAATAAAGAAAGTGTTACTCTCACTGTCGTAAGTATGATGTCTTTTATATCATTCCAGTCTGCTTGCCCAGATGAAGCTGAATGCACATTTTCATGAATATTGGATATATAGAGGTGGACCGATTACTTGGCCACCCCGTTCGCCTGAGTTAAACGCCCTGGCATTTCACCGGTGGGGCCACGAAAAATATTTCGTGTTTTCGATTGCTGTTGTGGGTGAACCGTCTCTCCATGTACGCACTGCGGCAACCTTTGAAACACGAGGCATTTTTGATCGTGTGCGGAATTCAATGAGGCGACGAACCAAGGCCTGTATTCGGGAGGGGGCAGATCACTTCGAACATTTCCTCTGATACGCACCCAGAGTGTATTAGCTGGCGTTACAGATGTACAGTGCACTTTTGTTAGAACTGAAAGTCGAATAAATCTTTAATCAAGCATTTCCTTGCGCATTTTGACACAGCATTTTTTTCTTCTTGTTCTATGAGGACCCCATTCCTGAAGTTGTGCCTTCGAGTTTTGAAATACCCTGTACATATTTGCGAAATATTTACAGCTAATCGCATGTCTTGCTTCTCAGACTCCATAGTTACCCTGTACATATTTGCGAAATATTTACAGCTAATCGCATGTCTTGCTTCTCAGCCTCCATAGTTTACGGCCTTCGTAATGCCATCTTAGATATTCTCGGTGAGAAATGCGTCATTGACATCTGTCCGCCATAATCTAGGCCGTGCGGAGGTTCGAGTCCTCCCAAGGTCATGGATGTGTGTGTTATCCTCAGCGTAAGTTAGTTTAAGTTAGATAAAGTAGTGTGTAAGCCAAGGGACCGATGGCCTCTGCAGTTTGGTCCCATAGGAACTTACCAAAAAATTTCGAAATTTTCTCATAATCTAGGCAGTCGGTGCCGTCTCCCTCCTCCCTCTTGGGTGCACCTCCACAATTTCTGCGGCCACCTGTTACTAAGCATTCGTTCTAAATGGCGATACCGTAATATTACCTGTCTATCGCAGTAGTTTCCAGTCTGTTCGCTTCCAATCACATAATTTTTCTGGTTTCTTAACTCCCAATGTTGTCTAATCTTGAGACTGAGCAGTCTCGAGTAACCAATTTTCGGAGCATAACACTTGCCTTTTCTTCTCTTCACTACTTCCTAAGAAACCCACATATACATGTGCTTTCCACTAATGTTTTGTATATAAATTTTATAGTTTTTTGTAATATTCTTGCGCGAAAAATACATACGTGGATCAATTTATTAATATTTACGATGAAATTTTTGTACTGAAAGATTTCGGACGTCCAGTACCTTCCTATTGGGTTTCAGATTGTTAACTGTCGATTTCTTCTAGCTAAGGTGTCATAGGTGGATAAACAAATGTTGTGTAGCCTGTTGAGCAGACGATTTTAGCCACATTATCCCAGAACGTTATGACCACCACCTGCCTTGAGATTGACTGCCCCGGTGCGATTGCGGGCAGCTGACACGGTAAGGGTGTATAAGCTGAGGAGAGGCAAGTGGCTACGAGAAGGCCACTTACACGTGCGGCTACGACAAAGGGCAGATGGTTATGGACCATCACTTGCGGACGAACGTCTCGGGAACGGCGAAACTGGTCCACTTTCTGCGTGCTGCTGTCGCCGCCATCTACGGAAAGTGGTTAAAGGACGGTACAATCATGAGCAGGGGACGAGGTGTTGAACGTCCACGACTGATTACAGAATGTGCGGGTCGCCCGCTCTGTGAAGCAGAACGACAGGCGATCTGCCGCAGGTATGACGACAGCGTACGGTACAGGTGTAGGCAAAAGTGTGTCGGAGGACACCGTTCAATGTACTTTGTCGAACATGGGACTCCGTAACAGACGACACCTACCTGTTCACATCTTGACGCAATGACATCATCAGTTACGATTGCAGTTGGCACGGGATGAACAAGACCAGACTGTGGGTAAAGGGAAACTTGTTGTCTGGTCGAAGGAATGACGTTTCTTGTTACGCTATGTCGACGGTCCTGTCCGGCTAGGCCGTCATCCAGGTGGATTTGAAGGGCTGCTCGAAACGAGCTTTGTGCCAGGAACGTACATCTATGCTGTGATGGCTTTAACCTGGGCTTCCAGGGGAACTGCGGTAGTAGCTGAAGACACGGTGACAGCTGTGAGCTGCGTGAACATTACTGCTAACCACCCGCTTCCCCTAATGCTTGAGGTATTCCCCAACGGCGGTGGCACCTTTCAGCTAACTGTTCGTGTCACAAGGTGGCTGCAGTGGTTTGAGGAGCATAATAACAAACTAAAGTAGCTGTCTCAGCATCAAATTCACCCGATTCAACCCAAAGGAACACCTCTGGAACGCGCCTTCAAACCACCGGCCCGTAATTTACGGAAATAGTGAGACACATGGGCGTAGACATCTGGTGCCACATAGATCCACAAACCTGCCAAGCAATGGCTGGATCTGTGCCGCGCAGAATAACTGCTTTATTTCGTTCCAAAGGTAGACAAACACGCTGTTCATCAGATGGTTTTCGCTCATCGGTGCGGGTCACGAATGCCACAATGGGCATCTGGTGAAGTTTATCGTCGAGGCGATATGGAAAACAGCAGTGGCACCAAATGCAAGAAAAAACATTTTTCCCTTGTTATTTACTTCACAGAAAACTCTAGTGTTAATTGACGAACTTGGGAGAAATTACTATGTAATCCACGTCTTATCCAAAACAATTTTGCGATCAAGAAAAGTTTAAAACTTTATATTATCATTTGCGTAACTTCCTTCTCAGTATACTACAGTAGATTTCCTTCTGTCCAACAGGGATCCAGTGTGTTTCTCATAATATAAACTGCTCATGCTTCTCTCATCCCCATCAGTTTCTAGTTTCTTGCTTCCATCTCCTCTCTTAATCGAAGCCTATTATTTCTCTCTGCTCTGACTTTCCAACTACTTCTCCACAGTGATTTCTTCTATAGTGTTGCCACATTAGATGCCGATTCTCACATTAGACAAAAACGTCAGCTAATCAGGAAACTGCTTAATACAATTTTAAAAAGACTTACATTTCTTAAATTACGTACAGTACATTCAATACTAGGAGGGCTGCTTGGAAAGTAAGGTCCAATCGGTCGTGAAATAAAAACCACAGTGAAAATCAATAATTTTTTGATCGCAACGGTTAGCCACACATTCCAGCTACCTTTGCAAATAGCCGTGGCGTTGTACAAACTTCCCAGTACCCTCGTCAAAGAAAGCAGCCGCCTGTGCTTTCCGCTAATTCTCTACGATGGTCCGCCTATCGTTGTTTGTGCCAAAGTGTTGTCTTCGTAGCCAGCAGTTCAGGTGAGCAGAGATGAACAACTGAGGGAGCCAATTAAGGGCTATATGGTGGGTGATCAGACACTTCCCATTGAAAACGCTGCAGGAGCGTCTTCATTGCCCCTGCAGAATGTGGCTGAAAATTGTCTCGAAGAAAGAAATGCATGACATTTATGTTATGTGGGCTGCATAACTTCAGGCAAAATCTCTCAGCAGATCCACATACTTCGTGGGAGACACTGTTGTTTCTGGCATGTCCACGTGATCACTTTGCGCTCTGAACTGAAAAGAGCGACGTGAAGCGATCAACAGGCACACTAAAGACACTGCCCAACACATCCGTGCAAAGTTCCATCGAATTTCCATAGTGGTTTCCATTTCGCGCCTAATCGGAGCTTACTTTCCGAATATGCCTCGTATTGTTATTATCATGATCACTATTATTGTCCTATAACGGGAGATCTAGTTTCTGTTTGAGGGCGTTGCTGCAGCGTATATGTGCCGTAACGTCAGTCCTATGACGGTATATAAGCACCGACATATAGGCAAGAGATTAGTGTGGCATTCGCGTCTTTCGGACATGCGTGCGGTGAACGCGGAAATATGAACTATGGCGACGTCATTACCAATGTGTCCAAACAGAACCAATGTGCTGTTATTCTTTTTTTGATTGCCGAAGAAACAACACGGGCTGACATCAAGGAGAATGAAAAATGTGTACGGTCCAGCATGTCTGTCGAAGACCACCGTTGTGGAATGCTGCTCCAACAGGTGCCGGTGCTTTATGATGATGCGCGTCCCCATGTCGCAAATGTCGTAGCGCAGAAGTTACGTCAACTCAAGTGGGAGACACTCGAGCACCCGTCCTATAGTTCTGATCTCTCTACATGCATTTATCACGCCTTTGGTGTCATAAAGCCTTAAATAGTCAATGGTTCCTGTCGCACGAGGATGTGCAACAGGCAGTTAGAAATTCTTCACGCAGCAGGACACGGTTTTTACCTACATGGTGCATATATGAGACGATTGCCTCAATGCTCAAGACGATTTTGCCTAATTGGCATACTGATTCTGGACTGTACGGATTTCGAACGGAAACTTTTTGATCGCCCGTTACATATTGTTAATGTACACTACTGGCCATTAAAATTGCTACACCAAGAAGAAATGCAGATGATAACAGGTATTCATTGGACAAATATATTATACTAGAACTGACATGTGATTACATTTTCACGCAGTTTGGATGCATAGATCCAGAGAAATCCGTACTCAGAACAACCACCTCTGACCGTAATAACGGCCTTGATACGCCCGGACATTGAGTCAAACAAAGCTTGGATGACGTGTACAGGTACAGCTGCCCATGCAGCTTCAACACGATACCACAGTTCATCAAGAGTAGTGACTGGCTTATTGACGAGCCAGTTGCTCGGCCACCACTGACCAGACGTTTTCAGTTGGTGAGAGATCTGGAGAATGTGCTGGCCAGGGCAGCAGCCGAACAGTTTCTGTATCCAGAAAGGCCCGTACAGGACCTGCAACATGCGGTCGTGCATTGTCCTGCTGAAATGTAGGGTTTCGCAGGGATCGAATGAAGGGTACAGCCACAGGTCGTAACACATATGAAATGTAACATCCACTGTTCAATATGCCGACAATGCGAACAAGTGGTGACCGAGACGTGTAAGCAATGGCACCCCATACCATCACGCCGGGTGATACGCCAGTATGGCGATGACGAATACGCGTTTCCAATCTTCGTTCACCGCGATTTCGCCAAACACGGATGCGACCATCATGATGCTGTAAACAGAATCTGGATTCATCCGAAAAAATGACGTTTTGCCATTCGTGCACCCAGGTTCGTCGTTGAGTACACTATCACAGGCGCTCCTGTCTGTGATGCAGCGTCAAGGTTAACCGCAGCCATGGTGTCCGAGCTGATAGTCCATGCTGCTGCAAACGTCGTCGAACTGTTCGTGCAGATGGCTGTTGTCTTGCATACGTCCCCATCTGTTGACTCAGGGATCGAGACGTGGCTTCACGATCCGTTACAGCCATACGGATAAGATGCCTGTCATCTCTACTGCTAGTGATGTGAGGCCGTTGGCATCCAGCACGGCCTTCTGTATTACCCTCCTGAACCCACCGATTCCATATTCTGCTAACAGTCGCTGGATCCCGAGCAACGGGAGCAGCAATGTTGCGATACGATAAACCGCAATCGCGATAGGCTACAATCCGACCTTTATCAAAGTCGGAAACGTGATGGTACGCATTTCTCTTCCTTACACGAGGCATCACAACAACGTTTTACCAGGCAACGCCGGTCAACTGCTGTTTGTGTATGAGAAATCGGTTGGAAACGTTCCTCACGTCAGCACGTTGTAGGTGTCGCCACCGGCGCCCACCTTGAGTGAATGCTCTGAAAAGGTATTCATTTGCATATCACAGCGTCTTCTTCCTGTCGGTTAAATTTCGCATCTGTAGCACCTCATCTTCGTGGTGTAGCAATTTTAATGGCCAGTAGTGTACTAAACATATTGAAATTACTGATTCACTAAAGATGTCTGGATAGATGTAAGAGGATCCCTCAGGACCCTAATGCCAGGTGAAATAAATATACAAAATAAAATAAATAAACAAATACATACACTTTTCTAGTGTCATTTATTGATGATTTCACACTTGTGCTGCTGTGTTGTTCGTCTTCTTAACATAGGACTATCTGTTTTCGTACACACAGGTGGAGGAACCGTGGCAGACGCCGAACCCGGTGGACGAGCGAGCGTGCCAGGACAATAACGACGCGTCGGGGGCCAGGCACAGCAGGGTGAGTGTCCGAGTCACTCCTTCCCGCCACCTCACTGCCACTTACAGCATCTCGCTGCCAATTCCTACAGCAACACAGATGGTACATTCCGGTGTAACGCACTTAAAGTAAACTACGTATAAATTCTGTCAAAGTGTGCAGTAAGGTTGTCTGTAAAGCACGTAGTAGCTCATCCCGAGAAATGAAATGTGCGTATGACATTACTAACTAGGAGACCCCAGCCGAGGTGTTCGGCCGCCTAGTGGATGTCTTTTTATTTGACGCCACTTCGACGACCTGCACGTTAATGCTGATGAAATGATGACAACAACTCACGCACACCATCCGGCGCAGAGAAAATCTCCAACCCGGACAGGAATCGAGCCCGGGGCCCCGTGATCGAGAATCAGCAACCCTAACCACGGGACCACGAGTTGCCGGCAGATCATCCCAAAGACGTCGCATCAAAGATCTGGGTATTCTTACGTCATTTCCAAGTACCCTTATTCCTTAACGGTATTTGTGGCTAAAAGTGAGTTTCACCTGAACTACAATTTACGCAGCTACGTTGCAAACAGACACGACTTCCACGTACACTGTCCGAGTCTTATGGTCTAGTGGGGAGCCCGCACGGTAGCTCAGTGTGTTCGGTCAGCGGACTTGCGACCCTGTGTAATAAGCAAACTGAGTGTAGATGGCGTTTGAAAGGTGTCATGCTGCAGTCATGGACTGTGCGGCTGGTCCCGGCGGAGGTTCGAGTCCTCCCTCGGGCATGGGTGTATGTGTTTGTCCTTAGGATAATTTAGGTTAAGTAGTGTGTGAGCTTAGGGACTGATGACCTTAGCAGTTGTCCCATAAGATTTCACACACATTCGAACATTTGAACAAAAGTGTCATGCGGCATCTGCTTGGGACTGATGATGAAAAATCACAAATACACCGGTAAAACGAAAGGAAAACTGAAAGTGGTTAGTGTCGCTGCCTCTTGATTGTGGGGTTACAGCTTCAGTTCCCGGGTGGGTCAGTGATTTTATTCGCATGCGGTGTGACTGCTTCTGTTGTCCTAATTTTTGAATCCCGCCTGGTAGACGGCGCCTGGGTCTGCTCCTGTAAACTGAAGGGTAGGCCGAATGTAGGAAGTGAGTAGGAGCAGGAAAAGGTGAAATGCTTCGATACTGCTGGTAGATTTTACAAGTTTACTGGTGTATGAACATATGCAACTGATAATACTTCACATTGGCTGAGATGAGCACGTAGGTGCGAAGCTGTACATTAATCAAATCTAACAACGCCTAGTAGTTACAAAGGCAAAAATCTGTAGTGGCTTGCCACTATGTGGCTCTGAGCACTATGGGGCTTAACATCTATGTTCATCAGACCACCTAGAACTTAGAACTACTTAAACCTAACTAACCTAAGGACATCACACAACACCCAGTCATCACGAGGCAGGGAAAATCCCTGACCCCGCCGGGAATCGAACCCGGGAACCCGGGCGCGGGAAGGGAGAATGCTACCGCACGACCACGACTTGCGGACGCTTGCCACTATGAAATAGAAACAATGTTGCTTGGTCGTCTACTCGGAATCAAATGGGTTGAATCTGGAGCGGCGCTCGTAGAGTTGAACAGCGCCGGCTAGAGGGCGCTGTCGTCGGTGTCGGTGTCGTAGTGCCAACCTAAGAACTTTTACCTACGCTGTGGCATCGTAGCTATCGATAACACACTAATCATTTCATCCCATGTTAGTCGACAGGAAAGCCGCCGAAATGGCCTCAGACTGAAATATTTAGATCAGGAGGCCGAACAACCCTGCCGAATAATGGCCGTACAATCCTTTCACTTTCTTTTTCACCTAGACTTTGTACCAAACTATAGGAGCACACTCGAAGCAATAGATAAAGATGTAAACGTCTACAACCAACAATCACGTTTGAAACTGGGGAGGGACGGAGAGGGGAATTAATAATAAGTAATGCCTGTACGTCCCATATTCCTCAATAGTTGGCAGCACTGGCACGTTATTGTTTCAGCACATCGTGCGGAGTCTCTGTTAGAACATCAGCTGGTCGCAAGCTATCGTTGAGGTTAGTATGACAGCCGTAGTCGGATAGTTTGAGGGAAGCTCGGCACAGCGATTGAAGCAACGTGCTGTCATTGACTTCCTAAAAGATAACAGTGTTGCTCCAGCTGAAGTTTACCGTACAAGGAAAGCTGTTTACGGAAATGGCTGATCTGTTGTTGATATCACTGTGAAAGAATGGGAAAACGAATACAAAGCTGGAGAAGGTTGTATACTGAAATTGTGTGCTAAACAAGGAGTTGGATGAAAGTCGATGAGGTGCAAAAGGAAAGTCGACAGAAAATTGTGACAGAATGGCGCTTGAGACAAAAATCAAGTGTCTCACCTTATTGCTTTACTTGACTATCGGAAAATTTTTCTTTAGTGGGTTCCACAGATGTTCATACCGTAGATGAAGACTCGCAGACTTGAAATTTTCAGTAATATTGCTTGCATTATCAGACTGAATAAAAATGTTCGTGGACTTGGGCCTCCCGTCGGGTAGACCGTTCGCCGGGTGCAAGTCTTTCGATTTGACGCCACTTCGGCGACTTCCGCGTCGATGGGGATGAAACGATGATGATTAGGACAACACAACACCCAGTCCGTGAGTGGAGAAAATCTCCGACGCAGCCTGGAATCGAGCCCGGGCCCTTAGGACTGATATTCTGTCGCGCTGACCACTCAGCTACCGAGGGCGGACATGAGTCTGAATTATTATTAATTTGTTGTACATTCCTATGGGACCAAACTGCTGAGGTCATCGGTCCCTAGACTTACACACTATTTAATCATTCTTAAGCTAAGTGACGCTAAGGACAACACAAACACCCATGCCCGAGGGAGGATTCGAACCTCCGACTGGGTGAGCTGCGGGAATCGTGGCAAGGCGCCCATGACCGCGCGGACACCCCGCGCGGAATGAAACTGAAGCTCAAGCTTTTTCCGACATCATTATGACTTCAGATGAAATTTGAGTTCCCAATTATTAAGAAATCCGAGCAGTGTAGAGGACCTGGTTAGGGAAGCTGGAGGTGAAATCTCTCCGTAACAGCTTGAAAGCTGCCGTTGTCAGTACTCTTATTGGTAACTGATATTAGCAGCTCATTTTCGGAGGCTGCGATACCAAATTTCGTCAGTGGAGAAAGACAGTCGGTCAGTCGGTGATATGTGGTCAAGTGTGGTCGGGGTGCAGCCCAAGTGTGTGCGAACAGAAAGTTGATTTTAGGTAATGAAATATTTGAAAGTAATAAGAAGTGTTTAGACCCACCGAGATGAGAGAAAATTCATAGGTAATTCTGTGAAAATAATTCTGAAAAGGCGTCAGTTACTGCAAGCTGCTGGCCGCGGGATGATGTGTGTGTGTATGTATTTGTACAGCATGGAAAACTAGTTTCTTTACAGGCTACCGTATTTAAAAGGTGTACTGTCGATGAAGGCATTACCTACCATTAAACTCTCGTAAATGACAATGGAATTAGAACCTTATTCTCTTAGTCGCTTCTTGTACAAGTTACTTCATTAGCTTCTCTCTAGTCCAAAGATTAAGCATAAGCTGGTAGAGAGGAAAGTGGAAAGAGAAATGGGGAAATACTGAAATGTCAGTGAATGACTACCAAGATTTATCGCGCAGATTGGGTCTGTGTTTCGGGCGTAGGGTGCTTTGAACAGATACGTGATAAGTAATCGATCAGTCCGTAACTTCTGTCTTGACTGTATTCCCACTGTGAGAAGAGCGGAGGCTCTTGGGGAAGATCACAACGTGCTGCCTGAAATCTCCAATCTCCTGTTACTTTTGACCTCTTTGCTTGTCAGAGCAGGTTTTTGAATGGAACTTTTCTTTAGGATAGCTTCGTGCAGACTGATTTTATTATTATAATTATTATTAATGAAACCAGGAATTATATGATTCGTCTTCTCTTTCCTTTCAGGGCTGCTATCTGCAGTTAGAAGCTTGGTTCAAAACAGAGACGACAATTCTCATAGCTGTGGGAATCAGCACTGCAGCATTCCAGGTGAGTCAGTAGTGTGTCTTTTAACGTAAGCATAAGAGCCCTTCTCTTCCGGAGGTGCGTGACAGTCGGATAACGAGGTAGTTCTCTCACATGCAAAGTCTTAAATAAAAAGAGTTCAGTAACTTGGCTACCGAAATCTGAGAACTTTACATCATAGGAGACCCTGGATGTGATTCTCAGTCTTGCAACTCGTGATGCATCCCAATATCTTGCAGTACCACAAACTTTTTAACTAAACCCATGTTAAACGTGTTTGTTTGACGGCCTCCTCCGCAACAAGCACAACAAGCACAGAAATATTTGTTTTGTAAATAAAAACCGCTTTTCTTTGCTGCACTGTATTTTATTTCTCCCAGACGCGTTTCGCCTTTTTCAAAAAAAAAAAAAATTAAAAAAATGGCTCTGAGCACTATGGGACAAAACTTCTGAGGTCATCAGTTCCCTAGGACTTAGAACTACTTAAACCTAACCAACCTAAGGACATCACACACATCATCCATGCCCAAGGCAGGATTCAAACCTGCGACCGTAGCGGTCGCGCGGTTCCAGACTGTAGCGCCTAGAACCGCTCGGCCACTCCGGCCGGCCGCCTTTTTCACTTTAATCCATCAGTAGTGGGTTAGTTCTTCGCGTTTTTGGTTGACATCTGGGTTTCCTTTCATCTGGTCACATGCTGGAGATCACACTACAGTTTTATTTACGAAACATAAGCCTGTTTTTATGATCCGAACATTTTTCTTCCCACTTCTCATCTTGTTTGTCCTTACAGTGAACTCAGAATAATTACGTCTTGAAATCACAATTTTCGACCAACTATGTATAATTGGTGGTAGAAGACTGATTGTTGTGATGCACAATAAGGGCAAACATGGTGAAAAATGGGATGCAAAAATATTCGGATCATAAAAATGTGCCTATGTTTTGTAAACAGAGCTGTACTGCGACCTCCAGCATGTGACCAGATGAGAGGAAACGCAGATGCTAACCAAAAGGGCGAAGAACTATTCTACTGATGATGCCTTAAAGTGAAAAAGGCAAAACGCGTTTGGGAGAAATAAAATACGGTGCACCAAGGAAAGGTGGTTTTCATTTAAAAGAACAAATAAACCCATGTTAGTTGCGAATGTGCTGACAAATGTTTCAATATTAACGCAGGTCGCAAACACTACGAATCTGTCTCGATCCCAAACCCATAAGCTAAGAGATTAAGTGGTGGGAACCAGTAGGTCATCATATTGGAAGCTCTCGATCAATCTACTGTATAATAAACATTTTAGTTAAATGTTTTCAGGCATGTTATTAAGCGCATCTGTAACGTCTTATGCAGAGTAGTGTAGACAACTGCGATGAAGACTACAGGATTGTGTTTTGATGTCCCATCGACAATGAAGTCATTGTTACGGATTGTGTGGCAGCATAAAGTCAGTGAGTAATTACCACTTACAAAATAACTACGCATTAAAGTTCATCCTCATTACACCGGGAGTCTCTGCTATGGGTTGTCAGATGCATTTTCTTTGGTCTTTCGGCAGAGATTTGCAACGTCCTTTTTGCAACCAGCATTCCCTCAGAGAGACGCTTGGCCCTAAATCGATCTCAATGAACACTAAGATGCAAATCTACAACACAGTGATATGCCCAGCAGTAATGTACGGTTCAGAAACATGGAGAATGACTAAGCGAGAAAGGGGAAAACTATTAATATTTGAAAGAAAAGTAATGAGGAGGATATGGGGACAAGTTTTAGATAACGGAGAATGGAGGAGGAGGAAAAATGAGGAAAGCTACCTTCTGATGCGACAACCAACTATCCTACAGAAGATAAAGAGCAAAAGAATACAATGGATGGGCCATGTAGCCCGTATACCATATGGAATACAGGCGAAGATGGCACTGGCGGGGAAACCAAACACCAAACGCCCCATTGGACGACCAAGGCAGCGAAGGACCTAGCAGCCCTGGGAACTGAAGACACCTGGAGAAACCGGGCACAAAACAGAAAGGAATGGAGGCAGTTTGTGGAAGCAGAGCGTGATCTGCAGGGCCTGTGATCGCTGAATAACTATCTAGCTGGAGTCAGCCCAAATAAATGGTGCTTGTGCCGTCTCATATGACGCCCAACGTCGACGGAAAGCGTCGGTTTGTTTCTCATAACAAACACAATTACTTCAAAATGGGAATTTTTCGTGCCCATTCTATAGAGCGATCCCAAGTTACTCCAGTGCGTTATTCATTTTATGGACATGTATTAGCAAGGACGGTAAAACATGAAGAATAATCACCGTTCCATCAGCTCCAGACTGCAGCGCCAGAACCGCGCGGCCACTTCGGCCGGCTCGAAGAATAGAACTCCTGGGCATATCAGTATACACAAAACCTGGTAGGGGTAATGGAGGAGTAGGCATAATAATGAAGAAGAAAATAGGGATGCGGGTGAACAACTGGAACAACATTGTGGCGCATTATTACAGGCAAGATAGACACGACGCTAACACCCGACACAGCAGTAAAAGTCTCGTATATGCAAATTAGTTCCGCAGATGACGAAGAGATTGAAACAATGTGTGATTAAAAGAATTTGGTAGTAAGAAAACAAAGAGGAAAATATGGATTGGCGGAAAGGAATGAGAGTGAGATCGCCTAGAAGAATTTTGCACAGGCATAATTTAACCATCACTAAATTTAGTTTAAGAATCATCAGAAAAGAGAGTACACAGCGAATATACAACATTACCTGACGGCTAGTGACTTGGTTGGAAGACGCAGCCACGTCAGAAATACAACTCCTATGGAGCAAGGCATATGACACAGGCGAAATACCTTCAGACTTCAGGGATCATGTAATAATTCCGTTTCCAAAAAAGGTAGGTGCTGACATGTGTGAGCAGTAGCAAAGCATCAGTTTTAAAAAATCATGGTTGCACAATATTGACATGAATTACACTGCACTGCAAAACTTAAGGACGAGCTAGGTAGAGTAAAAGAACATAGAAACTACTCGGTGGAAACAAATGAAAGTGCGTATGCATGTTGCCAGAAGTCACCCTGTCGTGCATAGAAAGTTAGACGACACATTGCGTGAGATCAGAGTGACTAGACCGCCAATAGCTCCATAACACGAAGAGTTGAAGGAACGGAAAACACAGTTTGTGTCAATCATCGAGCAGTTACGGTGCACTGTG
This sequence comes from Schistocerca serialis cubense, assembly GCF_023864345.2. NCBI lineage: Eukaryota > Metazoa > Arthropoda > Insecta > Orthoptera > Acrididae > Schistocerca > Schistocerca serialis. The sequence continues at coordinate 387,020,297 of NC_064645.1, forward strand.
ATGAAGTTCTTCATTACAACATGAGGCAGATACAACATCTGGATGACTTCATAAGGGGAAGAATTATAGGGAAACTGGAAGAAAGACGATGTGTTACGGGTGTAGCCGAGGAGGCTGGCGTTTCTCAAGGCATTGCTTCATGTGTCAGGGGGAACTGTCCGAACCAAAGACAGCGCTGCCACAAGGATAGAAGGTGGCCATCCACGGTCAACTACAGCAGATGACAGCTACAGTGTGCAACAGGCAAGAAGGGGGATACCTCAAACAGCGGGTGAAATTGAAGCCACGTTTAACAGGACCAAAGCATACTACACTACTCGCCATTAAAATTGCTACACCAAGAAGAAATGCAGATGATAAACAGGTATTCAATGGACAAATATATTGTACTAGAACTGACATGTGATTACATTTTCACGCAATTTGGGTGCATAGGCCGGCCGCGGTGGTCTCGCGGTTCTAGGCGAGCAGTCCGGAAACGCGCGACTGCTACGGTCGCAGGTTCGAATCCTGCCTCGGGCATGGATGTGTGTGATGTCCTTAGGTTAGTTAGGTTTAAGTAGTTCTAAATTCTAGGGGACTGATGACCACAGCTGTTAGGTCGCATAGTGCTCAGAACCATTTGAACTATTTTCTTTTTTTTTTTTTGGGTGCATAGGTCCTGAGAAATCAGTACTCAGAACAACCACTTGTGGCCGTAATAACGGCCTTGAAACGCCTGGGCATTGAGTCAAACAGAGCTTGGATGGCGTGTACAGGCACAGCTGCCCATGCAGCTTCAACACGATACAACAGTTCATCAACAGTAGTGACTGGCGTATTGTGACGAGCCAGTTGCTCGGCCACCATTGACCAGACGTTTTCAGTTGTTGAGAGATCTGGAGAATGTGCTGGCCAGGGCAGCAGTCGAACATTTTCTGTATCCAGAAAGGCCCGTACAGGACCTGCAACATGCGGTCGTGCATTATCCTGCTGAAATGAAGGGTTTCGCCCGGATCGAATGAAGGGTAGAGCCACGGGTCGTAATACATCTGAAATGCAACGTCCACTGTTCAAAGTGGCGTCAATGCGAACAACCATTGGCACCCCATACCATCACGCCGGGTGAGAAGCCAGTATGGCGATGCGAATACACGCTTCCAATGTGCGTTCACCGCGTTGTCGCCAAACGCGGATGCGACCATCATGATGCTGTAAACAGAATCTGGATTCATCCGAAAAAACGCCGCTTTTCCATTCGTGCACCCAGGTTCGTCGTTGAGCACACCATCGCAGGCGCTCCTGTCTGTGCTGCAGCGTCAAGGGTAACCACAGCCATGGTATCCGAGCTGATAGTCCATGCTGCTGCAAACTTCGTCGAACTGTTCGTGCAGATGGTTGTTGTCTTTCAAATGTCCCCATCCGTTGACTCAGGGATCGAGACGTGGCTGCACGATCCGTTACAGCCATGCGGATAAGATGCCTGTCATCTCGACTGCTAGTGATACGAGACCGTTGGGATCCAGCACGGCGTCATTGGATCTCAACCAACGCAAGCAGCAATGTCGCGATACGATAAACCGCAATCGCGATAGGCTACAATCCGACCTTTATCAAAGTCGGAAACGTGGTGGTACGCATTTCTTCCCCTTACACGAGGCATCACAACAACGTTTCACCAGGCAACGCCGGTCAAGTGCTGTTTGTGTATGAGAAATCGGTTGGAAACTTTCCTCATGTCAGCACGTTGTAGGTGTTGCCACCGGTGCCAACCTCGTGGGAATGCTCTGAAAAAAGCTAATCATTTGCATATCACAGCATCTTCTTCCTGTCGGTTAAATTTCGCGTTTGTAGCACGTCGTCTTCGTGGTGTAGCAACTTTAATGGCCAGTAGTGTATGTTCACTGAACAGTGGCACGGCGATGGCATGGGGATAGTGTCTTTTCCCGACGATCAGTACAGAAAGCAGATGGCAGTTATAAGAATCGAGGGACATGAAAGGGAAGCTGTGGTTGGGAAGGGAGTGAGACAGGGTTGTAACCTCTCCCCGATACTATTCAGTCTGTATATTGAGCAGGCAGTAAAGGAAACAAAAGAAAAGTTCGGAGTAGGTATTAAAATCCATGGAGAAGAAATAAAAATTTTGAGGGTCGCCGATAACATTGTAATCTGTCAGAGACAGCAAAGGATTTGGAAGAGCAGTTGAACGGAATGGACAGTGTCTTGAAAGGTGAATATAAGATGAACATCAACAAAAGCAAAACGAGGATAATGGAATGTAGTCGAATTAAATCGGGTGATGCTGAGGGAATTAGATTAGGAAATGAGACACTTAAAGTAGTAAAGAAGTTTTGCCATTTGGGGAGAAAAATAACTGATAAAGGTCGAAGTAGAGAGGATATAAAATGTAGACAGGCAAGGCAAGGAAAGCGTTTCTTAAGAAGAGAAATTTATTAACATCGAGTATTGATTTAAGTGTCAGTACGTCGTTTCTGAAAGTGTTTGTATGGAGTGTAGCCAAGTATGGAAGTGAAACATGGACGATAAATAGTTTGGACAAGAAGAGAATAGGAGCTTTCGAAATGTGGTGCTACAGAAGAATGCTCAGGATTAGATGGGTAGATCACGTAACTAATGAGGACGTATTGAATAGGATTGGGGAGGAGTTTTTGGCCAAACTTGGCTAGAAGAAGGGATCGATCGGTTGATAGGGCATATTCTGAGGCGTCAACGGATTACCAATTTAGTACTGGAGGGCAGAATGGAGGGTAAAAATCGCAGAGGGAGACCAAGAGATGAATAAACTAAGCAGATTCAGAAGGATGTAGGCTGCAGTAGGTACTGGGAGATGAAGAAGCTTGCACAGGATAGAGTGGCATGGAGAGCTGAATCAAACCAGTCTCAGGACTGAAGACCACAACAACAGTACGTTTCGCAATGGTGCCAAGAGCATAGCGACTGGAACAGAGAAGAGAGGGATAGCGTGCTATTTCCGAATGAGAGTAGGTTCATTCTTAATAGTGATTGTGGCCATACTCTCACGTGCTGAGAGGTATGAACACGTAATGCAGCTAGGAACATTGTCGAACACGATCATTTCGGTGGTCCACGTGCTACGGTATGGAAAGACATCATGCTGTATGGGCGTACGGACGTCCAAATCTTTGAACACTGGGCACTCACGAGTCAACGTTACTGTGACACTGTACTCCTTCCCGATGTGCGTGTTTCAGGGATACATTAGGCCCTGACGTTGTATTAATGGATGACAATGTGAGACCGAATCGAACAGCGCTCGCAGAGGAGCACTTTGAGCAGAGGATATTCGAGGAATTGACTGACGTGCCCACTACCCCGACTTGAATCCCATCGCGCACGTGTGCGATGCGGGCACATTATAGCAGTTATATGTGCAACGACTACCATCCAGTGCTTGTCAACTACACTAGTTGAGGACCGAGCGAGGTGGCGCAGTGTTCGGGAGGACGACGGTTCAATCCCGCGTCCGGCCATCCTGATTTAGGTTTTCCGTGATTTCCCTAAATCGCTTCAGGCAAATGCCGGGATGGTTCCTTTCAAAGGGCACGGCCGACTTCCTTCCCCGTCCTTCCCTAATCCGATGAGACCGATGACCTCGCTGTCTGGTCTTCCCCAAAACAACCAAAACAACCAACCAACTAGTTGAGGAAAGGAATAGCCTATTACAAGCAGGCCTTATTAAACTTGTGGCAACACGTTGCAGAACACGCATTGCTGTCCATGGTAGTCACACACCCTTTTAAGAACCATTTCACGCCTGTGTAATGTCCAGTGGACCATCACAAATGGCTGTGACTTCAGTGTACGTATTGTCTTTCAATGAAAGTGTTTGTCTCACTGCCGTACTATAGTATAGCAATTCTCGCTGTGTATGATCCACGGTTCATGAAACTGTCTTATTTGGCAGTAGCACAACGTTTGAAAGTTACTTTCGTCGTTAACTTTCGTCAGTGAGTGTATTTATAGAATTGTGGAAAAAACTGGTACAAGCCGCCATCGGGGAAGACCAGTTTAGATTTCGTAGACATGAAGAGACACGCGTGGTGGTAAGGACCCTACGACTTATCCTATGAGATACGGTGAAGAAAGGAAAATCTACGTTCTTAGCAGTTATAGATTTAGAGACAGCTTCTGAGAATGTTGACTGGACTGCTGAAATTTTGGAGGTAGTACGGATAAAATACATGAACCCAAAGGCTATTCACAACCTGTACGGAAACCAACCTGCAGTTATGGGATTCGAAGGATATGAAAGGCAGAGTGACAGGGGTGTAACCTATCCTCGATATTATTGAATCTGTTCTTTGAGCAAGCAGTAAATGAAACTAAAGAGCAACGTGGAAAGGAAATGAGGTTCATGGAGAAGAAAAAAACAGTTATGGTTTCCCGATGTCGCTCTAACTCTGTCAGGGACGGCGAAGGGTTTGGAAGAAAAGTTGAACGAAATGGTTAATGTTTTGAAAGTAGATTATCAGACGGACATCAGTAAAAATAAAACAAAGGTAGTGGTGTGTAACTGAATTAAGTGGGAATGCAACGGAAAATGTAAACATTTATTTAAAAAATTATTACAGCCATATTTATTAGTGTAAGAATCTTAAATTTTGCACATCTAAATCAAAAGGGCCGTGTTTTAACGCAAACATATATAATATAATTTGCAGAAATTTGAATGTTTAATTTTTTATTGTCCTTTTTATAAAAAGCCTTAATTCAAATTCTTATCATGCAATTAATCTGAAAATTTTATTATAGTGTCCTGAGAAGGTTATAATACCACTAAACTACAGTTACTAATTTATGCCGGCCGGACTGGCCGAGCGGTTCTAGGCGCTACAGTTTGGAACCGCGCTACCGCTATGGCCGCAGGTTCGAATCCTGCCTCGGGCATGGATGTGTGTGATGTCCTTAGGTTAGTTAGGTTTAAGTAGTTCAAAGTTCTAGGGGACTCATGACCTCAGAAGTTGACTCCCATAGTGCTCAGAGCCATTTGAACCCTTTTTTTATTAATTTATGGTACAAATTGTATCATTAAAATAGTATTACCTGTAAGTACCTTTCCATATCATACAAAAATGTTAAGGAACTGTTTTTAAATCTATAACCTAGATGTAAAAACATAACCTATGTGTAAAAATGGACAAATGATGTAATATTTCAGGACACCCACTGAAGATGCCTTGTAAAAAGGCGAAACGCGTCTCGGTGCATAAAGAAAAAGAAACATTTCGATGTGCAGCATGCAAAAATGGCATTTCTTTGAAACAACTGCAATTTATATACGGCTGCTGCGAAAATGACCACTACAAGAAACGTGTTTTTAATTCTGCGCTTCCAAACTTAACTTCTTTTTCTACATATTATCATCTAAAAATCAGAATGTCATTGCAGGATCTCGTATTTTTTAGTTCCAGGGAGACAGCAACACGTTCTGGACAGTTTCTCAAAATTTCATAGCATTAGCGCATATACTTTCTGAGAACAGGCTTTAATACTGCAAAAAATGTAAAACAGAGAAAATGAGGTTCAAAGATTTTATTCTCATACTTTTTAGATGTAATAAGCTTACCACAATATTAAAATCCTCCATACTAATGCTCCTCATCCTCCAGGTTTCTCTCCTCTCCACTTAGGAAGTGCATGGCCTGTGTTTGCAGGTAACACACTTATCTGTTAGCTTTCTTGACTCTGCTCTCGTCGATCGTGTAAAACGCTTTTGTTGTAAACACACCAGGATCTACACCAACTCTCCCCAGCACTTCAGTTCCGCCATTAGTTCCGTTATTGTAACATAAAACTGCATCATAGACACCTATTTTAAGTTCTTCAAGTCCACAGAATGTCCTTTTTGAGCATCTGATCCAAATTAAATTATTGAGGCTTTCATTTGCATTTTGTGTCTTCCCGTGAAGACACTTCATCAATAAATCAGAGTTTGCAAGAAACCTGAATGTAGGTTAAGGTAATGAGTGTTTATGTGATTTCGTCTCATTTCTGTTGTTGAACTTACACCAATCATCTTTCCAATACAGATTGTGCAATGGTGTTTGCTCAGTGGATAGTTTGTGGAAAAAACTGCACACACAGCACGTCTCAATGCCTCTAAATTAAGTGTGCTTTTCCTGATAGCTCCCCCGTAAAAAACTGAAGAGAATCAATTTCTTGCAGAGTAAGCCTGCCTTTTCCTCCCAGTTGTTTTCCATCTTCGAGTACTTCACCTTTCTTCTCTTTCAGCAAGCGACGAAAGCTACCACCGTGTCTCTTTTGGATGTGGCCTACACATTCCAACTCTTCTAATGTTTTATTGTAAGTATTTTTATCTGTTACAGCTTTGAACGTAGAGGAGTCCCCATCACCAAGGTATTTAGTGTATCTACCACCATACTAGTGCTCAGATCTGGACAACGTAATCACAACTGCAGCAGACACCGTGCACCCACTTGAGCCACTACAATTTTTAGAGCATGCTTCTGCATGCTTTTCTTGCCGCAGTTTCTCTCTGTCTTCATTGTTGGACTTTTCCTTGTTGCATATGAGTGGCAGTATTTAGACAAAATTTCTACACCTAAAACTTTACCTGAGTCAGTACCAATAACAGATTGAACTCCATACAGAGATGTATGATCCCTTTTCATCCAGGTCCTATCTACAGAGTCACTAAGGTCAGTAACATTTGTAGTAGATTCACTGTCATGAATATCTACCACAGGATCTATTCCACCAATTCCTTCACTGCATTCTTCATATAAACTTTGGTAGTATTGCATACAGCATCAGACATTTATTTACTTGTTTTTTCAAACCTTGCACAAGGTAAAGGCATGTTGAGAAAACCACACAATAAATTACCTCCTTCCCTGCCCTGTATAAGGCATCTCAGAACATATGCCAGCCTAAAATTGTTTTCATAGGTACCAGTGCCCTTTTTTTTTTTTTTTTTTTTTGGAGGGAAATGACAATTCACAGCCACACGAATTACAAATTAATTTAAAATCACAAACTGTTCCTCCACATCTTTCTTCAACAACAATCATGCATTCTGTATTTTTACAGCTAACACATGAACATGAAAACCTTATAGCCTGGCAGAGAAGCTCTAAATCAATACGTCTGAATCCAGTGGAAATCATATCAACATCATTAACACACCTGTACAATTCTCCTGTCCCAAGTTTCGATGCTGAAGCTGAGATTTTATGTTCTCATTTCGAGCTGCTTCCTCCATGAAACCTCCGTTTCCTAAACACAATTTTTCCACCACCCATTATGCATAAATCTTCAGTTCCACGTAAAGGTTTGCGAATTCAACCTTCCATCTACTAACATGTGTTAGTATTGTCAAATCGTAAATAAACCACATGCAAGAAAGTTTTCAGGCAAAGATATAGATGTCAGTCAGAGATACACATAAGTCAGACAAAAATATCGAAAGGAAATAGCCTTCAGAATGACAAAAATTCCGCTGAAGCAAGCAGTTTCCCAAATATCGGAAAAGGTGGCAGTGGCCGCCAGTGCAGAGTTAATCAGTTTAACAATTTAAAGGCATTTCTAAAGCAGCTATCACGATAAAATTCGTATCCAACATATATTAAACTGTGTAGATCAAGAAAATAGTATTTTTGAAAATCGATTATTTGGACCAAAATTCATTACATCCCCCCTTAAACAAGGTTATACTGAGGGAATTATGCCAGGAAATGAAAACTAGAAGTAGTAGGTGTGTTTTGCTTTTTGTGCAACAGATTAACTGAAGATAGCCGAATTAAAGAGGATATACAGGCCGTTTGGAAATTCCCGTTACAAACTTCTAGGCCTTGTCGAGGGGAATGAATTCATAATATTTTGAATGGGAACCAATGTTCAGAAACGTATCACTTCCGTTCTACGACGGTTTCACTTCATAAGTGTAACGCATCCACGTCTGCTGAGGGAAAGAGGAAAGAGTTGCCTGTCTTGGTATGCAATAGGGTAGACAGGAAGACGTGTACTACGTCAGACGGTCACCTGATGTCGTTTAACGTCCATCTTGCTGAGAGATCTATTCAATTTCTCTGCGTCTCCGATATAGTAAGCATTTCCACACGTGTTCAGAATACACAGACATACTCCTTGGGTATGGCGAAGCTCGAGGTAACGGAAGAGCTGCTACTCGTTGTATTACGAACGTTTTCCGCAAAGTAACCCCATGGCAAAACGTTTTGCCCAAGTTACTCAGCAGCTCTGAGAAACCAGTACATTCACCATGAGGAGGCAGGGCTGTGGTGCTCCACTGCAACGCGGAAGGTATACTGCATAGTGTTGAAGACAGCCGCCAACGACTACTCGAATAAGCGCGCGGACAAAGGGGATTGGCCACAGTATCGTCTGGCACGTTCTGCATGAGCAACAACTACACTCGCACCACTTACAAAGGATACACGCTAAGGATCCAGCCGATTTTCCACAACGCGTTGCCTGCTCCACGTGGTACCAGCAACGCTGGACCCCTGTTTCCACATCGGATTCTCGTCACAGATGAATGTCATTTCACTAGAGACTGTCCTGCATTCGCGAAACAGCCACGTCTGAGCAGACGAAAAATCCTCGTGCCACGTGTGTTCAGAGATTTCAGCACCAATTTGGTGTTAACATGTGGGCAGGTATTCTGGACGGTCATGTGATTGGCCCTTACCTCCTTCCACTCAAACTAACTGGTTCTGCATAGCTGATCTTCCTACAAAACGTACTGGAGCCGTTCTTGGAAGCTGTACCACTGAGTGTCCGTCAGGAAATGTGGTTTCAACATGATGGTGCAGCATCTCACTTCTCACTTGCGGTTCGGAAACATTGTAACACACCCGGGGGTGCAAATGGCGGGGGTTCCTTAAACTGATTGTCGCTTCTCGTTTCTTGACCGTGCGCCCTGTGCACACCACACCTGATAATCCCGTGGCGGTCGTACTGTTCTGCTCCACACTGCTGCTGGCTTGCCTGAAATTATCTATCGAAATATGCAAGCGGGTTAAGTGGAATCACTCAACGTAAAGCACAACACTGTCCTACGTCTGGTATGAACATCTGTATTCTGAGACGATAAGAAATCACAGGTTGCACTGCTTAAATTGTGAGTCGTAAATGTTTATCCCAATTAACAATCTTGATGATTATCTGTAAACAATATCTAGTCGCTACAGTCTGGAGCCGAGCGACCGCTGCGGTCGCAGGTTCGAATCCTGCTTCGGGCATGGATGTGTGTGATGTCCTTAGGTTAGTTAGGTTTAATTAGTTCTATGTTCTAGGCGACTGATGACCTCAGAAGTTAAGTCGCATAGTGCTCAGAGCCATTTGAACCATTTGTACACAATATCACTTGGACGAAGGTAGGCGTAACCGACAAGACGCGGCAGATTGTTGATGATGTGGAAGCCGAATGATCGAACGAAATTTCTTACGCTCGTCACACATACAGATACCTGGTGCCAGCCCTCCTCGACACTACTAATAATATAACACTGCTCATAAAGTTAATTTACAGTTCACCGATCTCAGTTGTACGAGCGTGTGCGTAACCGTCGCGGCGCGGTAGATTGTTGATGGTGCGGAAACGCGATGACCGAACATATGTTCTCACGCTCGCTGCAAGACACTGGCACTTGACTGCACTCTTTTATGGTAACTTCCGTAGTAACAATGACTCTCACATGCAGAGCTACCCACAACACAATATAACAGTTCCGTGTCCCGCGCACGACTCTCTGCAGAGGCGGTTCGCAAAGGTACTCCGCAACCAAGCCAGCGATATGACAGTACGCTTACAACATCTCAGCAGGAGGTATGGTGAAACATGGATAAGCCGAGGCGGCTCAACCGCGTGGCCACCACGATCGGCCGATTTAATTCCTATGGACTGCTTTTTCTGGGGTTGTATACAAAGTTTAATATACGAGAGTCCTGTAGAGACAGAGGGGGATCTGATGCACGACTTCTGGCCACTGCACTAGAACCTGAAGATGCACCGCGTGGGATGCAGAGAGAACTAGAAAATGCTTCTAGGTACAGTGTCTGTAACAACGTTGATGGTCGCCACATCGAGCCGCTGTTGTAACGCATCAGTAGTATTCTGTACGTACAGTATGATGGGTTGTTTTTTGTTTTCGAATAATGTAAACACGTAATGCTTAAATGTTAATACGAACAAATGTGCTTAAATGACAAATGCATGTTTCGTTAAGTTTCCCTTCGAATTGTTACCTAATAATTCCCTAATTCAATTCGTGAAGCAGAAGTGGATGAGTTAAACATTTGAACTGAAACCGTCGTAGAACAGATGGTACGTTTGCGGACATGGGTTCCTATTCAAAATATTATGCACTCACTCCCATCTAAAAGTCATTTCCTAATTCCTGTAAAGAACAGACTGCCAATAGTAAGAAATGCATTTCTGAAAAACAGGAATTTGTTAGCTTCTAATAACCATTTCAGTGTTAGGAATTATTTCAGTAGGTTTGTCTGCAGTGTAGTCTTGTACGGAAGTGAAACGTTGACACTAAGCAGTTCAGAGACTATGAGAATACAAGCTTTTGAAATGTGATGCTATAGAAGAATGCTGAAGATTATATAGTTATGTCGAATAACAAAAGAGGCGGTACTGAATATAACTGGAGAGAAAAGGAGTTTGTGGCACAACTTGGCTAAAAAAAGCGATTGGTTCATAGGATGCATACTGGGGAATCAAAGAACTGTCAATCTGCTAAGTGGGAACTGTAAAGGAGGACCAAGGCCTGAATACGGTGAACAGGTCCAAATGGATAAAGGCTCCAAGTAGTTACGAAGAGATGAAGAGGCTTGCGCGGTATAGAGCTGCATCAAATGAGGCTCAGTCTTGTCTTTGCGACTAAATTTTTGTTTACTGTCTCTGTTGTCTAATAGGTCGCTGAATAACTATTTTTCTTCAGAATACTGGATATTGTGGTAGACAACCTATGAACAAGCGGTGGTACAGATGTCGATCCAAAGCCTATCGAACACCCTATGACCTGATAAGAAAATCTTAGATATGGAAGTCAAGTCTCACTTCGTCAAGAGGCAGTTGTCTCTCACTACAGGAAGACCGTGTTCCGTGGTGCAAGCACAACAACGTAGCCTCTCTCTCTCTCCCCAGAAAAGACAATAGCTACGACATATATTTGCTGCTGTTCTTCGGATACTCGCAATACTATCATGTCCAAGAAAACGCCCTCCGTGTCATAGCATGTCGAAATCTGCCGTTTGTGGCGCTACACATCACATACTTCTAAATCGTTGGAAAGGCTGCTAAATAATCAGGCTTTCCCTCCACTTCTGCCGCGGGGGTAGCCGCGCGGTCTTAGGCGCCTTGCCACGGGTTGCGCGGCTCCCCCCGTCGGAGGTTCGAGTCCTCCCCCGGGCATCGGTGTGTGTGTTGTCCTTAGCGTAAGTCAGTTCAAATTAGATTAAGTAGTATGTAAACATAGGGGACGATGACCTTAGCAGTTTGGTCCCATAGGAACTTAGCACCACAACTTGCGCTTCTCCGATAATAGCAGGAAACAATATTGCCATCTCCTGTGTGAAATAACTCGCTTCTATAAGGTACACTGAAGTTCAAAGACAAGGTACCGTGAATAATACCGAAGTCCACAAATACAGTACTGCTTTGTCATAAAAAAAATTATACTTAGCCGCCTTGTATGACGTTGTCGATGTCACGTAAGACGATAATTTTAGTAACCATGGCTCAAATGGCTCTGAGCACTATGGGACTCAACTGCTGAGGTCATTAGTCTTTAGTAACCATGTTCACCATATGTATCTGTATTAACAAAACTTATTTTTAAAAATACTAAACTCTTCTCTGTTAGTAAAGTTAAAGCTATACTCAACGTGAAGTACGGCTTTGACACCACATTGCTTTGCAGTGCATGGTCCTGCTGGGGGTGGCATGCGCTAACCTTCTTCAGGCATTTGTAGGGGGGCGTACACTTTAACGAGGGCTCCGAAACATGGTAACACTTAATATTTTACTCACATAAACGTCATTTCCAGTGATGAGAGAAGCTTTTACTTACATAAAAAAATCCCTACGATCAAATAGTGATTGCATCTCAGAGTCTGAGTTCGTAGTCCGACACTACCCACTCAACAGCATAAAACAACGAACGCGCCGCGTTTAATTGGCAGTGCAGTCGCACTGGACATGACTTAGTTTTATATTTCAGACATCTCAAAACACAGATCACAAACAAAACAAGTTTTCAGTTTCAATTATTTATTTTTGGCGCGTGCAAGACTTAATATAATTTTTATCCGATACAAACTGTCAGCAAGTATACGGACAGACGCATACAATTTCACTATTTCGCATTCAAGCTGCCATGCAATCGTAACTTATTTAGTTTCATAACCAAAGAAAGATCTCTCACACGAATATGTCGATCAAATTATTGTAGCAGCTTTGCAGGCTCATTATGTAGACTTGGGAAATCTACCTGTCGGAAGCAATGTAGACGTCCTGGACATCTTTACCGTACAAGTATTTGTCATTAAAACTGGAATTACCCCACAGGTCAATTAGTTACGTCTGCACAGAGGTGCTTTGAAGTAAAACGGCAAACGGTCTCGAAAGTAGCTCGTAAACAAATTTAAGACTGACAGTGTCCTCAAAATCTTTATGAAGCTATCCTTGTTAAATTCTTGCGACAATGAATTCTTCCAACCTTCCGTTTTCTTTAACGCTAGTGAGCTTATGGAACTAGATTGTCTTTGCCAGAATGTGTCCCTTTTACAACGCAATTTTGTTTTTAAGTGCATCACCATCAAATCGAAAACAAGTTACGTCGCAATGTCTCGCAGTGGACAGTCAAGTACACTTAAAATCCGATGTCTGAAATCCATTTCGGATGTTCCAGTTTTCGTTTCTGCACTCCTTTTTCCTTCATAAAATCAACAGTAGCGACTTTTAAATGTAGAAATCGTTTCAGGCATGCCCCTCGACTTAACCAACGTACTTTGCACTAGTAGGCTACATGAAGTCTCCATGCTATTCGTTCCTTTCTTATGAAAAGTGTTGCAACTAACAATGGAATAATGGGTGTGACTTCAGAAATTTTACTATTCGTACCAGCCATTTGTACAGGTGCTCCATGCCTACAAATGGAGCACAAAGTGCTTCTTGATGTACAGAACAATGAATCTTGTCTGTCGATCGCTGTTATTTTTTGCCCTTTCATCGTCATGTAAATGTTTCAGCTCTTTTGCACGGTACCGTAATGTCGTTTCATAGCAAATAAGTGGTATCCATCGCTTAAGCGAATTCAGAATTCTCATCCCTCTCTTCTGCCATTCCCTTTTATTTTAAACGCTTGTGACTGAACCGTTATTTATTTTCAAAGAATATTCTTAAGAATTTATTTTATTTACTAGCGATTCATCAAGAACATTAACACATTTAATCACACTACGTAAGCATGGAAGTAGTGGCCAGGGAGTAACTGATGAAATCGTAACCAAATTCCTTTTAACAAATGGGAATTTTATTCACTTTAATAGTGCCTAAAATCATTTTTTTTAAGAAACAGATTTAAAATTATAATCAGAAAGCACCCTCTAAATATCAAAGTTACAAGTTATTCAGAGGAAGAAAGAAACAAGATTTGACTGTATGAGCTTTCGGGCAGAGAACCTTGCCGCACCCTTTTCACACAGCCGTAGTAACGACCGCTCACAACAGCCTCTGAAAGACTACACTGGTGCAAATCTCCAACACACCAGGTAACTTTAAACTAAGAGTTTTAACAATTTACACAAGCACACAAACTATGCACTCCCGTAGGAGGGATGGAAAAAACAATAACAATTAAAATATTAACCTTGCCATCGAAGGTGCAACTTGATTTTAACTTCTAAGAAAAGTCTTACGGTTAAAGGTTGGCAACTTTGTATACTAAAATGACCATTTAAATAAAAGCCCATGAAATGCAATCTTATATAAAATTCTACAAGGTTCGCCAAACAATAGTTAAGATGGTCTACAGTACACAGATACCGCCTCTCAAGATCATATGCAATAATATCAAAGTTTCCAAAGATCAAAACATATTTCAGGTATTGGGCCGTTACACTCCATGCAATAAATTCGTTAACACACCAAATCCGGCAAACATGACAGAGGCAGCTACTAACGTACCGTAGATCGATAGGGAGACTACCGAACAACCCGAACCGCAGGTTGCTCTAACCCACCCCTACTCCACAAGCGAAAAACGGACCACCCAATTTATAAACAACCACCTTCCCGCGGATGGGCAAAGGAGAAGAATGGCGGGACGACCCCAAAGCAAAACGGCTGGTGACCTCACCAAGAAAACAAGTAGAATTTAACAAGAGTAAATCAAACAACGTATCACCAATCACTTAACTTCTAATAAACTGCGATTTCTCGAGAGGACCTGGCGCAGCACCCCCAAATCGCTCTCCCGAACCGTCCGCTGCCAGCCGCTTCAACGGACGCAGGAAGGCGTGCCGATCTCCCGTCTCACGGCGTCGCAGCTCTCACCGGCCAGACCGATGTCGTGAGTTGACTCCTGTTGCTCTCTTGTCGACCGCAAAGTCACTATCCCTCGCTATGCGCCGCGGCCCACTGGACTCACGTGGCGACCTCACGTGCGCCGACGCTCAAGACGGACAAGTCATCTTGTGTCTCAATGCACGACCGACCAATCGATCGATCCAACCGCCAATGACCATTGCCTGAGCAAACTCGAGCAGACTGGCGGCCTAACGCGCAGACCCAGATGCAGGAAATAAGCCCCGACCGGGCGACCACTCGCTGAGTTCTCCTATGCCTAACAAATGCGGACGAGAGACAGACCCAGACTGACCGACTGGCGAGCTCATAGCGCCCCTAAATACACGTGAACAGGCAACTTTTCCCCTTTCCCACCAGAGGGAGACACCAAAGCTGCGACTGCCACAGCGGCGCCACCGCCAGAAGCGGAGGGCGACTGCTTCACACTACGCGGTGCGGCGCGCTCTTCAAAACAGCAATTTTTACCACGGCTCTGACGGTAGATCGGTAGACAGTCCCTTTTGGTGCAAACGGCCACTGGACCTGCGAACGCCCTTCATACCACGAAACAAATAGCGCAGGGTAAACAGCGCTGACAGTGTGACTCTGCCGATCTCTGAGTGTTGTGCCGACCGAAAACTAGACACCCCAGTGCTAAATGTAGTGTCACGGTGTTCCGGAAATTTCCGAGAGGGGGCGAGCTGAGCCGAGTGATAGTACGGGCCTTGGGCCGCACGCCGCTCACGTGAAATTTGGCACGCAGTGGCCGGCCCTCACCTATAACAGTACATCTATCGTGTTTTATTTCATGAAGTGTGGGTGATGGGTGTGGGGTAACATTCAACCTTACATCTTAACGTCTGGCGTTGATCCCCTTTCTCTGCCTCTCTGTATGAATCTCGCCTCTGGCTAATGCTTCGAATACGGTATGTGAAAGAAGTCTACTTGCATTGTTATTTAGATTGTGACGAACAGCGACCAGTATCGCGAGAGCTGATTCAAAGATTAGGGGAAGCGAAGAGCCTATCAAATACAGCAATGCCCAGTAGAGCACTGCGCTGTTTTCAGCAACCTGTACTTCAAACTGTCACACCAATATACTCGTATTTGAACAAGGCCTCTGAGTCCAGAGAAATGTCAGGGACACTATATAAAACATCACATGGCATATTAACCCATGTTTTATTTGTACTTTTTAATTTATCTTCCGATGCCATTGCACTATCGAAAACCGATTTTCTACAAATGTTCTGTGTTTTAGACATGTCACATCACAAACAAATTCCTAAGGTATTGGGAGGAAGAAGGAAGGACGATTACCGTCCAACTGTCCGCCCCCAATAGCTGAGTGGCACCGAGCCTGGTGGGTGAGCGGTAACGCTCGGGCCTGGCATTCGGGAGGACCTGGATTCAGTTCCCAGTCCGGCAGTCTTGACTGAGGTTTCCGTGATTTCCTTAGTCTCCCCAGGCAAATGCCGGGACTGTACCCTTTCGATGGCCACGGCCAACATTCCCGCCCAATCCCTTCCCCCTCCCCCCCCCCCCCCCAAAATAACCGGCACGGTAACTCAGCGTGTTCGGTCAGAGGGTTAGCTGCCCTCTATAATAATAAAACTGAGTTAATGGATTAATGGCGAACTGAAACGGGTGTCTTGCGATGTCCGCCCCGAGCAGACACAACGAACGAAAACGAACAAAATGAGATTTTTAAAAAAAAGGGGTCAGTGCGACAGAATGTCAATCCTAAGGGCCCGGGTTCGATTCCCGGCTGGGTTGGAGATTTTTCTCCGCTCAGGGACTGGGTTTTGTGTTGTCCTTATCATCATCATTTCATTCCCATCGACGCGCAAGTCGCCGAAGTGGCGTCAAATCGAAAGACTTGCACCCGGAGAACGGTCTACCCGATGGGAGGCCCTAGTCACACGACATTTTATTTTACCGTCCAACTTCCTGTCGACAACTAGGTTATTACAGACAAAACAAAGTTGGATTTGGAGAAGAAGGATAAATAAATCGGCTGTGTCCTTATCAAATGAAGCTTTCCAACGTTTACCTTACGCAATTTTGGGAAACCTCGCGAAATCTAACCTTGGATGACTGGACGGGGATTTGAACTTCCGTCATACCAAAAGCGAGTTCAGTGTCTTAACTACTGCGCCTCTTCGCTTGGTGACGATATTTCTACAGAGATGTTAAATGTGTGTACAAATCAATTAATGTATGACATCACCAGAATCAAATTTTCACATTGCAGCGGAGTGTGCGCTGATATGAAACTTCATGGCGGATTAAAACTGTGTGCCAGACCGAGACTCGAACTGGGGATCTTTGTCTTTGGCGGGCAAGTGCTCTACCATGAACTACCCAAGCACGACTCACGACCCATCCTCACAGCTTTAATTCCGCCTTCTACGTTCCAAACTTCACAGAAGCTCTCCTGTAGATCTTGCAGAACTAGCACTCCTGCACTGTTCGCGAATCATGCTTGGGTTGCTGAGACGGTAGAGCACTTGCCCACGGAAGGCAAAGGTCCGAGGTCCAGTTTCGGTCCAGAACACAGTTTTAATCTGCCAGAAAGTTTCATATCAGAGCGCACTCCGCTGCAGAGTGAAAATTTCATTCCGCAAAACATCCCCTAGGCTGGAATGAGATTTTCACTCTGCAGCGGAGTGTGCGCTGTTATGAAACTTCCTGGCAGATTAAAACTGTGTGCCGGACCGAGACTCCGAGTTCGAGTCTCGGTCCGGCACACAGTTTTAATCTGCCAGGAAGTTTCATCCCATAGGCTGTTGCTAAGCCATGTCTCCTATATATCCTTCCTTGCAGGAGTGCTGGCTCTGCAAGGTTCGCAGGAGAGCTTCTGTGAAGTTTGGAGGGAGACGAGGTACTGGCAGAACTGAAACTGTAGGGAGGAGTCGTCAGTCGTGCTTGGGTAGTTCGGTCGATAGAGCACTTGCCCGCGAAAGGCAAAGGTCCCGAGTTCGAGTCTCGATCGAGACAACAGTTTTAATCTGCCAGGATGTTAAATATATTATGTTCCTCGAAGTTGATTTATTATGCTTTTCTGAGGAATGCCCAATATTATGACTCTTATTATATCATACATTTACTTCCTTTTCAGCCTTCATGATACATACTTTTGAAAGATCTAGCACGCATTAATTATGCCATAGGTAACTAGGTTCCAGTTCTCTCATTTTCTGCTGGTAATTTAATGATTTTCTTAAAATCAGTGGCGGCTCGTGAGTATACATCCTGGGTGTTCAACGACTTCTGGACTCAGATAAATAACAACATAATAATAATAATAACGATACTAATAATAATAAGATAAATAACATATCTGACAAAAGAAAGAATTTTGTTGTTTTCTATATAATTAAGTACAGTTTAGAGCTTAAGCTTTCGCAATTCTCCAATTAACATTTTTGTGTAAGTGGGAGTTTTAGTGTGACAAATGTACAAGATCCTTAACAGATGTATTAGTTGATGAATTTATTTTTGGACTGAAAATCAGATATTCTTATGCTGCACTCACACAACAACTTGTCCTAACTGTACACTTCCTTCTTAAATGTTAGCTTGTAGTCAAGCTTGTTTGACTTCGTCACTCTCTGAATCAAAGGATCTGTCTGTTCTCAGAGACCTTAGTTCCTTTGCGGCTAACTTTTCCTGGTAATTTCCTTTTCTGTTCCCAGAATGAGATTTTTCACTCTGCAACAGAGTGTAGCAGTTTAAAGCTGTGTGCCGTACCGACACTCGAAAACGGGGCCTTTGCTTTTCGTGGGTAAGTGCTCTACCAACTGAGCTACCCACGACCCGTCCTCACAGCTTTGCTTTTCTGTTAGCATTTAAAATAGATCCAACATAGTTCATGTTTACACGGCACACGAAAGCCGATTACTGGACAGTAAACAACCAACTCCAAACACAAAGTGCCGCTTGTGTAAATGATTAAACTCAAGTTGTAATGACTGCCAACATGGTCACTTGACTAGAATAGTGATGAGGTGTTGAGACCCATAAGAGCTTAAAGCACACCGCCGTCGATCCCACATTTAAGTAAATATTAAAGAAACCAGTGATACAACTTTTAGTGAATTTTCATATACAATACAGATAAATATATATACATATACAGTTTTGTGGAAGGGAAGGTAGCAGACAATAGAAAATGCAGTCGCTCATCCTAACTGCCAGCATACACTGTGTCACTCAAGTCTCCCCTCCTTATACACTAATATGGTCAAATAAATTTCAGTCTTTAATTACTGCCAATAAGTAATACCAGTTCCCTTCCTCTCCACCCATGATATCCAATTGTACCACGATTTGTATACGCTTGTTTACAAAAAAATGTTAGAGATGAAAGGAAAGACAATGTGTAAGAGCTAAGTTGTATTCCCCAGTAGTATTACATACCTTTATAAAGGCCATATGTAATATTGTTGAAATGTTTGTTCAACATTTTACTGTAAGATACGATCCACAACCTAAAATAATTTTGTAGCACTTTTTTTTGTTTTGATGAGCTCTAGTAGGTTACACACTGGTAAAAATAATTTATTAATATTCTTCACTGCTGACCTTATTTCATTAAGTATATAGTTTATAAATTTTGCAAATATTAGGGTTCTGGCTTGTTGGATCTACACTAGCATTGTAGGAAACAAGATTATTTGTAAATAAATCTCCATTAACACAGGAAATGATCACTTATATTTCAACATGAAGCAGTAATCTCGAACAATTTTCAAGAGTGTGTAACGGGTGACCACTATCAGGTAATATAAACAGATCAATACTAGTTCTTTAAATATAGTGTATATTCTGCTGTATATGTTAAATGCTACCTTTCCAGTCTTTCTATGTTTAAAAAGATTCATTCAGAACTAGCATATGGTGTCTGTAATTGACATGGATATATTTAAAAATACAGCTCATAATATCATTTTATCAGTACTACATTTTAGTTGCAAAGTAAGATTTTCATGCATTCCACATCTCTGAGGGTGTGTTCTTCCAGTGGGTTTCGAGTAAGTGATGCAGAAGTGAATGAACACACATGCTCAAAACTGAAAGATATAAACTTGTTTTGTGGAATAGCCTTTACATAAAAGTTATTTCTGTTTTCTGTTAATAGAAATCATTACATTTTGACTGATATATTGTTTCAATTATATTTGCAGGTTATTGGAATGGTTATCTCTCTTTTCCTCTGCCAGAAACTGGGAGATGATGTTTGAATGTAAATAGGATCTTGTCTCACAGTCTTCATTCTTGAGGAAAATTTGTTGATAAATGTCTACTATCAGCTGTGATGATGTTACTATATTTTTTCAGTAGATTTTATAAATAATGTGTTTTACTTGCTCAGAAAAACTGAAATGCTAACAACTGAGTAGCTGATAAGCATAATCAATGGGACAGTGTCTTTATTCTTACCATGCAATCTCAGTCTATTAAAGTTGAAATTGTTCAGAATTTTTGGCTGTTCAAGATATTGTTATTGTAGAATTGTAAATTGTTTAAATATGTGAATGTAGGTTCTTAATGTAACTGACAAATACAATAAAGAGAAGAGTATTTTGCACAGAAAAACTATTAAATATTTTCAGTGTTTTGTATGTTGGTGAGGTTCGTTAACATACAAATGGCTTCAGTCTGGTATTTTAGTGCCTCTGTAATTGTCACTTACTCATGCTGTCTGACATGATTGCCAATGCAGCTGTTATTAAATACATTCATATTTTCAGATATGAAAATGAACTATGTTTCTAAAACAAGTTTTTTACATCATGCAAGTATTATTTTGGTGTTTGACTTTTTGTAAAACAATTGTATAGTGTGGTTTTAATACACACATACACACAAAATTGGAATTCTAAATATTTGTCCATACCTAAGCATTGCAGGTAGGACATAATAATGAAATAAAACTTAAACAGAACCTCTGACAATAAAATCTGAGGTACATCACAGTAACTAATATTCTCAACATCTGATATGAATGCCTCACTGTGTCTATGAGAGGCTTAATGATTCCTAACATAGACCACAATCAACAACTGTTGGACACCTTATACTGATCAGTCACCTTTTCCCTCTGTCAGTGGCAGGCAGTGAGATGTGTGACATATACTGACTGGAAACTTGAGAAACCACAGAAGAATCTATTGTTGCATAAAATGTGAATAAACAAAGCTTGCAGTTTGTCGAGTACATTCACGGCTCCTAACAGACAATAACATGACTGCATGAATTCATGGCTTCAGTAAATAGCCTAAAATGCCTGTGCTCTGACACTTTCTATCAGACTTGGTTCCCCACACTATATCTGTGATCGATGGCTGTATCACTCAGTACAGTGCACTAAGAGACCTAAAGGTCTGTGAAAATCAGAACTATATTGTCACACTCCAGCATCTGCATATTAATCTTCAGTGATATGTTACTATTTGCAGAGATTATTTTCAGTAAAATTTCATATACCTGCTATTACTCTCCTGTCATAAATTCATTCAGAGAATTTTATTGTCAGAGGCCCCAAAAGTGCCATATATTAAATTTGTGGTGTACAGTGAACCCTAAAAAATTCTGAAATACTTCATATTAAGCCTACAGTGAAGTACTTGCTTTACTGAAATACTATGGGAGTACATTTCCTGGTAGTTTGTGAAGCATCTTAATTTTCATTTAAAAATTATGAATACAGACAATTACATATCTTGAAGTAAAAATAGTTTCTTACTTACATGTTTCGTTCTAAAAATTAGAAATGTTCCTCTTCAAAATCTTCTGTAATACCATTATAGTTGAACAATACAAGCAGAAGTCATTTGTAAAGATAGTGTATCTTCAGGTTGAAGTACCTTGTACAAAGAGAAACGCTGTAATTTTTCTATTTACTGAGACATGTGTAACTGACTGCATTACCAGTTTAAAAAAGTAAGGAAAAATGAGAAAGGCAATTACCTGTGGTGCTTTTGAAAATCCCATCACATGAAATTGTTATGTACAAAATAATGAAGAAAGTAAGTTCAGAAGATTGTTTCTTTTTAATTCAATAGTACTTCTGATTTACCTACTGTCATTTTCTCATATGCTGATTCTACAACATATCACAATATGGTTCTATTATGTAATTATACCTTGAATGAGATTTTCACTCTGCAGCGGAGTGTGCGCTGATATGAAACTTTTATACCTTGTTTTATTTGTGAGTTTTTAAATAGCCCAACATAATTCTAAAACTAAGTCATAAGATGGCTATTCACTTGAATGTAGAATAAAAAAAGACAGTCAGAAATAATAATTACTTTAGTTACACATTTACTAAGTAATTATGAAACTAAGTGCATCACTTTGAGATGTTATACTTGTACTCACTGAAACCATGGACTGTTTATATCTCTACAGAGAAACATATTTCAGTATTTGATTTGAATACAATAATTCTGACATAAAATTGTAAAGGTTAATGTCATCTCTAAACGGTCTCACCTTCAAAATATGTAACATCATTCCTGTACACATGAAGTAGCACTTATACCATTGCTCAGAAAAAATTCTAAGGATTTGTTTATGTTTGTTGCTGTGTACATTTTGTGACTAGTCAACACTTTATTGGAGAAAACATAAAACAGAATATATTTTACAAAAAGCAATGTCTTTAATCTGTTGTGATTAAATATTGGTTGCCATAAAATGAACCACCATTAGAGACCATAGGTTCATATGAAGTAGTGAAACTCTACATTCAGCATGGTAGTAAAGTCTGGAAATCAGTAGGGAGAGACATGTAAAGTACCTTCAAAAATAAAAAAATGCATTTAATGAGTTAGGTATTATTAAAATAGTTTTTGAAATACAAAGCTCAGACATAAGGACTACAGTTATGCAAAATTGTAGGGATGCCAATGAAAAAGTTGATTATAGGAACTAAAGAATTTCAAAGGTTGTAGTCCCCACATGACTACAGAGTGTATTATGTTACCTTAAACATTGTGCTAAATAGAATCCTATTTTGTAAAACTGAAGGCAGAGTATAATTTTTTTTATTGGAAGGGAACAAAAGTCCACAACTGTCAACACTACAGTATAAATAATGCAAATAATACAATAAGGTAAACTGCACAAATTTTTATCATATATGACAGTAAAAGAAGTCTTGTACCTATTTACTGATGATTGTATACAAATTCTTGTATCTCTTTCTCATTTCTCTGACTTTAGTACTTTAATATTGTATGTTCTGCCTAACCAATCAGTACTGACTACCTTAAAGTCACTGTACATCATTGTAAACTATAAATTAAAAGATCAATAAAATATGATGCAATATATCTAGAAGAAATACTTTACTATCCAAAGCCAGAAATACATGTGGAAATCTAAAACTGTTTACTGGACCAAGTCAGGATAAAAACACAAATACATACCTATGAAGGCTGAGTACTATCAACTGCACAGGACGAGGATCCTTCACGAAACAGCACAGTGATTCAACATAGTCATTCATTCCAAACATTGTAGTTAATCTCTCACGATACTGTGTGTAGTGAACTAAGTGAAAAGGGAAAAGATGAGTTTTAGCTATGCATGGTGCCAATGTTTTATCTTGTTACATATAACCCAATGTAGTATATACCCCACAAAAACCGAAAGCTCTCAGTCTCAAAAGGTAAGTTACATACCACAGTTCATAATTCACACTAAGTAACTGATAGGTTTCCTTGCACAGGAAGTGATGAAGACAGCAACTATTGAGTTACAACCCAATCTCTGTAACTGTCACTCTTTTTTTCTGGGTTGTCAAGAGGTTTAAAAGGGAGAGTGCTAAACTAATGGACAGATGAATAAAAACTGCCAAATACATCACGGACATCATCTTTAGTTAGCCTTCTTCTCAGATTAAAATGGGAATTTCTGTACTAAAACGACAATAGGAGTGGGAAAATGGAGACCGATTAAATAAGTATTAGTAACTTAATTTTGAAATTAAAAAAATAACATTGTGATGCACTAGATAGGACAGAGAAAGAAATAAGATTGTAAGTAATACATGGAGACCTATAGAGAGAGCAGGAAGAAGGAAAAATGTAACCTTACAGACAAGAAAAGCAAGAGCTTATGTTTGTCTCAAGGGCAACAGACACGACAGCAAGGAATTTAAAATCACAGGACAATAATATGAGCACACTGCAATCTGCAACTGGAAGTTGTCAGCAGGAAAGGAAATGAGTTATGTAACCCTTTTACAGCTACAAGCCTGCACAGACGAACTTTTTTCATGCTTCCAGGAACTGATGGTGGTGTTCTTGCACCTACCTCATCTGTAGAGGTCTGAAGGTAGGTAAAGTTCCGCATTTTCATCCCAGACGGGCCAGTCTCGCACCGGGAATCAAACCTGGGTCCTCTACATGGAAGTCAGCGGCTCTATAACGCTCAAGTAGAAAGGCAGACAACATTGTATGCGTGGCAGAATAAAATCGAAGGCAAGGAATCCATTTGCGACAGAAAGAAACAAATGCTTTGAATGAATCAGTTCATTTTACTTACCTAAACAATATGGAATTATTCATGAAATTGACTCTTTACAGCAAATTTAATATCATCCAAAATGTAGCGCACAACTTTGTTGTCTTACGATACAAGACTTGCAAAATACTGACACTAATTATTTATATAAGAATGGAAAAACTGGTAGAAGCCGATCCCATGGAACATCAGTTACAGATAAACACCTTCATCAAAAACTTCTTACTATTTAATTTGTATTCGATGTTTACAACTTTCTCTTCTTCAGAAACGCTTTCCCTGCCATTGCCAGGATACTTTTTGTATCATTTCTAATACGTTCATCATAAGTTATTTTGCTACTTACACAATTCGCGTTCGGTGTTTCGTTTCCTAATCCAATTATCTTATCATCACCTGATTTAATTCTACCACATCCCATCACTCTAGTTTTGGTCGTTGATGTTTGCGTTATAATTTCTTTCAAGACGGTGTACATTCCTTTCAACTGCTGTAGCAAGTCATGTGCCTTTTATGAAAGAATTGATCCATCGCGTAAGAACATAACTAAGTAATTCGTACCTTTAGTAGCCGCACTGTACAGATTTCGTACGTCTGTATGATGTAAATAAAGCGTGTTAACTGTAGAATGCAGTAGTGAACCAAGCCGAGAACCGACATAATTTTGGAAACACTGCTCGGCTTCCGAGCTTTGCTCAGAGCATTAATTACTAAATGCTTTCAACCGTATATTACCTTATACGAGGGCATGCCGAATGTAGTGCCTCCGAATTTTTTATGTGAAAACTCTTAAAACTTT
The DNA here is from genome assembly GCF_023864345.2 of Schistocerca serialis cubense. Taxonomy (NCBI): domain Eukaryota; kingdom Metazoa; phylum Arthropoda; class Insecta; order Orthoptera; family Acrididae; genus Schistocerca; species Schistocerca serialis. The sequence goes on from NC_064645.1 coordinate 387,045,217, forward strand.
TTAAACAAAACACAGGTTATTAACATTCTATATTTTTATTCTACATGACAACATATTTATATTTCAACACAGTCACCCTGGCGACGAACATATTTCTCCCAACCGAGAGCGGTCACTACAAAACGTTTGAATTTGTCGACGGAGACACAGGCTCACTTCTGCCTGCACCTCTTCGACACTACCAAAGTGATGCTCTCGAAAGTGTTCTTTAAGTTTTGTAAAGAGGGTGGAGCCATGTAGGGACTGTATGGAGGATGATCGATGACAGTGAAACGAAGATGTTGTATTTGTATGCTAACGCTGGTGTATGGTCTGGCACTGTCATGGCGACGAGGACGAACTCTTCGAATTCGAAACTGGGTGACAGGACGGCGCTTCTCATGCACCGACACAATTACGATACACACTGCTGTGTTACAGACTACAGTTCGGTGCCCTCCAACGGCAGAGAGTTGCACATATGTGTGAAGAATAAAGATGTAGAATGTTGATAACGTTTGTTTTATTTAATAAACTTTAAAAATTTTCACAGAAAAAAATCTTCTAGATTACAGTTCCGAGAATCATATCTTCTTGATCTACTGTTACGTGGTGCAGCAAGTAGGGAAATAGCTTACTACTTTGCCGAGTACGTTCCTGTTTAGACATTCGATTTTTAATGTGATCTGCAAGTCTTCTGATAACCACGTTTCAGTATTAACTCTTTCTGATGGACACACGTCCAGATCGTCCGCTCTCAAAATTCTGCCATCTCTCACCCGACATCCACCACTGCTGGCGGCTCACCTCCAACTGCGCAACGCTACGCGATATTCACATCGAACTGCCCAACACTACAATAGCGAATATTCCAACAATGCCAACCAGCCACAGAGTGCACACAGCATAGTCAGTGATTTTCATACAGAGTGCTACGTGGCGTTACCAACATAAAAACCTAAACAGCCTACTTACACAGTATTTAACAATACCAAGTCAGTCCTACATATGGAGTACAGGCGAAGTGAACGGAGCTGACGCCGCCATAGACCTGCCCAATCTTGAAGCTACTATTCAACTGGATCGTCAACAATCGGTCGCAGCGCTTATGTCCTCTTTACACAGGGGCCGTTGCTGTCGCGTTGTCGTCCTGGAGAGGGGTCGGTCAGCGTGCGATTGGCTGTCTTCTTCTCACAGCCATCTCTTTTCTATCGTTCCCAACTGGCGTGCCCGCGCTTGACTTGACGCCGTAACACGAACGTACCATTGACAAACACTTTGGCGATGTCTCTTGGGTGCAATGTCATCGAATATACTCGTACACAATACTTAAGGACGAAACTACCTTTCACATGAGGTGTCACTGTCAAGGAACACAGCTCAATGAAACTTGAAACGTAAGAAGAACTGCTACAGTATAGTACGGAAGGTAACTGAAAGAAACACCCAATACAATGAATGTAGGTGATACCTTTCTTCAAAGACAATAATGTTACGGCTTCAATGCATCGCTTATTAGTAGCAGACACAGTGGCTGCGCCAAAGACTGAGACGGCGTGGAGTTTTACAATTATTTATTGAACTTTCTTTACAAATTCTCCCTCGTCGTCGCTGCCCAGCCCTGCGGATCCCTCCGCCTGGCTGCTGCCGTGTAGATTCTCCGACAATGCGCGCAACGCTCGCCGCTGATCGCACTCGGGTGCTTCAGGCCACCAGTGCTCCGCTGAAGCCAGGATGCCCTGTGGTTGAGATGAACTCGCCGCCGCTCGGCGCCCCAGTACGGGCACGCCCACGGAGCCGCGTCGCCGTGAGGTCAGCTGCCGATGCCTGCTGCACCGGCGGCTGGGAAGCCGACAGTCGCGATGTCCGCGAGGTCCCGTCATGGACGGACCACGCGCAGTGGGGCCGGGTTGCCGCGATGTCCGGGCGTCAGTCCCCGGCGGCGCCTGTGACCAAGACCGCGCTGCGGCCGGTCCTGCTGGAAGTTCTCGCTGTAGTTAGTTCAAAATGGTTCAAATGGCTCTGAGCACTATGGGACTAAACTTCTAAGGTCATCAGTCCCCTAGAACTTAGAACTACTTAAACCTAACTAACCTAAGGACATCACACACATCCATGCCCGAGGCAGGATTCGAACCTGCGACCGTAGCGGTCTCGCGGTTCCAGACTGCAGCGCCCAGAACCGCAGGGCCACTCCGTCCGACGCTGTAGTTAGTCAGCCATGGTGCCGACTGAACTCGGGCCGACCTCCAGAGGTGAAGTTGACATCTGGTGGCGAACGGATGACTCCTGCGAGTTTGAACATACTTCCAGAATCGTCACCTACCAAGATTGAACATTCGGACACAGACCACGTCTGTCCTCTGATCCGAACCGCTTTCTAATGGCTTCTGTCAGTTGCTGCCCATGCTCCACTTTTTATATCCGACAGGAGGACGTTTTTTACCCTTGGTGGTAGCTTTTTGTTATTACTCCCGCAGTATATTGCAGCATAACTTAGCGTGCTGGCCTCACTTCCCCTTACTCAGCACTCTCCAGGCTTCTCTTGGCCCTCGGTCTGTGTGCATCCTTGCGTCAGCTTGTTGGTAGACTGCTTCTGTCAGCAAGGCTATCTGTGGCTCACTTCCCCTTACTCAGCACTCTCCAGGCTTCGCTCGGCACTTGGTCTGTGTGCATCCTTGCGTCAGATTGTTGGTACACTGCTTCTGTCAGCAAGGCTATCTGTGGCACGCTTACCTCAGAACACCTCGGTCGCCGGATGCCTCTGTTTTGCCATTTTCCACTGTGTGAAGCAACGCTTACTACATGTGGCCGCAACAATAATTACACTAAGATCAACGCTATTCGTGAATGCAAAAGGAGGGCCGTGGTTCTTAATAGGGTATGTGATTGCCACGGACGTCAGTGCATGCTCTGCAACGTGATCCCTTGGCAGTCACAGAGTTGCTAAAGAGTTATTTTGGAAAGTAGGGATTGTAACTCATGGGTGGTTGTTGGTCACGTGGACGTCTCCCAAAAACATGCAATACATGCTCCTTCGAACTGAAGTCAGAGGGAGGGGAGGACACCGGGCAGGCCAGTCCATTCGCCAAATATCCTCTTGTTCCAAGAGCTTCTCCACTTTCACTATTCGATATGGTCGCGCATTGTCACCCATTAAAACGAAGTCGGGGTAGAAAGCGCCCTCGAAAAGATGCACATGGAGAAGGATTGCAGTGTCGCAATAATGTTAGTTGATAAGTGTATCGTGTTGAAGGATTTGGAGGCCAGTAAACCATTCAACATTGTGCCTCCCCACACCATAACACCTGGACTTCTCTAAATCCTTGCACGAACGAAAAAATGGCTGACATCGAAATAAGTGTCCAAGGAATAGAAAAGTAACTGAAATCACTCAACAGAGGAAAGTCCACTGGACCCGGCGGGATACCAATTCGATTCTACACAGAGTACGCGAAAGAACTTGGCCTCCTTCTAACAGCCGTGTACCGCAAGTCTCTCGACGAGCGGAAGGTTCCAAATGATTGGAAAAGAGCACAGGTAGTTCCAGTTTTCAAGAAGGGTCGTCGAGCACATGCGCAAAACTATTGGCCTACATCTCTGACATCAATCTGTTGTAGAATTTTAGAACATGTTTTTTGCTCGCGTATCATGTCTTATCTGGAAACCCAGACTCTACTCTGTAGGAATCAACATGGATTCCGGAGACAGCGATCGCGTGAGACCTAACTCGCTTTATTTGTTCGTGAGACCCAGAAAATATTAGATACAGGCTCCCAGGCAGATGCCATTATCCCTAGACTTCCGGAAGGCGTTCGATACAGTTCCGCACTGTCGCCTGATAAACAAAGTAAGAGCCTACGGAATATCAGACCAGCTGTGTGGCTGGATTGAAGAGTTTCTAGCAAACAGAACACAGCATGTAGTTCTCAATGGAGAGACGTCTACAGACGTTAAAGTAACCTCTGGCGTGCCACAGGGGAGTGTTATGGGACCACTGCTTTTCACAATATATATAAATGACTTAGTAGATAGTGTCGGAAGTTCCATGCGGCTTTTCGCGGATGATGCTGTAGTATACAGAGAAGTTGTAGCATTAGAAAATTGCAGCGAAATGCAGGAAGATCTGCAGCGGATAGGCACTTGGTCCGAGGAGTAGCAACTGACCCTTAATATTGACAAATGTAATGTATTGCGAATACATAGAAAGAAGTATCCTTTATTGTATGATTATATGATAGCGGAACAAACACTGGTAGCAGTTACTTCTGTAAAATATCTGGGAGTATGCGTGCGGAACGATTTGAAGTGGAATGATCATATAAAATTAATTGTTGGTAAGGCGGGTGCCAGGTTGAGATTCATTGGGAGAGTCCTCAGAAAATGTAGTCCATCAACAAAGGAGGTGGCTTACAAAACACTCGTTCGACCTATACTTGAGTATTGCTCATCAGTGTGGGATCCGTACCAGGTCGGGTTGACAGAAGAGATAGAGAAGATCCAAAGAAGAGCGGCGCGTTTCGTCACAGGGTTATTTGGTAAGCGTGATAGCGCTACGGAGATGTTTAGCAAACTCAAGTGGAAGACTCTGCAAGAGAGGCGCTCTGCATCGCGGTGTAGCTTGCTGTCCAGGTTTCGAGAGGGTGCATTTCTGGATGAGGTATGGAATACATTGTTTCCCCCTACTTATACATCCCGAGGAGATCACGAATGTAAATTAGAGAGATTCGAGCGCGCACGGAGGCTTTCCGGCAGTCGTTCTTCCCGCGAACCATACGCGACTGGAACAGGAAAGGGAGGTAATGACAATGGCACGTAAAGTGCCCTCCGCCACAGACCGTTGGGTGGGTTGCGGAGTATAAATGTAGATGTGGATGTAGACTACCGAAACAATCATGTTCGATAACGCTGGACGTACCCTCAAGTGAACACGTAATGCATCAAGGAACATTGCCGACAATGATAGTTTTGGTAGTCCAGGTGTTAAGGTACGGGAAAGCATAATGCTACACGGCCGTATTTACCTCCAAATCTTTGAAAACGGTACACTCACCGGTCGGCGGTTATTGTGACACTGCACTCCTTCAGCAATTGCGTTTTTTGAGGGGTGCAATCGACAGTGACTTCGTTTTTATGGATGACATTGGCCCACTCCACCGAACAGCGCAGTTGTAGGAGCTCTTCGAACGGCCGCGTGTGTGCTGCGTTGGGGTGGCGTACTGGACCAACGAACATCCAGAGGCTGTCAGCCGCTCTGGTGGAGGAACGGAACGCCCTACCAGAAGAACTCCTTACCAACCTTGTGATCGCGTTGCAGAACACGCATTGCAGGTTTAGGTGATCACGCACTCAATTAAAAACCACGCCCGCCTTTTGTAGTGTCCAGGGGATCATCATGAATCTGGTTGACATCAATGTAATTATTATCCTTGAATAAATGCGTCATTTCTATTTGTCTCATTGCAAATCTCTTTCGTTTACCTTCTGTACTATGCTTCTGTGCTATACTGTAGCAGTTCATTCCGTGTGTGGCCCAAGTTCTAGCAAACTATGATACTTGGCACTGACACCTCATGCGAATGTTACTTTCTTCTTTAAGTTTTCCACACCCGTGTAGCAACCAATAAACAGCGCCGCTACCATTCTCCCGCCATCAGAACATGAGGTACCACAAACATCTGCGCCGTTGCCTAAAATTTAAAAAAAACGTTTAAGTTGGGTGAGATTTGTGTGTTTATTATTATGACTGTAGTATCAAGGGTCACAATGTTATCTATGAGCAATGGTAAATGCTAGAAAGCGATTCCAGACAGAGAATATCTCACGCTAGAATTCATCTCGACTTATCGTAGCGCAGGGAAACGTTTAAGGGCATTTTATGTCTTCGGAAGTCATCAGTGCTTCCTTGAAGATTTCCTGTTTTAATTTTCTGCAAAGACAAGATGGCCAGAGGTGTTATGCCTGGTGAGCGTACAGACTACTTTTCGTTTCCCAGATGACAGATGCAACGACCACCAAGTGTTCTGCTAACAAGGAAACCTGAACACAAATCGAGAAAACAGGAAGAAGGTGTGTGGAACTATGAAAAAAATAAGCAAAATGTACAATCTGAGTAGCCCATGCGCAAGATAAGCAACATCAAGGTTTCTGTGAGCTCAGGAGCGCCGTGATCCCGTGGTTAGCGTGAGCAGCTGCGGAACGAGAGGTCCCTGCTTCAAGTCTCCACTCGAGAAAAAGTTTTACTTTGTTATTTTCGCAAAGTCATGATCTGTCCGTTCTGTTCACTGTAATAAGTTTAGTGTCTGTGTTTTGCGACCGCACCGCAAAACCGTGCCATTAGTAGACGAAAGGACGTACCTCTCCAATGGGAACAGAAAACATTTGATCGCAAGGTCATAGGTCAACCGATTCCTCCACAGGAAAACACGTCTAATATATTCTATAGGTGACAGCATGTGCGTCACATGACAGGAATATGCTGTCGGCCCACCTAACTTGTACACTTGGCGAATGGGTAAAAAGATTCTTCTATCTTGCCCGATTTAGGGTTTCTTGTGGATGTGATAACCACTCCCAAAAAAGTGATGAAAACATAAGAGTTTGTCACATAAACTGCAACAAATGAATGCAACAGTTTCACAGTCGCACAGTTTTCCCTGTGCTCTATCAAAACATATGTTTTCAACGTTTTCAAATTTTTCCGTGTGTAGACCGTCAAATCCTGCATATGTCCAAGCAAATCTGAACATGTCCTGGAATTTTGGAGAGCGAAGTTGATTATGTGTGAGTGCCTGAACTCTGAGAACTGTCTGAAAACAAAAAATTAAACTTTTCCCTCGAGGGAAGACTTGAACGAAGGACCTCTCGTTCCGCAGCTGCTCACGCTAACCACGGGACCACGGCGCTCCTGAGCTCAGAGTAAGCTTGATGTTGCTTATCTTGAGCATGGGCTACTCAGATTGTATATTTTGCTTATTTTTTTCATAGTTCCCCACAACTTCTTCCTGTTTTCTCGATTGATTTGTGTTCAGTTTTTCAAGGCCTATCCACTGTGTCAACTTATAACTAAATCTGAGGGGGGTGCGATGGGGAGGTTCCCTTGTAAGAAAGGCCCTCATGTTGGTACCACAGGGACTGCCTTAATGTACAGTGCGAGATGTCCCGCCAATATCAGCGGCAGCATATTTGTTAGGGTCTGCAGATACTAGTGCCTAGTTTGAACACCACCAATAAAGCAGAGGTCAATGATGCGATTCTTGAAAAGCCGGCGCCTCGCGATGACAGTACAACGTCGCTCATTATCAATTTCTTTCAGCCTCGGTGGATTTTCAGCAGACCCGGCACTCAGCTGGAGTCCATGCTCCAGTCCATATCATTCCAAATATACGATAATTATTGCATAGTTAATTTATTTACAACTACTAACTGTGGATGTCGAAGACGATGGGGATGAAATTATTGACTGAATAATTATGTGTATATAAGTAATTTCATGACCTACCGTGAGCTTCAATTATGCAACAGTGGAGTGTGTATGAACACAAATCTTGAGAGTTAATATTGTAAGTAGGCTGTTTAGGTTTTTTTATTGGTAACGCCACGTAGCACTCTGTATGAAAATCACTGGCTGTGCTGTGTGCAGTCTGTGGCTGGTTTGCATTGTTGTTTGCTATTGTAGTGTTGGGCAGCTGGACGTGAACAGCGCGTAGCGTTGCGCAGTTGTAGGTGAGCCGCCAGCAGTGGTGGATGTTGGGAGAAAGATCGCTGAATTTTGACAGCGGACGATCTGGACGTGTGTTCATCAGAAAGAGTAAATTTGTAATATTGGATATCATGGACTGGTATACATTATGACTTTTGAACACTGTTAAGGTCTCTATCAAAATCTTTCTTTTGCTTACTATGCCTATCAGTAGTTAGTGCCTTCAGTTGTTTGAATCATTTATTTAGCTGGCAGTATTGGCGCTCACTGCAGTAGTTCGAGTAACGAAGATTTTTGTGAGGTAAGAATTAATGAAAGGTATAGGTTATTGTTAGTCAGGGCCATTCTTTTGTAGGGATTACTGAAAGTCAGCTTGCGTTGCGCTAAAAATATTGTGTGTCACTTAAGTGAATGTCTGAGTACGTTCAGTTTTGCTCAGCTGTTTGAAAATCAAATAACACAATATGTTTATCAGCACAGTAATTCATTAATTTTTCAAAGGGGACGTTACAATATAACCGACCTTACGGCACTTTTGACAGGAAAGGGGTGTATTGTGAGGTCCGTGGCTGATGCTGCAGGTCGGGTTCTGTATCCAGAAACTTCCAAAGCATTGACACGTTAATACCTGCGTTGATCTTTTGTTGACGCCGTTTTGCAGTTAGGACGCCCCTTCACTGCAAGAATGAGACTATCCGTTTACCCGAATCGGGAGGACATTTAAAGTAATGAGCCATGATAACATGCATAAACGAACTTTAGTAAGTCCCCTAGGTACTTACAGAAAACGATTTATGCTCATCACTTAACAGAGGTTATAAGAATCGATTTTGGGGAGAAAATTTGTGACACGGCACTCACCGGAAGTTCGTGTCGGTACGCTCGACAGCAGAACGTCAGGGCTGATGTAGATATTTTGGGACAAATGCTCTCAAGATTCCGCCTCTTACCTCAGTGTCAGCATCCATAGCTGCTAGGTGCATGACGTGTGTTTGAACCGTGGTACTGCCAGGGTCTTTTCCGTGTGCATTCAGCCTCGCGAGGCCAACTGAGAGCAGTGTGCTGACCACACGCCCGCCCACACCACCTCTGACGACGTCATTGACAGGATGGCGCGGCAGTCGGTCGGTCCCAATTGGCCCTTCAGGACATAAAGCGGAGATTTCCTTTTTTCCACTTAATCCCTACAAGAGCTCCGTGGATTCCACCACACTATTCTGACGTTCTGTCACGATGTATTACGTCGACGGCAGCTCCTAGCGTCGTGCCCCAGTTCCAGCAACTGGTCTAGACCCATCCACTGGCGTTAGAGATTATTCCGCATCACCATAACTTGTCTCAGCTCACAAATAAGTCTCTGGCACCCTAATGCCTCGTGTTCGATGGTTGTTGGTAATAATTCTTAAATGGCTGAACGCCACTGAGTACGATAAAGGACTTTTTGCAGAAAGTGTTCTGATAATAATTGATGTGATTTTGTGAGTCGTGAATTAATGTGTAACACTAGCATGGCAGAATCCAGATTAAAGTGAGCTTTACTTTAACTGTCACTCGATTCAGAGACGTAGCAAAATTTGTCAACTGAATAGTGTAGAGGCAAACGTGTCTGGAAAGGTACTTGCTCAGCATTATTCAGCTTGGTTTGGTTCTCTCTGCTTTGGTACCAGATGCAAGTGTAATTGCAGAAGGGCTTTGTTCTTTTCAACTGTTTTAGGAATCCACCGCACTTCCTAGTAGGTTAAACCACGTTACCTGTTAAATGATCTTTTCTGATTGGACATCGCTAAAAAATCCTTTCCTAGCAAAAGCAGTAGCGTTCCTTTCTTCGGTTATGTAATAGAGGCACCACATCGCAACATTATGTTTGCAAATAACAACAGGCAGATGTTGCATAAATCCGGCACTCCTGTCAGCGGAATGGTACGCCGTACCAAGGTAAGCGCGTTGAAGAGGAGCAGTATGTATATGCACATGGTCTTTTGCATTAAGCGCCTTACGTTTTTAAATATTGTAGCGATGACAAACCTTTTATAAGGTGCTGATTTTATCCACTTGACATGTTGTGCGTGAGGTTCGGTGTAAAATGAACATGTTTTACAAAAAGATTTTTTTAGGTATGTAAATGTACAGGCCCACTTCCGGCTTTTATAATATCAAACTGAATTAATCAAACGTAACATCTTACCTTATGAGACATATTCCAAGTATACGCACTTTCTTACGGACTTAAAATGAGAGCAAAGTCTGCAGAAACCGGTTGTCTTAAATAAAGAAATATTTTATGCAATCTTGACTGTTGAATGGTTTTCAGCTGATTCAGGTACTGAAAGGTTCAAAGAAAACTTGACTTTAATTTCAAACATGTACCCGACTCATGCAATTATAGTTGGTGGTGACTCAAATTTACATCCGATATGTTGGTGAAAATACATACTTACATCCGAAGGTATGCGTAAAATATCATTCGAAATTGTGATAAAAACATTGTATTAAAATTAGTTGGAGCAGTTAGTTCATGAGCACACTCGAATAGTAAATGGTTGTGAAAACACATTTGACCTCTTAGCAACAAACAATCCCGAGCTAATGACGAGAATCAAAACTGATACAGGAATTAGTGGACACGGGGCTATCATAATGAGATTGAATACAGTAACTCCCAAATCATCCAAAAACGAAAAATATAGCTACTCAACAAAGCAGACGAAAATATCGCTTGATGCCTTCCTGAGAGACAGTCTCCACTCTTTCCAAATATTAACAATGCAAGTGTAGATCAGATGTTGCTCGAATGCAAAGAAATAGCACCGACAGCAATTGAGAGATTTATACCAAATAAATTAATCCCACCTGGTACACAAAACAGTTCATACCACTGTTGCAGAAACAACGAAAAAAGCATGCCGCATTTAAACGAACGCAAAATGCCTATTTTTTACAGAAACTCGAAATTTGACGCAGACTTCAATGCGAGGAGCTGATAATGAAACTTTGTCTCAAAACCTGAGAGGCAATCCAAAGATATTCTGCACGTATATAGTGTTCTAGCGCTAAGACACAGTAAATGCCATCCCGGCGCGATAGCTTCTAAAGCAGAGTTACTGACCACAGCCTGCCGAAATTCCTTCACCAAAGAAGCCGAAGTAAACATTCCAGAATTCGAATCAAGAACATTTTCCAACATAATTAACTTAGAAGTAGCGAAGCAACTTATGTAAATCACGTAATAAAAGAAAGTCTCGCGGTCCAGGCTGTATACCAGTTAGGTTCCTTACAGGGTACGCTGATACAAAAGCTCTATCTTAATAATATATAACAGCTTGCTCGACAAAAGATCCGTACGCAAAGACTGGAAAGTTGCACAGATCATACCAATATTGAAGAATAGCAATAGGAGTAACCCAGTAAATTACTGGCCCATAACATTAACGTCGATATGCACAAGATTTTGGAACATATATTGTGTTCGAACACTATGAATTACGTCGAAGAGAACAGTCTGTTGACACACAGTCAACACGAATTTAGAGAACATCGTTCTCGTGAAACACAACTAGCGCTTTACTCACACGAAGTGTTGAGTACTATCGACAAGGGATTTCAAATTGATTCCGTACTTCCAGAAGGCGTTTGACACCGTACCTCACAAGTGGCGTGAAATCAAATTGTGTGCTTATGGAATACTGTCTCAGTTACGTGACTGGATTCGTGGTTTCCTGTCAGAGAGATCACAGTTCGTAGTAATTGGTGGAAAGTCATAGAGAAAAACGTAAGTGATTTCTGGCGTTCCTCGAGGTATTATTGTAGGCCCTCTGCTATTTCTTATCTGTATAAACTATTTAGGAGAGAATATCAGCAGCCGTCTAAGGTTGCTTGCAGATGATGCTGTCGTTTATCATCTAGTAAAAACATAAGAAGATCGAAACCAATTCCAAAACTATTTAGAGGAAATATCTGTTTGGGGAGAAAATAGGCAATTCACCGTAAATAATGAAAAGTGTGAGGTCATCCACATGAGTGCTGAAAGGAATCCGTTAAACTTCGATTACACAATAAACCAGTCAAACTAAAGGTCGTAAATTCAACCAAATGCCTAGGAGTTACAATTACGAACAGCTTAAATTGAAAAGAACACGTGGGTAATTAAAGGCAAACCAAAGACTGCGTTTTATTGGCAAAACCGTAAGAAGATGCGATAAAGAGAATGCCTACACTACGCTTGTCCCTCCTGTTTTGTAATATCGCCGAACGGTGTGGTGTTCTTATCAAACATGATTAAAGAAGAAAATCGAAAAAATTCAAAGAATGCAGTGCGTTTTGTATTATCGAGAAATCGGGGACAGAGCGACACGGACATGATGCAGAATTTGGGGTGAACATCGTTAGAATATATGCGTTTATCGTTGCAGCGGGACGTTCTCACGAAATTTCAATCACCAACGTTCTCCTCCGAAAGCAAAAATACTTTGTCGACGCCGACCTGTTTGGAGGGAAACGTCTTTAGATTACGAGCAAATTCGGAGCTCGCACGGAAAGATATAGGTGTACGTTTTTTCAGAGCGTTGTTCGGGAGTGGAATAATAGACAATTATTGTGAAGGTTAAAAGGGAACTGTCTTATTTCCCATTATGATTTTCAAGAAGTTTTGATCATAAATGCAAACGAAGTCGTGAATCTGATAAATGTACTCAACTCCTGTAGTACCAATAAAACCGTATTGTTTGTTAGTCTGTTCTTGAGACCATAGATCTTGTTCAGAGAGGCTAGTTCTACTTTGTCAGAGTATCGGTCAGTGTGTGGTACAGAGTCTAGTGATGAACTTGGTTTGAAAAGGATGAAAGGTAACCTGCCATGTAGTGGAGACAGTATTGCTTAAAGAGGATTTTGTGTTAATATATTCTGGGGAAAAACTTTGTGAAATTGAGACAATATGACTGCAAAAATGTCAGAAGGAATGTTTTCTGAGGTAATCTAACTTTTTGTGTATATTCGTAATTGTGTCGTTTCTTCCTGTTAGAACATTGTATATGGTTAAAGATTACTGTAGAAATTTTATAGTGAAACACATGTATTTGTCTTATAATTGAAACAAATGTCAATCAAAGTAATTGTACACAGGATAGTTACTGAGAAATAGTTTGCTAGCTTGTCAAGTTGTGAGAAATAAGTGAAAGGGTATATTGCTGTTAAGGCTTAATGAAGAATAGTTATACTTGGAGTCTTTGTTCTCATTTATCAGTCGTTATGTTTAGTTCCTCATTTTTCATTCTTTTCCTTTACCTCTTTTTGCAAACAGTTTAGTTATTTAATGATGGAAAACGCAATTACAACTTCAAGTAAAAATAGAAAAGGATTTTGTGAATGCTGTTAGTGGAAGTCTTCCGAAATTTAATGTGCATTAAATTTCGGAAGACTTCCACTATCAGCATTCACAAAATCCTTTTCTACCCATTTAGAGCGGCGATATGTGCAACGACTGGCATTCTCTGCCCTGCTCCCTGCAACATCATTAAACTCGCTCAAAACTAAGGAATTGTAGAACTTTCGCAAATGGATCCGTATATTATAACTAAATTGTAGGCTATCAGTCATGATATACGACCCAAAGCACAATAAAATTATTCTTGGCAAAACTTAGTGCTGATTTCCACTGTAGAAGACATTCAGCAGTGATACTGCATGTAGCATGTGTTTCAGTGGTGCAACGAAAAGCGCATCCAGCAGCAGATAAAGCGGTCTCATATTAAAATCCTGGAAGGGTCTTATATTTTTAAAAGTTTTACACGAGATACGAAAATAGCGTTAGAGAGGACTGGTGAAGCGCTTCTTTGGATTGTGGGAAGTATTATATAAAACTTCACCTTAGCCTTAGTGCGAGAGATGGACAAAAAAGGATAAATACATTTACTTTGGGAACGAACGATTCATATTAGCCGGTATGGCTAAACAGCCCCCACACCCATAGAATCGACGCACAGCTCAATAACACAATGAGAATGATCGCTGGTGTAATAAAGACTACACCCGTGGAATGGCTCCCAGTACTAAGCCACATACCACCCCCTAACCTACGCCGCACAAACGCTCTTATAAGAGAGTACAAAAAGATAATGAGCAATCGGAATCTACCCATCCATGAGAATTTTGAAGATGCCACCCAAAGCCGCCTCTGCTCCAGAAGGTCACCCATCAGAACCGCAATAGCCACATCTGCAACAGAGGAAGAATTCAACATAACCAGCGCCTGGCACCAAGAATGGTCCTTAAAGAACATCAGCAAACTTCCATGTATCTCCCAGAAGCCTCCAGGTTTTGACTTATCACGCAAAACCTGGGCAACTTTAAACAGAATTAGAACTAAACATGGCAGATGCGCCTATTCCCTCTACCAGTGGGGCATGACAGAATCGCCGCTATGTCAATGTGGAGAAAATCAAACTATCCAGCACATAATAGAAGACTGCCCCAGGACAGCCTATGATGGGACTCCAGAAGATTCCCTGATGGCGACTCCAGAATCAATTGCATATATTAACTCATTAGATGTTTGTTTGTAATTACTTCCAAACTACTATAACTTTGTATAACTACTGTAACATGTGTATTATGTGTAATTTTGTATAATTTTGTATAATTCTGTATAACTATTGTAATAACTGTAAGAATATCTAATGCCAAATTATTACAATTTTGCATATTGATTGTAATAACAATTGTGTCTAAATGCCATACGCTAAAATAAAATATGTTTGATGTACTGGCTAGGCTGGATTTCACATCAGCCGGCCGGAGTGGCCGTGCGGTTCTAGGCGCTACAGTCTGGAACCGAGCGACGGCTACGGTCGCAGGTTCGAATCCTGCCTCGGGCATGGATGTGTGTGATGTCCTTAGGTTAGTTAGGTTTAATTAGTTCTAAGTCCTAGGCGACTGATTGACCTCAGAATTCGCATAGTGCTCAGAGCCATTTGAACCATTTTTGGATTTCACATCGCGTAGCGTGTGCTTCACATACTTCCGTTCAAAATTTAATTTAACACAGTTATGTTGCACTTCGGCACTGTAATAGCACCTACACCTCAGGCACAGGATTTCCCCATTCCATTTCCGGAGAACCTCGGCAACAGTGATGGTCCATTCCAGTTTCTTAGACGCCAACCAGACACGTACAAACACGAGTTTTAACAAATACAAACCCGAGTTTAGAAACTTTTTACCTTTTCTGCCAGGATGCGCATTTATATGGCAGTCTACAAAATTTTTGAAATCAGATAAAGACTTATTCTGCCACCACAAATTAAAATTGCAGTTATAGGCTTTGACTTAGCGGTTACTTTCAAGGTCTGTGACGCAACCATGGAAGTAATTATACACTCTGTACCATCACAGCAACACAGTTTCTTGGGTGTTTATTAGCAGTTAACAATACAGACAGGACAACAGTTAAAGTTTGCTTGTCCGCTAAAAGAACTTTTGTTTATTATCTGCAGTTTTGAATACCGATTTGTGACGAGTATTTTACGGTGCAGTGCAAGTGAGTGTGTTACATTATGCTTAGAGTAAATGATTTTGCTATTGATCTTTGCTGTTGCTTATGATAGGCTCCTATTTAAAACTATTCTTGTTTATTGAATTGTTATAAGATTAGACAATGATTTTTTCAAGGTATATGCTACTTTGTTTTCGTTACTGAAGTATAGGTATTTCTTTGCACAATGATAAGCTTAAATTTGCATTTATACTCCAGATTCTGTCAGTGGTAATTTAAATATTTTTTTCTGTTTACGTTAACATTCATAGGAAATGATTTTAGTAGTTATCTGTGTAACACTGATCTTCCGTGTGTGACAGTTTTCCCTTTTGTTTGCTGTTATTGCTATAATTGCATTAAAATGTCAAAAGCTACCAGAGTTAGGTCAAACGCTAGAGCTGCAACTGTTGTAGCCTTTGGTAATTCTGTAGAAATCGAAGGGACTCTTGAACAAGGATTTTCTAACAATATTGGTTTAATCCAGATAGATGGGACAATGCCTGACGGGACTAATCAGGATAATTTTTCGATATCAAACATAGAACAACACAGTGTAGTTAGGGATTCTGCTTGGATAACTGAGCCTGTAGAATGTAATATGTCACAACAGTCAGGTTCCATAGCTCAAGATTCAGGTTTTGCATCCACGACTGTTGACCAAAATGAGCCTGTGTCTATCGTTTCCTGTAGTAATTCCGAAGATGGAAACAATGAAATTTTGCAAAGTTTTCTAAAGGTATTATCAGAGTACAACAAAGAACGTGATAGAAATTTGAAGAATGCGATAGAAAAACTTAAAGAAAGTGTCAGGGAAGAAATTAAGCGCTTCAAGGATGAGACAGAACAGATTGGGCAAGATGTACGTGAGGAGTACGAGACTGTAATAAATAAGACACATGCAGCAAACGACTCATTTGTTGATACAGAGAATTCCTTCATTCATACCATAGAAATTGTGCGCTGTGAACCTATCAGTAAACAAAATAAACAGTGTGAGCCTATTAGTAATCAAAATGAGAAACTGATGTTGGATGAAACCGACCATAATACTGCTAATAGGTACTGTTGAGGACCAAGCAGTAAACTGAAGGGAAATCAGTGTTTTTGACTCGGTAACTAATTACATGACTTGGTCAAATGATGATAGTGAATGTGAAACAGATGTACATCCACCAGCAGTAGGGAACATATCTAATGATATGTTAGGATTTTGGTGACACTTTCTTAGGAAAAGCATTCCGTGACATTGTTCAGAGGAGAGTCGAATAAATTATGTCCAGTTTGACAATATTAGAGACACCTTGTTGGTAGAGAAGCTAAACAATGAGAATATCTTAATCCATCCTACAGTGTCAGTTTATGCTGGACAAGTTTCTTTATCGGCGATATTAGACTCAGGTAGTCGGTTATTGGTTATCAGTGAGGCAACTTTCAGTAAATGTCAGAAATTAACTGTTTGTCCAACATTTCTATTGCAACAAACCAAAATTAAGGGTGTGATTACTGCAGAAAGTGTAGAAGTCATAAACCTGACACTTTTAGATTTAATTTTCCATGTTCATCAGTTTTATGCCAACGTCTTAATTGTTACCCTACACAAATTATATTGGTGTTGATTTCTTGACTTATTACAAGGTTATTCTAAATTTTAATGATGGTAAGGTAAAGCTTAAGTCGACAGCAAGTTTATATGTAATTTGAGGATTGGATTTCAAAGGAGGAAGTCACTATTTCAAATTTTTATCTTTATGTGAATCACAAACTTCCACTGAAGCTGTTGGTCATAGATAAAATGTTTCTCAACAGATGTAACAGACTTCTGATATCTCTGAAATTACATGTGAGAAAAATCAATGTAGAGTATGCTTCTGAAGTAGACTGGCAAGAATTTTTTGATATCTTACAGTAACGTTCAGAAGTCTTTCTCCACAAACTAATACCATATAAAGTTTGCTGTATGAATTTAAAGTCAAGGAACATAGGAAGGTTTTTGCTCCACCTTATGCTGTTCCATTGGTAAGAAGAGGAAAGAATGAGATCCAATGTAGGTAAGGAATTCATCTCTCTATGATGGGTACATCAGCTGGCGACTGATACCTCCTCAAACTGGGTGTTACTGTTCCTTCTTTTAATTCATGGTGCACTAGACTTCTTCTACTATACTGTTTAGTTAATAAGTGTGAATGACCCTCTCCTGCTATCCTAGTGCAAGTACAGTGAAGTACGTATTGAGACTGGCTGATTTTCCACAATAAGGAATTATTTTCTTAACTGGTGATAAATGTAATTTTCTATGAACTTTTGGTAATTTGTGAATGATGTTTCAGAAGTCTAGTGCGTTGATGACATTTTGAGATGTTTGAAAATGGTTATATGAAGTTAATAGTCCTCTGCAATTGGCTACAGGTAATACAGAGATATTAACTGACAATTCCAGCTAAATCTGTATATTGTGAGAAACTTTACACAATGTAAATAATGATACACAAGGATAAAGTATGACATATGTTAATAGAAATACAGAGAACAAAAGGTAAGAAATGTGCGCTGATGATCTAGCTGTATTTGCACAATGAAATAGGGATATGATTTATGCAGTAGTACAAATGGTACTTATGCTGAGCAATAATGAAGAAATAATATGTATTGAATTATGATGTATATGTAAGTGGAGAGATATTTCTAGAATAAATATTTCAGGAAGCAAATGGGAAGTAGAAGATGATGTAATTTCAGTAGTGCTGATGTATGTGGATGTTTTGATGGATTGTTGTTTCAGGTAGCCAATGAACGGTAAAGGAATACTTGTCTCAGTTATGATCTTGTATGTGCTTTAATATTAATTTTACAAGTACGCTGTGTAGCAATGGCAACAAGAACCAAAATACATTTAATATGAAAATTATCTTTCAGAACTGTGCTCTGCATGTCTTTATGAGATACTAGAGCTTCTTTGTGGCTGACACCTGATCTTTGAATTTTCAGGAAATTGCAGCTTGTTAGCGGAAACATAATTAACATGTTAGTGTTTTATCGCCAGGAATGACAACAGTTTTGTAATCATAATGATACCAGTGAATTTAACAAATGCCAAGATGATGTTACACAACAGATTTTTGCTCCAATAGCAAAAGATGTTGACTGATACATGACCAACATTAATTGTACTCTGATAAGATTTTCTATTCTAAGAGTGAATATACAATAATTAACTGTTTTGGTGATATCCATACTTACTCCTGATGTTATTGCACATGAGATACATGTTACTTACCATTCTGGCCAGAGAGATAAATGTATGTAGCTTAAGAAACTGGATCCAAGTCTTTACATTTAATTGAAGATTTTTGTGAGGTAAGCGATTTGTGAAATGCATAGGTTAATGTTAGTCAGGGCCATTTTTTTTGTAGGGATTTTTCAAAGTCAGATTGCGTTGCGCTAAAAAAACATTGTGTGTCAGTTTAAGCACAGTCGTGTATAGTTGTTCAAAAGGGGAAGTTTCATAATTCGACCCTTAGCCTAGGATACCTCACTGGAATCTTTTGATATTTTTCTTGTAGTTCGTGTAATTAGTGTAGCTATTGTTTATTGGTAGCGCGTAATCATAGAGGGAATTTCCTTTGTAGTTGCAGTCTTTCATTGTTGTACAGCAAAACAGTTGTGGCATGCATGTAGATTGGCAGCAAGTATTTCGCAGCTGCGCTTGCAATTAACTAGATATTATTTTCAGTGCTACGTTAATGTGTTCTCTTATTTTTGCTCTTCAAATTGTGCTTTTCTGTGTTATCGTGTGAAATATTGTGACAATAATGGCGTTTGAAAAACGTAACACTAGGCTCCAAAGTAAACTGAGAAATAATAGTGACGACGAGCGTAGCTTATCAGCACCACTGTGTAATGAAGTAACAGACATTCAAAGTAGTAATGTGGTAATAGTGCATAGGGAAATGGAGCGGGCGGCAAACAATGGCGTAGACAGTGAAACAAATAGTGAACAGGGAAGCATTATCGATCGATCGGTCGGCAACAGCTCGCCTCAGGAATCGGGAATGACAGGACACAATCTTTCAAATACTGCAGATTCAGGTTTTGGGTCCTCACCGTTTTCTCAAATAAGTCAAGACACATTTTCTGCTTGTCAAAATGTCAATGTTGCCGGTGCAAATTCACTGCCGAAAGCACTGAGGTACATGTTTCAGACACAAGTGCATTGTTATTACAGTTAATGCAACAAATGGGACAAAAGCTACAAAAGTTAGACAGAACACTTGAACAAAATCAGAAACAAATGGGACAAAATCTTCAAAAGTTAGACACGATGGAACAAAATCAGAGACAAACACAGCAACAGCTTCAAAAGTTAGACTCATTGGAACAAACTCTTGAACAAACACGTGAAGACTTAACTACTGAGTTACATAACATCGAATCGAAATGTCAAAAAGTCTGTAATGACGTAAAAACACAAATTTGTGAGCATTTCCAACCTATTTTTTCGCGGCACGAAAATGCATTACAGAATCACGAAGCAGCCATAAAAGAACTGCAAACTATTGTTCATGAAAATCATGAGACCTTGCAAGCTAAATTTGACTCAGTTGCATCTACCGATTCGGTTACGCAACTTGCAAAAACTCAGGAAAACTTAAAGGACACAGTAGATACTCTGAAACTCGGTTCAGAAAAACGCACTGAGGAAATAAGTACACTATCGGAGAAAGTAGCCGAACTTTCGGATCAGTTCACTAATTTATCTACGAAGGTAGATGATAATCTGATTGACGCAAGACCGGTAGTCTTTAATGACACAGAAGAGTACGAACAAATTAGGAAATTCAAACAAAATCAGAATCAAATTAATACACAACATCAAAGAGAAATCCGGGAAGTACAAGATCAGCTGACACAGGTAATACAAGAATTACGTATTTTAGAGGACACTCGTGCTCCAACACGGGAAGAGGGACTTAGAAATACGGAAAAGCCGCAAAATAATAACACAGGGCATTTCGGAAATTATGAAAGAAATTGGCAAGGTGCAGCGAATTTTGAGATGGAACCGCCGACACGACGTAACAATGACCGATATGCTACTCGCCGACACGGTGATTTTGACTATAAGCTGTTCATTACTACATGTAAACTCAAAACATTTAAGAATTCTGGCAACGACATTCATCCACAAGCATGGCTCCATCAATTCTCTCATTGTTTTCCTCCCAACTGGTCATTAGAGCACAGATTAGAATTTATGTGTGGCTACTTAGAGAATGAACCAGCTGTAAGAATGCGATCGGTCATTCATGATTGCCACAGTGAAGGAGAATTTTACCATGCCTTCCTCTCAGCATATTGGTCTCAAGCCACACAAGACCGAGTAAAACATGGCATCATAATGATGAAACATTTCGAACAATCTGAATTCTCCAGTCTTGTGAAATATTTTGAAGACATGTTGCATAAGAATCAGTATCTTTCAAACCCATACAGCCCCTCAGAACTGATCCGCATTTGCTTACTCAAATTGCCTGAACATTTACGACATATTATTTTAGCAGGACGTTGCAAAGACGACATTGAAGCTTTTCAGGGACTGTTACCAGAACTGGAAATTGACACTGACAATCGCGGAACGCGAAAACAGGAACAGAACAATTACAGGTCACATCTGTCACAATTCCGCAATGAAAGAAATAACTGGACACGACAAGGCTATTCTCACAACACATATCGTGACCAAAACAGACACCACCCGTATGACAACCGTTGGCAGAGTAGTAATAATTACAGGGAAAGATCACCTCTCCGTGGTAATGAATATGACAGAGATAACCACAGAAACAGACAATATGGGAACCAAAACAATTATTACCAGGGGAGACAG
This sequence comes from Schistocerca serialis cubense, assembly GCF_023864345.2. Classification (NCBI taxonomy): domain Eukaryota; kingdom Metazoa; phylum Arthropoda; class Insecta; order Orthoptera; family Acrididae; genus Schistocerca; species Schistocerca serialis. The sequence goes on from NC_064645.1 coordinate 387,066,310, forward strand.
AATAACTTCAGACGCAACAGTTCAGCGCGGAGTTACGATTCAGGGAGAAATTCTCCACCACGTGACCGACAAGGAAGAAACTACGGAATCTACCGACATGACGACAGACGATATAGTCATAACGACAGACGTCAATTTCATCAGAACTGGTGGGATTCTAACATGGCTGGGCCCTCTCGGCAAGGCGAATTTGTAGAAGTTAGGTCTCCTAATCCCAATAACGACGCACGCCAACAAAGAGACAGACAATGACTCGCACAGCAGGCAGCCGCGTGCGCCAGGTGGCTCAGAGAAAAATAACATAGACGCTAACCTTGAGAAAAATTCCAGTATTCTTTACCGACGTATACCGCCTGACAATTGCATTCAAGTTCAAACTCTGCGTACTAGGAAGAGTAAAGGTTTACACCACATTTCACATGTAAAACCATTTATGGAGAGATAATCTGCTTTTAACTTTGTTTTTGCCATATAGCTTTTCACTTTACATTACCAGTATGCTTTGTCAGACTTAGTATCTGTTAACATGCAACAGTGTTTGAAGTTAAATATCCAGTCAAGAACCAAGAGAACTTATTTAAACAGAAATTACGAATGCGTTGTTATAGTGAACAGACGACACAGTGTTGTTATTTGTACATTCTTGCTTGTTAGTTGCACGATTACGTAACGACTATCAGGCTTACATACATAGAACATTTACCAGTACTGCTAATGAGATTTTAATGCAACATTTTGGTTTACTTGAAATTTGGTGTATCATGAGGTAAGTACATTGACTTCTGCAGAACTTAGCTTTCGGAGGACAATAACTACGACACTTCCACAGAGATTATCTTACAGCAAGACGCACGTTTAGCGCTACAGGACACGTATTTGAGTGATTAATTTTGCACTTAAATCATTTATTTTTAAAGATATTTGAAGTACAATGATACAAAGGTTTTCTGTGACACATTTCATTCCATTGCTGTAATCTGTAACACCTGAGGGTATAATTACATTAATCCTCAGGGGGGTACATGCTTACTTTGTGTACCATGTGTTTGGCAAGCACAAGGAGCCCTAGCTAATATGGTATTTGCTTATACAACTTTACACATCGGTACCATATTTCTCTAACACAGAATTACACAGCTATCTGATCATTTAACTGAGAGATAAACTTTTTTACTACATCAGTGACAGATGTTTACTCAATTACAGAGTTGGATTACTTCACACTTACGAAATTGTATTTCGTCTGTACTTTGTGAACTGTTCATATTTTTTCGGAACCATTGTGATACTATGAGAGCTTTGAGATATTTGGTATCGGATCATGATTTTTAAAGTGCCTTTGAGGCATATGACACTTTTGACATGAGCAGAGAATTTTTTTAGGTTTTGAAATTATTGGAGGAAGCTACGACGATTTTGAGAGTTGACTGAGATGTTATGATATTATTACGACGGTGATGTGTATTATGCTGTTGAGGTATGTTTATGATCAATAAGATGATGATACTGTATATGAGGAGTTTGATTATGCTACGTATTTCTTATGATGAAATACTGAAGAAGTGTCGACGAATAAGGTAAGGAATAATGAGTAGTGATTAGGGACTCTGATTTGTGGAAAAGGTTGTTGGAAACCAAGAACCGTACTTTAAGAGTTATGAAATGTGTGTAAATGCGTGAATGTATCACAATGCCGGCGAAAATTTTTTGGACACTGTTATATTGATAAGACTTTGTTTCTACACATTTGCAACGCAAATTCTTTACCCGTGAAATTTTGTATATGAGACTGTCACTGTAGCGGAAAGTGGTGTCGTAAATATTTCGGTAAGAAAGTTAAGTGACCACCTGCACCTAATGCGTCGTGGGCACCCAGCTGGGCGACAGCCGCCTTGAAAAAAGCCATTAGCGTATGCCTTCCAGAGGCACAGGCAAAAAAAAAAAGAATGGAGGCCTTATCCTCGCTATTGACGTTCCTTCGTAGAAAGCATCGGAAAAACGAGACGGTCGAACTTCATAACATATGATTACACTGTGGAGCTCTTAATTTATGATATTTACTAAATTGCCTAATGAAATGGTGAGAAACATTTTACATCCATTGTCTTTCTAGTTGAGAGATTCCTCATTTTGTTTAATATCTAGTTTCTAGCTGCACTGCAGCATTGGTTAAAATAAAATTTAATATATGTACTAATATAGTTATTTTATGCCTACAGATCCAGTCAATAAGAAATTTATGATCTACTTCCAAGAAAACGAGGGCACATAATTAGACATTTCCCTTCACAGGAATTGCATAAATAATTTCTTTACGATTTGGTAACTTACCTGCTAGTGTAAGTTCTCGTGATGCATCACTCTAGTGTTAAGATGTGACATAGGTATTAGACATGGCCATTTTTAATGTACTATTTTTTCTGCTTGAGCTATGTCATGTTTAGGTATAAGATATTTCATTTTCTGCTGCTGCTTGCCAGGCATAGTGCTATTAAATTTCACTTTACATTACTCTGTTAAGCCAGTTTTACTACTGATTTATTTTTCTTGTTTGCTGCTCATTGCGTAATAATAGTTGTAATATTGCTGCTTGCTTGGCCAATTTGAATATTTTGTCATTGCTGTTTGTATTAATTGTTTTGTGCTGCTGCATTGCCTCGTCCCTTAGTTTATGCATCTGAGCTCAGTAGATTTAAGTTAGCTTAAGAGGGAATAGACTATATAAGAAACTGACTATGGACAATAGAAAAAGAATGCACTGAGAAGTTATATGAAAAAGATTTGGGCCAAAATGAGTATTGTACACTGAGAAATAATTATTTTGAAAGAAATATGAATAGAATACAGAAAGCAGGTATAAATAGGACTTTTAGGAAGGGATATCTCCAAGAAGTAAAGAAAGTTTTGTTTGCAAAATACTGCAGTACAACAAACCCTGTCTTTTCCTTGTGTTATCCCACTATGTGTTTGTGTTCCCTTGAGTATTTGTGTTTTTCCTGTTTTTATGTGTTTAGCTAATAAGATTTATGTTGTAGAATTTTTCAAATACTATGTTATTTTCTTCATAAAGGTGTTTAGACATTATTTATTCTGTTTTGTTTTAATGCTCATGTGTGAAGTTGATGTTTCGAAAGTTATTCTGATCTTTTATGTATTTACTTATGTCATAATTCCTATAACACTGATGTATATGTTATTTCGATTATTTTGTAAAGCCTGTATTACTACAAATGTTATCTGTATTATTATGTTTTTAATTATGTATTTTGTACCTTTGTTATTGTATTCTTATGTTATAAAATTGAAATTGACACCAGTTCATCAAATTAAGTAACTTATAAGTTACATTTCACTGCACACATTTCTGTTGGTCATAGTATATGGACAATATGTGAGAAGTAGGGACTGTTAGTGTTTGCACGTGTGTTAATCATTCAGCAAGGGACTGGATAACAGCATTGCTGGTTCTAAGGACAATTAGAAACTAACTTTGTGAGTGCACAAGTGGTGGTTATGGACTTGCTATATTATCTGCAAGACTCTTCAATGGTGATAGTGCACCTGCACAGTCACAACAGATGGCTGCTGGCCATCTCTACAAGGACTACTGTGGGTCTGCATCTTTGATGACCCGCCAGTACCATTATCTCTACAAGGAGTACAGTGGGTCTGCATCTTTGATGACCCACCAGTACCATTATCTCTACAAGGACAACAGTGGGTCTACATCTTTGATGATCCATCAATACCATTATTTCTACAAGGACTGCAGTAGGTTTGCACCTCTGGTGGCCCACCAGTACCGTAATCTCTACCAGGACTACAGTGGACCAATACTCTCCAAAATTTCGACTGACTCTGCTGTGGGTTTGCTCTGTTGTGGCCCATTACCTGTCAGCATGTCAAGAGTCAGCACTGTCTTTCTGTTGGAAGGACAACACTACTTCTTCAATACTGCATGGAAATCCACTACTTCTGTGTGAAATTTCTTTTGCTAATGAGACTTTGTGAAAACAAAAAAAAACTGTAATTACTATTATGATGAACGATTAGGACTGTCTTTATGGACTGTGAGAAAGTTTAGCTTTTGACCAACATTGTATTAATAAGTGTGTGCATTTGATATCTTTGTTATTGTAATTATGAAAAATTTTATCAAATCATTATTGGCCACTGCCCAAAACAATTTGTAAAATTTTTTGTGGGGAGCGTGGGGGCTATGTAAGTAAGCTGTTTAGGTTTTTTTATTGGTAACGCCACCTCTGTATAAAAATCACTGGCTGTGCTGTGTGCAGTCTGTGGCTGGTTTGCATTGTTGTCTGCCATTGTAGTGTTGGGCAGCGGCAGCTGGAAGTGAACAGCGCGTAGCGTTGCGCAGTTGGTGGTGAGCCCCCAGCAGTGATGGATGTGGGGAGAGAGATGGAGGAGTTTTGTAATTTGTCATGAACTGCTATATATATTATGATATTAAGGTAAATACATTGTTTGTTCTCTATTAATATCTTTCATTTGCTAACTATCCCTATCAGTAGTTAGTGCCTTCCATAGTTTGAATCCTTTATTTAGCTGGCAGTAGTGGCGCTTGCTGTATTGCAGTAGTGGGAGTAACCAAGATTTTTGTGAGGTAAGCGATTTGTGAAACGCATAGGTTAATGTTAGTCAGGGCCATTTTTTTGTAGGGATTTTTGAAAGTCAGATTGCGTTGCGCTAAAAAAAATATTGTGTGTCTGTTTAAGCACAGTCGTGTATAGTTGTTCAAAAGGGGAAGTTTCAATATTCCTAATAGCAACAGGTCGCAGGACAGACGAGCGTTCCGTGCGCACAGGTAGGCCAATGAATTTAATTACTATGAAAATTCATGTCCGTTGTAAGACACAGTGATTGTCAGAGTGTTATTTGTGAAATTAATATACTAGTTCAGAGGCTTGATACCCATAGAAGATCTCAGTAAAGTTTTGTGTTGTGAGTTTTCAAGCAGCTTTATCAGGAAGTGAGATGCATTAAATCTTATATTCATTTGCTGCGTAATTAAATAAACTGTTCTGATACAGTCATTGTTTTGCAAGAATAAAGATAAATATTAACAATATTAAGAGCCAATATTTTAATCTGGGTTATTTGTTTTGCAATGAAATAGCATGTGTAAATTTCATCGAAAACGGATTGTACTTTCGCAGGCGAATTACTTGATTTACTGTCTAGCCTGGATTTAGCATCGTGTAGCGTGATCTTCACATACTTCAGTTAGAAATTTAATTTTAACACAATTCTGTTGCACTGCACTAAAGTTTAAGTATTTACATATCAAAATAAGTTTTATTCCAGTTTCTCAGATACTAACCAGACACATACAAACACGACTTAGAAGTTTTACACTAAACTTTCAAGGTGGTTCAATGAACCCTTTATCAGGCACTGAAGTGTGATTTGCAGAGCATTCATGTAGACGTAGAAATCCGTCTTCAGTCGCGCAATTTCTGGAAATCTTTTTTAGCACTCATGCTCAAATACTTCAATTACTGAAACGTATTCAATGATGTCTGATGCACAAATGACTGCGTTGAGTTATGAGGAATGTCTCATTCATGAACGTAAAGTTGATTCTTCCACAGGATTAATTTTTGATTGATAGCATCAGTTTTGTCCACTTCATGTGTTACCTAATGATTCTCCTCTTGCCTTAACACTTAACGAATTCAAATAATTTGCAATGTCAACAATAAACGATTCTGTCACCACTCTACTTACCTTGAACTCAGTTTTATTCCCTACTGGCCATATTCAGTTCGGCCAGCATTCACCTTTGTTTCTCAGAAAACAAGTGCATCATATCGTCTTTGTGGCTGGTGTTTTAATGACGTTCCAATAAATGTTTTTCCAACTCATAATAGTGCGATGGCATATTCAGCCCTATGTTTGGTCTTTAAATGATACGAAAAGTAAGGCAGAGCCCATCTGGCTTTGAAGGAGAGTGGCTTTTCCACTTTTCCTTTTTGGACAAGATGCCATAGTATTCCTAAACAGAACGTAAGTCTAATTTAACGCAAGTTTGTCATCAAACTGCATGGCGTCTGAAACGGCGATTGTCCAGCTCTAGCGGCGTTCGCCTGCAGCTTTGATTGTCCTCTTCCTCCTCATCCCTCAGTCCCACTCTATGTTGCGCTCGGAGCTCTAAACAGGAAATGGCCGGAGTGCTCTTTGGCCTGACCTGGTGTAAGGGACTGGGGGTTGGTGGAACTGTCCTTCTTTATTGCTCCTCTTAGCCAGACGGTCAACAGTTTCATTATGGAGAATGCCTTAACGCCATTTTCTCCAACGTAAGCGGACGTCAGTGCCTAATGTTCGCGTGTCTATTATGGACTCAAACACGTACTTGTCAGTCTGTTTATCAAACGTCGGGTGTAGTAGTTTCCGCAACACACTTAGAGAGTCAGGAGGATCAGCTCGAGCTGGAAAGTCTGCATGCCACGATAAACAGCCTCCCTGATGGCCAATAATTCCTCCATGCAGATAGACCATTCATGAGGCAGTGCAAACATTTGGTATGCGTCGTTAGAGGGGCTGAAGAAGGCGTATCAGTTTTAGAGCCATATGTGTAGATGCACGCATACTGTGGCCAATGTCGGGTAAGGAAGTGCTCCAGATCGTGATCAGGGGTCGTCTCCGCTCTGAAATCGGATGGCAAGTACGACACCAGGACTCGGGTGATGGAAGTACCAGACAGAGAGCGAAAACAAGGCAGTTTATGGTCGTGAAGGACTACTAGTAAAAGTTGTCGCCATTCCTCACAGCTGCAAATTAGTAAGGGAATTCGGCTCGTCCTTCGTCTGCCAGATACTTGCGTGAGCCCTCACAACTGAACTACCGCCGTGAGGAAGGCACGGTCAAATATGGGAGACCAACTAAAGATAAAATTATCAGACATCTGCTGACGTATAGTGCGTGGCGTTCCAGACGCGTGCACGAACACACTCAGACGTATAGTGAATGGCATTCCAGACGCTTCCACTGACAGTGCGTTGATGGGCATTGCTTCGTGGCTCCAAGAATAAGACGAAGAACCTTGTAATGGAGAACACTGAGTTTACGCAAAGTCTGTTTCGTCGCGATCCCATAGACGATACTGCCATAATCGAAGACAGAGGGGATCGACACCTTATACAGAGTTAAAAGGACCATAGGTTCCCCTCCCCACGAAACTGGATCAAACACTCGCAATATATTCGCAGTGTGTTCCACTTTGTCTATAAGGGACGCAACATTACGTGTCCAAGTCAGATTTCATTCAAAGTAGACGCCAAGCAACTTAGCGTGTGACTGAACAGGGGTTTGTGAGGGCCAAGCTGAAGTTCAGATGAGAAGTAACTGTGTTGTTTTCTCGTGAATATCACAACTGCAGATTTTTCCGCCGACAAAATGTGTCCATTTCCTATCTCTCATTTTCTGATCAGTACAACGGTAGAGCAAAGACTACAGGGATTTAGGTACACAGTCAAACACACTTACCGTAACTGAGATAGGTAGCTCTGTTATCTAGTTACTATATGACAAAATTTCACTCATTTTTCGTGCTTAAGTCCTCTTCAAAGGCTCTTTCAACGATACAAAATAAGAATAAAAGATCTATAAAAAAAATTCGCTGCCTTCGTTCGGAAGCTATAAATGTTAAAAACAGCTTGCGTACGTACGAAAGGTCACCACATGTCTCTATAATATAGAAGAAACTGAACCTCAATACATTTCCTCATTCTGGAAATATTTGGAGTTTCTACGTATGTAGTCTGGTACGAATGCCTACGTCCAGATTTCTAAAGAAATAACCTTTCTTCCTGCTCAAAGTATTATTTCAGTTGGAACATGAACTACTACTAATCAAATGATTGGTTTTAAGGTATCATGTGATACACGCTGACGAATTATAGAAACATGCAGAGATTCAAGACCTTTATCTTTGTGTGGATGTATCTAATATCCCTGCACTCCACCGGTCTGCCGACGGATTCAAAGTGTGGCGCCGACTTTATTTGTACGGTTCACAGTTCCGCCTTCGGCAGCTGCCAGCCTCATGGCACATCAAAGGGGGTTAGCCTCAATTACATCTTCTACTGGAATCTGCTATTATGGGTTCTTATCGATTACTACTACTAAAACGAAATACATAACTCTGCACTAAGCTGTAATTTTAAATTTATGCTCGACATAAATGGTGTAACAGCTTGTTGTAGCATTTCGTCTCTTCTGCTTGACAGTTCTCATTTGATACAAGATGTAGTGTCTCATGCAACAGATAATCATTTTGATATGATTTTTATTTTATCGTACCCCGCAGAGCCGTAACAAATTATCAATAGGCCTGTAGGCTTGCAATCGTTGTAGCGCTAATAAGAGCGGATTCGAGTAGAAGATATAGTTCTCGTTTATACCCAAATACTCAATCGTAAATACCCAATTACGGTTTAACAAGTGTAGAAATAAAATTGGTCTGCTGAGCTGTGCAAGAAAGTTCAGGCCCACCCGCGTGACGTGCGCGCCGCGGCCCGTCTTCCTCGTGGGTCTCGGCATAGCCGTTCCCTCTCCGCCGGAAAGAAATACCCGGCAGGCGGGAGAACAGGGTCACCGCAACTACTCCCTTTCTGTCACCCTCACCGATGCTACCCATCAGCCCTTCATGCATATACCCACACCCACCTACGCTACTAAGCGCCTAACCTAATCCTCCGTAGATGGGATTTCCAACCCTCGGCCTGGAGCTAAATGAAGAGCAAAGCATCAGTGCGGCCCAAGAAATTAACATGTATCACACTTTTTTTTTCAAAAATTTAAAAAAAAATCCATAAAATTCAGTTTGCATAAAGTTAATTTCAATATTTCCCGTTTCTAACTCCCGCCAAACGATGCTGTTCCCTCATTGGCCCTTCTTGTTCTTAACATCAAGCCTCTGTAAGTCCATCTTTACACAGATAGGTGCGGGAAGTCGGCTATTCAGTGTAAAATGTCGGATCAAAACAACTTCGGCCGTCTAAAATTTCCAGTTATTATTTTATTTGAGCAACTACTTTCGGCGCTACATTACGCCATCTTCAGGCCCCTTGATTGACGTGTTGGAAGAATCTCACCTCTGGTCCAATCAAAATTGGGACCAGCATTCAGTTATAGGTGCACGTAGATTTCTTATTAACACAGTGGTTCCTTCGATTATCACTTGCAAAACAGTCCTTGTTGCTGTCGGCCAGCAGCTAAAGGCAACGACGTCGAAGAGGAAAAACGTTTCTCTGTGATGTGGGTGAACATTAATGTAGAAGGTCGCCACCAGGAAACGCCCAGAAAAGGAATATGGCTGATCTGTAATTCAGAGGAAGGACAACTAACATCGTACTTAAGCCACTAACATATGATACCAAAACTACGAGAAATATTGTTAGTATCAAAACACAAAACATTCCCTAAAATAAGCGTCATTCCAAGAGACATCGTCAGATTAAGATGTCACTGAGAGCATCCCGTTGCTCATTAACAATTAACAGCAAAGTTTTAAAAGCAGCTGTGCATACCATAGAGTCCTCATACAAAATCGCCAACATTTCACTAAGCCCCAAGAGCTATAGAAGCAAATGTCAAGGCACTTACAGTTGGCCAATGAGCGTGCATACATCCCCCACCCGCACTTACCTTACATTTATGTCATAAAGAAGCTTTAATTAACTGAAACTACAGCTATCGTACGGTGGCTTGTGGAAAATTGATGTAGATGTAGATGTAGAGGTAGAACTGGCCATTGAGGGATGCAAGAATCGTATTTTCACCCGTGATAATTTGATTTCATGTATTAACAGCACTCCGTTGGCTGAAATCTCCTTCCCAGACGCACACCAGTATCCGCTGTAATTGAACAAGGCATCTGGGTGGTGGAGAGGCGTGTTATTTTCTGCTGTTCGATACAAAAACATGGGGAGAGTCAGAAAAAAATGAAAATCCTCTCCATGTATACTTTACCTAATCTACAACGTTATAAAGTTTATGAACTGTAATCTGTTCTGACTATTTTTTAAACGATTATATTTGCACAGTCGTAGTCGCATGGCGGTGAAGACTACGCAATTTTTAAGCTTTAACAATGGTCCTGAGCTTGCAAAATCAGAACTCGCTTCGTGCCACCATTGTTGACACTGTCCACACTGTATCCAACAATCTTCAAAGCTCTCACGGCTTCTTCTTCTTTTCTTCTCTGTTTCTTCAAGTCGCAAATGGCGTATCGTTTTGATTTGATAGAGTTTGAGTTCTTCTCGTCTTCTTCCACTACAAGCTTTCTTTTCACAGATTATCCCTTAAGCTTCTTATCTGTTTCTTTCATCATTCTCTTTTTTTCTTTTTCTCTAAGTTCTTGTCCCTATTTTGCTTTTTCGTCTTCCAGCACAATTATTAATGGTGAGCTTGAAACTATTTCAGACTTCTGTGCATCGACTTGACTTTTTTCAGTTTTGCACTTCCGTAACGTGCAAATAGCAAGAAGCAGATAGGTTATTTCTCGTTATTACGTTGTCTTTATAAATCGTGTGATGCTGAGGGAATTAGATTAGGAAATGAGACATTTCATTAGTAAAGGAGTTTTGCTATTTGGGGAGCAAAATAACTGATGATGGTCGAAGTAGAGAGGATATAAAATGTAGACTGACAATGGGAAGGAAAGCGTTTCTGAAGAAGAGAAATTTGTTAACATCGAGTATTGATTTAAGTGTTAGGAAGTCGTTTCTGAAAGTATTTGTATGCAGTGTAGCCATGTATGGAAGTGAAACATGGACGATAAATAGTTTAGACAAGAAGAGAATAGAAGCTTTCGAAATGTGGTGCTACAGAAGAATGCTGAAGATTAGATGGGTAGATCACATAACTAATGAGGAGGTGTTGAATAGGATTGGGGAGAAGAGGAGTTTGTGGCACAACTTGACTAGAAGAAGGGATCGGTTGGTAGGACATGTTCTGAGGCATCAAGGGATCACCAATTTAGTACTGGAGGGCAGAGTGGAGGGTAAAAATCGTAGAGGGAGACCAAGAGATGAATACACCAAGCAAATTCAGAAGGATGTAGGTTGCAGTAGGTACTGGGAGATGAAGAAGCTTGCACAGGATAGGGTAGCATGGAGAGCTGCATCAAACCAGTCTCAGGACTGAAGACCACAACAACGAACAACGTTGTCTTTAGACTTAGTAGGAACACCTGAATAAACAGATTTCGATTTCTGGTTTTGAATATTTCACTGCTATTTTCAGATTTACCTTGTTTCTACCTAAGTTAAATCTTCATCTTACAATCAACTTACGCACTAGTTAATTTTGACCTTACACCTGGTTCAGAGATGGAATCAGTGCATCTTTCATTGGAAAGCGTTTTTTGACATGTTTCCTTGATAGTAATAAGCTGTCAGTATTCCTGGAGAAGTTATAAATCTGACGTTTTTCTCAGGGAATATTAATTAATTCATCATTAATAAGAACAGGTGAGTCGTTTACTACTTTTTCTCCAATTTAATATGGCATACTTTCAGTATCAGTACATGTCGCTTTTAGTATTTATTCGTTCAAAATTATTTTTCTCCCTGCTTTTCTGCCCGCATCTCGTGGTCGTGCGGTAGCGTTCTCGCTTCCCACGCCCGGGTTCCCGGGTTCGATTCCCGGCGGGGTCAGGGATTTTCTCTGCCTCGTGATGGCTGGGTGTTGTGTGATGTCCTTAGGTTAGTTAGGTTTAAGTAGTTCTAAGTTCTAGGGGACTGATGACCATAGATGTTAAGTCCCATAGTGCTCAGAGCCATTTGAACCTGCTTTTCTGGTGTGCTTATCGTTTACCGTAGCTATACTCTTAACAATTCAAATTACGCTTGATCTGAGATTTGTCAGTACAATAAAAATAAAAAATCCATACAAAGAGAAAGAGGGCGTCCAAGACTGTGGACTCCGAAAGTTGGCCCATCTTAGACGACCTCTGAGTACGCAGGCTTGGCCGCCACCGAAGTTAAAATTATAACCTCAGATCTTACTTTCTTCCACAGGCCCTATACTGCAGTATGTTGCATTTTCAGTGGCTAAGTATCTGATCTTCGTAGCGGTAATATTGAAAATTATATGGAACCAATGTGATTGCTGTTTACTGCTACTAAGCTGACTCAAAATATTAGAATGAATTACCAAAGAAGCATTTATGATCTGCTAAACTTAGTCCGCCTTAAAGATATAGCAGTTTGCACTGTTACCCGACTGCGCAATCTTCCACGACTTTCCCCGAACACCCGCGAACTGTGGCCTCCACTTGGCCATAGAATCTGATCTAACTTGAGTCAACTAAATACTTTCCACTCCAGCACACAATTACATGTGATAACGTATCGATGATGAATCAATCCCATCGTCTCCTATCGGGGCACATTCGTTCTAGGAATCTCTTCCGATGCCAACATTGAGCGACACAGCCATTACTGTATGCTAATCCATGCACCAGTCAGTCTGCCAACTCGGCATTCATGACCAATTACACTGCACTACACGTGGGACCAATTCCCCGATGAGCACTGATAAACTATTACGTGCTCTCCAAATAGGTAACGATCACTTACAGAGGCAATACCATTTTTAGCAAACTAATAAAGTGAATCGCATATCAATGTGTACGTAAGGCAAAACTGGCGGTTGAATCTAGGAACAATAACTTTACCTGGCGTAACGAAAAGACTATTTTGAACATCTGATATAAGGAAGAATTTCGTATGGTATGCTGGTACGCTCAATTTCTGCTTTTTCTGTGATTAATATGCTACGAAAATTTATAGAAAATGTGTATAACATAGAAACCGAAGTGCATACGTACATATGAGCTCCGTTCAAAAATTTCGGAATATAGACTATAAAATTTTTTGCGCTTACCGTTTCCTTAATATGCATGGTCTCCTTAAAAATACTCTCCAACAAAATTGATACACCGCTCCCAATGCCGTTTCCACTTACCAAGCAGTCTCGTCACGCCTCTTGCTGGATAGCACGAAGCGCCGTCTGCGAATTTCCTTTTATCTCGACTATCGTTGCAAATCTTCATCCTTTCAACAGGGTTACAACTTCGGAAATAAAAAGAAAAGCGGTCTGCAGGGGACAGGTCTGGAAGGTATCGGGGATGAGGCAGCACAATGATTTCGTTTTTTGTCCAAAAGTCAGGCACCAACAGGGATGAATGTGCGGATGCTTTATCGTGATCGAAGAGGCATGAGTCGTCTCGCCACATCCCGTTTTCTTCCTTCCCACATTTTCTCGTGGGCGTCGCAGCACGTCCCAGCAGTACCATAGATTAACAGTTTCTCCCTGTGGTACGAATTTATGATGCCCTAATCCTTCAAAATCAAAGAAAACTATCAGCGTGGCTTTGAAGTTTGACCTGACCTGACGAGCTTTTTTCAGTCTTGGAAAACCTTTCCCGACCTATCGTGAATATTGAACCTTGGTCTCAACATCATAACCCACTTCGCATAGCCAGTTATAATTCTTGTGAGGAACATCTCGTTCTCATCCGCTCTTCACAAATTGCGATGCGTGTGTCATTCTGGTCTTCACTCATGATCTGTGGGACGAATTTGGCGGCAACTAGATGCATTCCAAGATGCTGTGTCACGATTTATGACATGATTCAACTGAAATATTACATTCTTCTGCGATTTCTCGGACAGTCAGTCTTCGAGTGGCACGTACAATTCCGTTGACGTTCTTGAAATGAACGAGGATCATCTTTAAGTTCCGTCCGGCCATTTTTTAATCCTTGTGGTCCATTCGTAACACCAAGTACGGCTTAAGCATTCATCACCGCAGGCTTCCTGCATCATTTGGTGAGTATTAACGTTTTCTTGAGTTTCACGCAGAATTTAACCCTTAACTCACGAGATGTGACCTTTCAGACTGTGCGAAAATTTTCGAAGTCGCTCTCCAAGGCCAGTTGTGGTGGAATGTTTCTATACTCCTGCTACCCTCCTTAAATTGCCAAGCCTACGATGCTTTGCTTTCGGTTGTGTTATCGTCTTCTGTGTTTATTGTTGGCACGTGTTATTGATAGGTGTTGGAGTCGCCTAGGCCGCGCCTCGTGAACTATGTACCTGTTTCCTTCAGTACGGTACCGTATAGCTCAAAATGTGTTGGCACCAATGTATCATTTTTAACTTTACCGAGTTTGATGAAATTGTTAGTCGGTCTATGGAGGAAGGAGTCAGTAATACAGATCAAGAAATAAGCCATAAAGACGACGATTTTACATTAGCCAGAGATCACAGTTCTGATACCGAGCAAGAGTTCAGAGGAAGAACTTCAGGAAAGTTGTGATGGGGATCTGTCTGTTTCTTCAATGAAATACTTAAAGTGTCTGTTAAAATCGAATGTGTTCTGAGTGGTGATAAAAATGTAGTTCCCAGCAATGAACGTCAATTTGACAGACTTTCTTTTTATACCTATCGGGTGGAATTTTTATACCCGAATTTAAAACCTGGAATTTAGTTTTATTTGGAAATTTCTTTGCTACAGAGTTTGTTTGATTTTTCCGAATGTAAAATTCAGTACTGTAACAGTCTCTTTATGTGTACTGTTTAATAGAACCACACAAAATTATGTGCTTTCGTGTGATAAATAGTAAAATGCTGCAGACTTTGTTTAGTGCAATAAAATTAACTAGAAGCATTTAAACAACATGTAAATAATCGTAAAAATATATGTTATATAGCACAAATTAAAAATTTCAAATGATTTTTGCCTTAAATCTCCGTTTAAACATAGGGGTCCCAGAGACCCCACCTCGTGGTATAGGTTACAGAAAAGTCATTTCGCGAGTTAAGGGTTAATACAGACGTGTTGCTCCTCTAAATCTGCCATCTCGAAATTAGCAAACTGTGCGAGAGAACGTTCCACTCAATACAGCACTGAACAATAATTAACAGACATAAAACAATGAAACTTGCGGCAGTTTCACATTAAACACAGGCGTGTGAAAGGAAGAGATCCGCATTTCGCTCCAGCGCACCATTGGCGCAACATTACAAATGTTCCAGAATTTTTTGAACAGGCCTCGTGTAACATATACTGCCTTACAGAAAAAAGTGAAGCACTCAAAAGACATGGTTGGACGTCACCGTAACTTCGTACACGTACACATTATCGGTAGGTTACAGTGCTGTGTGACAGTGGAACGATCAGTAGAGGGCATTACTGTTGTTCATGTGTAGTGTTATCAATAGAAGGCGGTAACAGCGTCAGATGTTGAGTGATCACTGTGAAGGAAACGGAGATGCCGCATACACGTATGAGAGAGTGTTATCAGTGCCTGAGAGAGTTTTAAAGGGAAATTCATTGTGGGTCTCCGTTTGGCCGACTGGTCGAATCGCGCAGTATCCTGATTTGTGGAGCATTCTGATGTGACTGTGGCACGGTGTAGGATTGCATAGGAAAATGATGGCGGGCAGTTCGTCCGTAGATTTCCGATCAACTCTGTCTGACCACCATATGGGAGGATCGACATATTCTGCACCAAGCACATCAGCGCATCGTAAACCCTTCACATCTGCCCCTGCCGTCCTGGACCACCTCGGATATCAACATCGTCCCAGGCCATTATGCAACAGATCAAGTACCAGTACATTTGTAGGCTTACTTTTACGAGACGCTTCCAGACCGTATCATTGCATGCAACTTCACTCTAATAAATGGGCTCGTACTGCCAAGTTCTTTGTAAATGTAACTCGATTTTGTAACCATCGACATAACATCACAATCACTTCAAACTGTGACGTTTCATTCGTTTCCTACCGCCCTTCCGGATGCTTCGCATTTTCTCTCCCATGCATAGTATTAGCCTTTTTCTACTCTTGAGGGAAGTGTTCTAATACTTTGAACGTACGTTTTTGGTCCCTTCCTGTACGCTGCACGCCGAGCGGGGTAGCGCACTGGGTAGAACACAAGACTCGCATTCGGGAGGACGATGGTTCAAACCCGCGTCCGACCATCCTGAGTTAGGTTGTCCGCGATTTCCCTAAATCGCTTAAGGCAAATGCTGGGTTGGTTCCTCTTTCCTTCTTCATCCTTCCCTAATACGAGCTTGTGCTCCATCTCTAATGACCCCATTGTCGACTGGAAGTGAAATATAATCTTCTTCTCCTCCCCCTCCTCCTCCTCTTGTATGCTAGATTTGTTAACGGTAGCTTCGAGAAACAAGCAGATATTACGGAGATATTTCGGGAAACCGAATGGGTATCACTGGAGGGAAGGTGACATTCTTTTCAAGGAACACTACCGAGAAAATTTAGAGAACCAGCATTTGAAGCTGACTGTAGAACGATTCTATTGCCGTCAACGTATATTTCGCGTAAGAACACGAAGATAAGGTTAGACAGATTAGCGCTCATACGGAGGCATATAGACATTCTTTTTCGCTCGCTCCGTTTGCGTGTGGAATTGGAAAAGAAACAGTTATTACTGGTTCAGGTTACCATCCGCCTCGCCATCCGTCGTTTGTGGAGTATGCATGTAGACCATAAATGTGACATTGATTTTACTTATAACTTTGTCCTCCGAGCAGCAGAAACAGTGCAGAGATAATTACAAGTCATAAAACTGTATTAAAATAAAACTCTGATTAAACTGTTATCTTCT
The DNA here is from genome assembly GCF_023864345.2 of Schistocerca serialis cubense. Lineage (NCBI taxonomy): Eukaryota > Metazoa > Arthropoda > Insecta > Orthoptera > Acrididae > Schistocerca > Schistocerca serialis. The sequence continues at coordinate 387,082,972 of NC_064645.1, forward strand.
CACTGTAGTACGATGATTCAGAAGACATTTTATTCACTTACTTCTGACAGAATACATTCACCTTGTACTATATGAAGAATGAGATCTTTGCCCGTAAAGGAATCCGAAACACATGTCTTCATGTCTTACACATAGCTGCTGAAAGTAAGCTTTAAATACTTTTAATTAGAAAATACTGTACAGAGCATATAGAAAAGCACCAAATGAGACACAAAGTGCCGCGTCAGTTGCAAGATAGACATAGTGCCAACTTACGTTACGTAAAGAGCAGAAATGAAATATTAATGGCCAGTTCTCCGAGATAAAAACAGTTACATGGTAATTAAAATTGGTGCCCAAAAGAAAGAAACGGTAAAAGTAAAGGAATATTATACGGACAAGGAAAGTCGAAAAACAGAAACTTCGTCACACATTGATGTGTGTTCATAAATATCCAATGAATTTAACAAGAAATATACGAACCCCTTAGTTTTCGTCCTATTAAAATGACACAACAATCAAAATTTTACTTTATGGGAAGGTATGGTATATATGTGTGATAGCTTCGATCCCAGTGGCCCATGAGTTAAAATACCCCCACAGTGGTTCAACAACTTTCAAATAATAATAAGATGTACAAACTAATTTTCAGTGTTACTGCAGATAAACTTACCAAAGTGGAGCAAAAATAATTAAATGATCGTATGGAAAACAACAAGGTATTCTCCAAAGAAACTTCGTTTGAAACATAACATTCAAAAAGCAAAGTCATCAAAGAAAATCATGTTAATGAAAATAATATACCTGGGGAAGACATTTAAAACAGGAAGAATTCGGAGTCAAAATAAAAATGATTAACTGTTTACAAATTAAGAAGAAAAGCAAATTTGGGATAATCTTAACCATAGATGAGGCAAAATCTCAAAAGAACAACAGCAAAGAGAAAGAAGACTACCATCCTAAAGAACAGATTACGTACAATTCTTCACATGGCCCATAGTCAACCGGTTTCAATGAGTAAGGGATGTTTTGAGTTTTGAGGATGAGTCAGTTACTCTGTAACTTAATGCGACCCTCATTTTGAAGCAAACTGACATTCATCGCCCTCGAAAACCTCAACTACGAAAAAATTGTTGTCTAAAAGAATAACTAAGAAAGATAAATTCCTGGGTGGATCAGGAGTTAATAAAATGCAAAAATATTGCATAACAACTACTTATGTTTGGAACCAATGTTTCCTGCATCTATTCTAGGTATGAAAACTCAATGTTTAAATTAAAGAACCGAAGCGGATTACTGACGAAATAAGGATGTCAGTTCTAACACATGTTAGAATTACTAGTTAGATAGCTTCTCAAAAAAATGGCTCTGAGCACTATGGGACTCAACTGCTGTGGTCATCAGTCCCCTAGAACTTAGAACTACTTAAACCTAACTAACCTAAGGACATCACACACATCCATGCCCGAGGCAGGATTCGAACCTGCGACCGTAGCAGTCGCACGGTTCCGGACTGCGCGCCTAGAACCGCGAGACCACCGCGGCCGGCGATAGCTTCTCAGTTACACCAAAGTCTAACACAAACAGTTGCTACCCTCGCTGTTGCACAAACTGTTAATATCTGGCCAAAGACATACAGTATACATAGAGAGGCTGTGACGGGTTGTTCAGCGCTCTCTGCGTTGCCACTCTGTATTATTATCCACAGTACTTTGGGAAGTTATTGTGTATGAGGGACCAAAATGAGGAAATTGCGCCGTACAGCTGGCGTTCGAATCGGCCACGTCGCGTCACTTGTTTGCTGTGTAGTGCGACCTTTGTCTTGAGCTCCAGATTTACGAAAGTGCTGTTAAGGCCTCGATATCAGCTAAATATTTATGACAAACAAGACTGTAAATAAGATTGTTGTTCGTTTCATTCGCATCAGTTCAAGCTGTGCTCTTTGGTTCCTTCCGACTCACCTATTCACATTCTCGGAAATCGCAACATATTCGGAAATTAACAGCCAACTATTTGTGACATGCAAGAATATAAATGTCATCGCTACTCATTTCATTTGCAGCAATTACATTAGATTCCTTGCGTATCACACCTTTTCAAACGGCGAAGTACTCTGAAAAAAAAAGTGGTCATATATGTGTGACAAGAAAGAATATAAATGTCATTGCTGGTTATTCACTCTCAGCAGCATCATCTTTTGTTTTTTAATCCGAATGAAATCACAAAATCGAAGAATCTCATTTCTGATAGAGCACGCTCTTATATGGAGATAATATCGGACTTCGCAAAATATAATTCTGTTACATGGATAAGAAAGTCTCAAGTGTGTTAGAAACGCGAAGATGAAAAGGAAAAATCATGTACCACGATGCGAAAATACTTCCTTCGACTCCCTTACTGCACGTCTCTAACCACATGACCACGGCGATCGGTTACAGTTTTGAAAATTATTATCTTTCGTCTTCGAATCTCCTAAGGACTTTTACAGTTGATGTGACTTAACTGACATTTAATTATGACAAATCGTACCTAGAGTGACGTGTTGGTGATAAATCTTCAACGCGCCGTTGCCCTGTAATCTTCAACGCACCGTTGCTCTGAAATAACGTACTGTCATAACACGCAAGTTAAAAACAAAGAAACGCGATGAATCCTCTCAAAATTAACGAGCGTGGAACGTCACGTAAGCGGTTTCCAATTTCAGACGAACACCAGTCGAAAGCGGTTGTTGCTTCCTCATCTAAGTCATTCATCATTCTGCGGTTGTTTTAAAAGCGAGAAACTCTGTGTGCGAACTTGTAACATACCCAGTCACCGAATTCTTTTCGAAATCATACCTAAAGTTTGTGCAGTGTATAACTGCAAGCACAAAAGCAGTAAAACGACGAAACTATCTCATTGTATGAGCTTACTATTTAAAAATATTATCTGTTGGCAGTTTTGTTCACTTGTGTTATACACCAGCACAGGAATAACTTTCATATGCTTAACTTTTCGTGAATATGTGAATTTATTATTTTTATGTGAATTTATTATTTTTCAAAGTGAGAAAACAAACAGCTAAAATACTTAGACAAACTAAAAGAAAATACCTTAATGAACAGCTAAACACAATTGAAGAAAACTTTAAGAACCACAACACTCAAGATTTTTATAAAATATTCGCAAATCAAATCAAAGGATACACTCCACAAAATCTCTGCTTCCGGAAACAGAATGGAAAATTGGCACTAACTAACAAAGAAAATTGCCAAGAACTAGCTAAATATTTCTCACAACTCCTAAATTGCCCACAACCAAGTACAAGATTCCCCAGATTACAACCAGAACACACGAATGAGACTTCACTACCACCATCTCAAGAAGAAATTTATAGTCACATTAGAAAACTCAAAAATAATAAATCATCGGGAGAAGATGGAATTGTAGCTGAACTACTGAAAAACCTTGGTCCAAATTCGTTAAAAGAGATCACTAGCATCATCAAAGAAATTTGGCAGACAGAAAATATCCCAGAGGAGTGGAAGTGTGCACTAATTCACCCATTGCACAAAAAGGGAGAAAGATCAGACGTAAACAACTACAGAGGCATTTCACTTTTACCAGTTACCTACAAAATTCTATCTGCATGTCTCCTAAAGAGGGCACAAGAACAACTAGAACATACAATTTCAGACTACCAAGCAGGCTTTCGTCCTAATAGATCATGCCCGGAACAGATATTCAACCTTAAAACTATTTTAAAGATTAAAGCAATCAGGTCAAAACCAATAATCTGCACATTCGTTGATTTCAAAAAGGCATACGATTCCATAGACAGACAGTCTCTATGTCACATTCTCGAAGAACGAGGCCTAGACACTAAAACCCGAAAACTAATTGAACAAACACTAACAGAAACCAAATCAAAAATTAAATTCAGAGGGGAAATTTCGGAACCATTCTCAATTAAAACAGGAGTAAGACAAGGAGATGGGATCTCACCACTATTATTCAATATAGTTTTGGACAAAGTTATGAAAGAGTGGGAAGTAACACTAAGGAAACAAAGCTTTTGGAAGCCAATTGAACTAGGAAGAGGTAAAGGAAAATTGAACATCCCTTATTTAGCGTTTGCAGATGACTTGGCAATTATAACTGACAGTGAAGAAACAGCAGTAAAACAAATTGAGACACTTAAAGAATGTGCTGAGAAGGTTGGCCTGCAAATCTCCTTTGAGAAGACAGAATTCATCTGCTCAAAATTAGATATTTCGAAACTAAAAACAAAGTATGGTGAAATAACTAGAGTCAAGCACTTTAAGTATCTCGGTGAAGTTATTGAACCAACAGGACTTGAGAAAATAGCACAAAAAAACCGATTACAGAAAATCAAGAAAGCATTCGGACTTATTCAAAATATATATAACAAGAAATGTCTATCAAAAGGCACTAAAATCAGACACTACAACACAGTCATCAAACCAACAGTCACATATGCAAGTGAAACACTCTCCCTGAATAGAAAATTAGATTTACACGAAATTAAGAAAGTAGAGAGAAAAATTATTAGAAAAATCCTAGGACCACGATACACACAAGATGGATACAGGCTGCAGACTACCGAGACAACCGAAAAAATATCAAACATCGAGGCAGATATCAGGAAGAGGCGGATGAAGTTTTATGGACATATAGACAGATTACCTGGAAACAGGTTAACTAAACGTCTATTGGACTATATGACATCACTTAAGGCAACAATACCCTGGGTAACTGAAGTTAAGAAGGATTTGAAAAAGGCAAAAATTGACATAACAAACACATCAGACCGGGATACATTCAGAAGAAAAATCGACAAGTGGAAGTTTACTCCAGAGACGGAATCTAAACCTGTCCGACCAAAGTGGACCGAAGAAAGGAAGAAGGCCTTTGGGGAGGCAATGAAGAAATACTGGGGAAATAAGAAGAACATTAAGAAATGTTAATCACCTGCTTATCGTTCTCCCATGGGGACATTCGCTAATAATAATAATAATATTTTAGGTTAGGTTTCATAATTTCCACACCCACTATCATGTGCCAAGCCCCTTTGTTTTGACTTCCAAATACGTGGCGGAGGTTATTCAGTTTGCTGCACTCTGCTCACTGTGTTACATCTCTATGATATTTTAACTCTTTGCACATGTCAGTTGGAAAGAAACTAGCGCCCCTAGCGGCGAGAAAGTCAACCATAAGAATAAAGTTTGTTCTTAATAACTTTTCTACTTAATTAACGAAACAGTTATTGTATTTTTGCGTGAAAAGACACGAATGATCGTGATATAAATGTAAAAACAGTCGAATCTCACTGATTCAGTGATGTAAGCTACAACTTATTGATGAAAAAGTATTTTCGAATATGTTTATACGCGCAGCTTACTCCGCTGAAAGCAAGAGAATGTGCACACGTATTTCATGCATGAGGAGCATGTATTTCTGTGGTTTCCGTTCTTATTATGATGGACACTTGCCTTAACATGTAACAATTCTGTATGGGATCGAATGACTTGCGCGTTCTTGCACTTCACCGACTTCCTGATACAAGAATGTTTTTGCAAGTTAATTACTTTTGCGTCGAAAGCTAAAATATTGAAGAATCTTGCCCTTTGTGGCTCACATATAGTAACAATTGAGGAATTGGTTTCTTCAGTATCAGCAAACGATTTTATTGTCTTCAAGGTAAATTACGTTTGTGAGCGTTTTCCTTCACATAAAGATGTGGTGGCTTATTTGATTGCTTGAATAATGTAGGCACTGCATTCCGTGCCAGTTTCCTACGTTTCATATTCACCGATTTGACTAGTTCTTCATTAATATCTATACGTTATAAGAAAATAGCAAGTAAACTGTCCTGTAGTGTACCACTTCATACCTTCCAGGGTCCTTAGGAAACTGAAGACAAATGTGGTGGCATGTTTTTAGTCTGTGCCGATTTTTATGGCACTGCTTAAGCCCGGTCCACACGCAACGATCTGTCTGTGCAGACATCGGCGCAGATGTCTGTACATGCAAAAGATCGCTGCAAATGTGGTGTGTTCACACGACACAAACCCCAATCTACTACTCGCCCGCCATCTGTCGGCGTAGAAAAGAAATCAGTAGCAAGCGACTACGCTCCCCGTAAACGTCAAAAATTTAATTCAGTTATTTTGAAATATAGAAATGGAGGAAGTTCTGTTGTGGTCCGTGTTCGCAACTTGTGTTGCAAAAAACATTCAGATCAACCGCAGGAAACAGAGAAAGCGGTCAAAATGGTATAGACAGTGGCTGCAAAAGCGAAAGCAGTTTTCTCACGTAAATTTACTGCGAGAGCTGCAGGTCGAACCTAACGACTGGCGAAATTATTTGCGGATGGATGTTGAAACATTATATCTCTTAAAGCTTGTAACCCCTCATATTATGAGAAAAAGTACTTGTATAGAGAAGGGCAATTTCTCCTCATGAACGGCTGGCGGTAACATTAAGATTCCTAGCAACAAGAAGGAGCTACAAGGATTTGGAATTTTCAACTGCAATATCGAAACAAGAGTTGAGTGAAATAATACCCGCAATTTTTCAATTAGAGCATTGTATGCTGCTGTCTTTTTGTCTCAGTCACTATATTCTTTACTTTAATCTTCCACAAACATGGGTGGTTTCTATATATTTCAATGAATTCACTTACAAATTCTCGAGAACACTGACGAGTATCAGCCATTTTAATGCCCTGTGCGCACAAATACAAACACTAGACTGAACAAACAGCTGTTTCGCACCAGATTTGCGGCGATCTCCTGTCCACACGCTCCAACTTGTCTGCGCAGATGTGGTTTGAACCCACACATTTGAGAGGTTTCGCTCAAATCTCCAACTCCAACTTCCAGGTTTGCACACACCTCAGGTTGGTGCAAATCTTCTGTCCACACACAACGATCTGTTTGCGACGATGTGATGTGCGCAGACATTTGCGCAGACAGATCGTTGCGTGTGGACAGGCCTTTAGGCTCACTAATGTAAAAACTATGTTCCAAATCAATATTAAAGATAACATTCGCAGGCATCCGATTCAGAATTGTGGCATTCTGGCAGCTTGGAGCGCTGCTGTCGCATTATATAACAGAAACGAGTGTCGTGGTTGTACGTGTTAGACCGTGGTGACGCTAAATAAGCGATAAGCTTACAGTGTTATCTCTCTCTTTACCGGTGGTATCCTTGGTGAGCACTAAATAGTAACTCTGGAATACGATGGAAGAGGCTTTACAGTATCTATGGCAAAGGTTATCATCTCTGGAGTAGGCAGTAACGTGAAAATTCCAGCACGCGAAATTCCGAATAACAAATTAATACAACATGTAAATGTAATCGACGTCGGGTAATTGTTTCATAATGGCGCGGCGGTGAGTCCAAAGTCGAGAAATGTTTCAAGCCAAGTGTATTATAAAACACGCAGATTAGCATCGATTTCAAGCAATGGCTAGAAATACCAGGAGCTGTATGCGTTGCACCCGCAGTGTATTTCCGTGTGAATTCATCAAAGACGGGCTTTACTTTCTACCTCTGACTACGAGGAAAGAGCCAATGTCCAACGACAAAACGTATTTTTTCTCCATCGACAATGAGTTGGTATACATGAATTATTATTCTGACTTTGGCCCGCTAAATCTCGGAATGCTTTATAGATACTGCATGAAAGTAAACATATTGAGGAAACATTTTTTCCCTGAAGGGATAAAATTGGTGCACTACACAGGAAGGAATCCTAAAAAGCGGACGAATGCTGCTTTCCTTATCGGTTCGTACGCCATCATATACTTGGAAATGACTCCCAAACAGGCTCACGACATACTTACACAACCGAACACTCCTAGACTACTTGAGTTTCGAGATGCTTCTATGAATGCAACTGCGACCTATACAATCACATTAATGGACTGTTTCGAAGGTTTGTATAGGTACAGTAAGTATCTCAATATTTTGTTTCTATTTCTGTTGTCAATGTCAAGTTGCCTTTCAACTGTAGATTATGAATCTGTTGTGACTATTGAAAATAGCGAGGTTGAGGCTAGAACCCCAGTTTTCTTTAGTCACAACATATTCGTTGGATTGTGATCGTAGCATTTTTGACCAGTTTCCGCTAACGATATTCCGTGTTATTGTACCTCTATAATTGTGATTCCTATCACTCGTTCATTTTATGTCAGCTAATTTAATTTATTTGTGTTGTAGGTTAAGTACGCCAGTTTCTCTATAACAGTTTCACATATTCACTGTCTGTTGCTGTTTGTTTATTTAGTGAGTGCCACCAATTGCATATGCACGTGACTGTTTATGTAAGTTTTCACAGTACGATAGTCAAAACCTCTAGCTCGTCTTTCGAAATATTTTATCCACAATTAGTAAATGTTACCAAAAACAACGAAGAAGTTTATATAAGCATAATAACATAGAATCAAAGGCTGTTCGATTCTGGGTTTCTCTGCAGTTTTAGTCTTAAAAGCGGGAATGAGGAAACATTGGTAGTCTATCGAGGCATTGCGCCTCTGGCTGTAGCGGAGAATGCGTGGATTCTCTCGGCACGTTATTTGATGCGTTATGTGTATTAAGAGACTTCGTAAAATCTTTCTTGGGATACACTTTAGCACTAGTCCGAATGGGAAAATGTTGGCAACGATAAACAAGTGCCGTAATAGCGGTGTTCCGGATAATATATAACTTAGTATAAAATCGTGGTTGATATAGTGTCTCGTCTTGAAAATACACGAAGTACTGAGATTTGTTGGGGTGCAGTAAATTTGCTCTGCATTGAAACATTAATAAGTGGTGAATGGTCTTCGGTTTTATTCATAATATGTACCGATTGTCGAGGTGATGGTTACCTGGGACCTAAACCACAATTTATATTTCTACGAGTGAAATAGGTAACAATTACTTTACAGTCTATCACAGTCTTTTGGCGCTAATTTCAATGAACTGGTTGAGCTGGGACCGAACAGCAAACTTAATTTTTTTATTTATTATGCCGCCGTGTAGCTTGCTTTAAGAGCGGGATGATGACGTTTATGTAACGCAGTTCTGTCACAGGTTCCACACCTTACGAAATCAGCAACATGATTTGTAATAGTAGATATACTTCTTGTGTACATTTCAGTATTGTACATATAAATGTATTAATACCATTATCCTGTTATCGGTTTTGAACGTCTGCTAAACTTTGACTCTCTGTCTAATCAAGTTATCGTTTAGTTGCTCCACAAATGCGACTGCTATCTCTGTCACTGGAACAAGTAGCATATTCCGAATCTATTTCTGGGAAGTAACATTTTATTATGTTTCTACACGCGTATGTAACCATGATTGAATTTTGTTCCCCTTATAATGTACCAATATCGCTAACATACTATTATACATCATGTATTCTGTTTTATTTCATATTGTGTACTCCTACGTGACATCACCGGGACGATTCTGGATACTGGCGCGTCATTGGTTTCGTCATTTTAAATTTCATGCTCCCTCGACATCTACAAATATTCGTCCCAAACCTCCCATATTTTTACAATAAATTCGTACAAACGAAACGTAAAATATAAATTGGATTTTTTTAAAGTAGTAAATACGTTTCAACAAAGTAAGACATAAACCTTATATAAAGGGTGAGCAAAATATAGCTTGTCTGAAAAATATTTCATGCACAGTAACCTACAACAAACCAAGTTACGTCATTCGCCCCGTGGAAATAGTTTTCTGGCGACGTAGAATCACTCGCGAGACAGTGGATATTTATGTGTCACATAATTAACTTGAGCTATACAACGAAGGTTACGACTGCAATTTATCCAAAGCAGCGGAGCTAAACGAATGCGTTACCCAAACAAGCACACATGTATGGCATTCTTAAATTGCCGTATAATTCAGTATGTGCAGCCATGTGATACAATGGAGCAACACCAATTGTATACAGACTGCAACAAAATAGCTTATGTGAAGAGTGCGATACATGTCTAGCTTAACCTGCTTCAGATTTTTTACTTCTATTTCAGCATTTGCTATCTAAGACGAAGTATTATCACCACTGCAGATATTTCTTTTATTAACATTATGCTATTTGCAACGTCGCCTTTGAAACTAAATTTGAGACAGTCGGCGAGCGCTTGTTTCGTTTAGTTGGTGGCCAAAGATGAAATAGCAACAATCACACTTACGTAAAACAAAACGTAGGGGTAAAATTGTGTTAATTATTAGCATTGTTTGTACTTGGTGAGTTAAATAATCTGTGAAAGAAGCGAGGAATAATTATTTGCCATGCATGTATTTTTATATTATTTTTCAAGTTCGTAAATGATGACTGTATCTCTGAATGTCCTGTGCTTAGTAGTATTTCATTGGCTGCCCAGCTCGAAATTTTTCCAATGTGCAATGTGGACACTGGCTGTATTATTTACGATGCAAGATAATAGATTAACATATCTTTCTTGTATCGAACTGTCCCATGAATTTACGCAGTTAAAATTTTTAGGTGGGGTGCAAAATTTGTTCGAACTAAATAGCTACCTCGGTAGTTGATGAACTGTGTAAAAGTATTTGTGGAGTTTCGGTGCGTAATGCTATATTTTATAGTTTTTGTGTGGCTATTTTCTCTCGTGATTTTGATCTTCGCTACGTACGTAGAAGCATCAAAAAACGTCATCTGTCATTTTATATTGTTTATTATTGTTGGAATCAATAAAGAACAGATGCAAGGAATCGCGAAAAGAAATAAAAATTGTACTTTATGTATTACTTAAGGCAAGCGAATGCTAACGAGGCTCAAAAAGAAATGAACAATACTGACACAAAAGATATTACATTGCAGAGCCGTTACATGAGTACTGTTTGAAATGATGGCCGCGGCATGTGCGACAAAAATCGACTCTTCACAGAAAGGAACTTTCAATACTTACCATCAATGGTGTGTCCTTTTCTGTACTGCCGAGAACATCGGAGGTTGATTAAGTTTGAACTCTATTGTTCATAAATTAGGATTATCAGATATATCCATTGAACTCAGACTCATGAGTACAGGTCTGGTGATCTAACTGGTTACTTTAAAACAAAGAAATCGTTCAGATGACGAAACACAAGAAACCAGGAGTATCATACCAGATGTTTGAATGAAGAGCCACACTGTTGCTTCTTTTTTCTTCATTTGTACTTGATGTCCCTGTAATCCGGCGGTTGACAGCTCACAAGCTTGTCCTCGCAAACCTAGCTAGTCGGCGCGGTGGCTGATGGGAGCGACCGTAAAGGCATTTACCATTTACTGCCGCTCCCTTAAGCCACAATGACGAGTGCCAACATAGTTTAAGAGGACACCAAAAGCCACCATGACGAGTGTCAACATAGTTTAAGAGGACACCATTGGTAAAGATATTTCAGACAGGCAATAAATAGTTAGCTTCATTTCTTTCTTTTGTGAACGATGCTTCCAGAAGGAATAAAGAAACTTGGTTCCTGGCGCCTTGCGTAAAGAAGCGCATGGTGTCATGCCAACTTTTCTTCGTCTGTGGCTCACCTTCTTGTTCACAGTTTGATTCAAGGTTTGGTCTCTTACCGCAGATTCGCCATTTCGAGAGCTAACAGTAAACCCCCGATAATCTCATCTATAAAATAGCTTCAAATATGTGATTACTTTACAAATGAGTTAATGTGTTAAATATTTCACATTCAGCATACAAGCGAGAAAAAAATTCAGAAAAAGCTTGAAGTAATGCTTAACAGTTGTTGGAAGTCGGTGAGTGCTCTCATTATGAAGCGCAGGACGAATATATTTGAGTAATACGCACTTCATTTTAAGCAAAAGCAAATTTTTCACCCATCTCTGTATTTATGAGGCCATATCTCCTGAACTATGTATCGTACAGTGATATAACTTTTCAGGTACAGTTAATGGTGTATATGAATCTTGTGTGCAAACTGCGTTGCGAATAGAGCTGGTAGCAAAGAAATAATAAATTAATGACTGATGCTGAAGTTTTATTGCATGAACAGTGCAAATGAAGTAAACAACAAACTGTTTGCTTTCTTCATTTTATGGGGGGTGACAGCGATGACACGTTTAGTTAAGCTTTGAAAATTATGTAAAGTTTGTTGGAAATCGCTTCGTGCTCTCGTTCTGAAGCACTGGATGAATGAAGAACGGGTAGTTGCGCGCCGTCAGTTATGCTGCCTCGATACAAACACACCGTTTCTAACTGTGTTTAACTTTTAACGTAAGATTATATCTCTTAACGAGTAGATTGTCACAGCATTTTGAATTTTTAAATTCAGTCCATAACTACGCGAAATATTGAAAACCAAATTTTTGTTGCCCCTGGAAGCCGTTAGAGAGGCAGCGTGCAACTTGATGCCGGTTCCGACATGGTTGCTTAGTAATATATGTTCTGTCTAAAGATCCAACTAATACTAGGGGTCATAAAGGTTTAATCATAACCTCGAAAACATCAAGGTACAACCGTGGTCTAGCATATACATTCATGACACTCTTTGCTGTGAAAATTGTGGTAGTGGTAGTTGGTGGGACACTAGCAGCCCAAGCGGCGAGAATGTAGCCCTAAGTTAAATTTTTTTTAAATCATTTTTATAGTTAATTAGCGAAATAATTATTAAATTTTTGCGTTCCAAGCATTATTAAATTGTCAAGACATGAATGATCATGAAATACATATACAAACAGCCGAACCTCCTTGATTCAGTGACAAGCTACAGTTTAATGATGAAGTACCTTCGAATATGTACCGGGTGATCAAAAAGTCAGTATAAATTTGAGAATTTAATAAACCACGGAATAATGTAGATAGAGAGGTAAAAATTGACACAGATGCTTGGAATGACATGAGGTTTTATTAGAACAAAAGTGTGATTGACGGATCATTGATGCTGTAATGGTGAATGGGAAGGGCTGGGAAGCATTGTGGATTTATAGTAATGGTTCGAAACACCTTGAGGGACAAAAATTTTTTTCTCTTATATTTTGTTATTTATTCGAATTGAAGGGGTCGGAGAGATATAGTCATAAGCCACATCGAACTAGTTTTGAGATACAGCGAGTTTAAAGTTCCACGGAGGTCTGAAAATGTTTAATACAAAATAGAAACTTTATTTCTACTGTAAACACTTGCTTAGTACTTACGAAGCATGTTGTTAAATAGTCAACTCTGTGCATGCTATAAAATCTTAATTTTAGAATGATTCTAGTTAAGATGTAGTCAATGGTGGCTTATGACTATACCTCCCAAAAAATTGTTTAAAACATAAAGTATGAATTTGTAAGGATTTATTTTAACTACTCTTACATAGCAAGCAGAAAATATAATTTTTACACATTAATATATACATATCAGATATCTGAGATGTATAAATTACTTTTTCATTGATACAGTTGCATCAAGGAAGTTCCTCTACCTCATCACTGTACACGTTATTTACAGTACATGACCGAAAGAAATCTTGATTTGCTGCAGTTATATATGGCACAAGAGACAGTACATCATCAATTTTTTTCTGGTTAATTCGTAGTGGATTTCTGTACTTTATTGGCAGCTGATATGGATTTGGTTCGACTAGCCTTTCTTTCTTTTTGACACGAATATCCACTGACATGAAAGCTCCTATGTCTGAATAAGAGTGCCTTACACTTAGTTTGAAGAGATCTTCAGACTCAAACTTAAATTGAGTAGCTTCACTGAAATGGTGGGGATCTCCAGTCGTGGATTCTGTACGTTTTGAGATCAATGTCTTCAGGCTTTCCAAACTTCTGAAGTCTTCTCTTTCCATTTTAGTTACAATGAAATGTTTAGGACTCGCAGATTTTATTACTTCTGCCCATTCATCTGGAGTGTACACTATTGGACGTCTGTTTCTTGCATACCGTTCAATGCGACAAAAATCACGATCGCAAGGTAGCATGGTGTGACCTACCACAGGGAAGTAATGCTGGACAGAATCAAATCTTTTGGTAGCAACAAGGGACCTTTCCAAAGCAATAATAGTCCAATTCTTTGCCTGACCCTTGCAGTTGTCTGTGATTATGTGGAGATGTTTTGTCTGAGGATTAGTTATCTCCAAGTACTTCAATAAGCAGCTCCCAACCTCATCTGAACCCCGTCCTCCATCTTTCACGCTCCACAGAAACATTTAACCCATATTTTATCCATAGTCATGGATACCATAGTTGTATGTCCATATTTTTCTCTTGTAAAATGCTGGACCAACTTATAGTTTAGGTGTGGGAAACGCTTGCTGCATATCCATTGCTATCACATGATGCTCTTTCGAATTTTCTTTAGCCAGAGCAGTTAAAGATGCAATCATATTTTGTCCTCTGTTAGCCTTTTTGAGATGCAGTTCATATTGTTGTTTCTTTTCTGTGACTTCATCTGCACATAATTCTGGGTTATTTATTGCAATTAGAAATCCATCACATTTTGAACAGGTGTCACTTTTTGGTAGTTTGAAGCCTATGTTAAATTCAGATACGAAAATTTCTCTGAATTTACTTTTAGATACTGCAGGAACCTGCTTTTCCTTGCAGTATTCTGAGTATTTATCTCGAAATAAGGAAGCAGTTGTGAGATCGCAATCCAAATACACTTTATTGGGGTTCTGTTGCCTACTGTAATGACTATTATATTTCGGTATGGCATTGAGAAATTCTCTAACACTTTGCACAGACTCATCTTGAAATTTATGTGGGTAGTTTCCATGTTTTCATGAAAGAAAAGAAAGATGAGCTTATATCTTCTTCCTAATTGAAATATTTGTATAGTACTCAGTTGGAGTACATCCCTAACCTATAGCACAGAGTAACATACAAACCTCTTCCATCTTCTTTTGGCACTGCAAATCCCTGCTTCATTTGATGTTGCAAATTCCTCACTCTTCGTGCATGTATCTGTAAGCCATGAAACCTTAGGAAAGTTTCCTTGCAGATCATGACTTCTATTCCGCATACCCTCACATTATAAGAAAATGTAACATACTTTCTTGGAAGTCTTTTTTGGATAGCTTTGAATGAAATTATGACAAATATAACAAAATGAAATAAATATACAAAATATTAAACCATTTTTATTTAAATAGTGAACCAACCTCCGCTTTTTCGGTTCTATTTTCATACAGGTCATCAGGTAAGTATTCTGGGCATTAAAGTTTCCTATGTCCCAAAATGAATGAAAATCGTTTTCTTCCTCTCCAAGTAGTTTTGTGAATCATTTATTTAAACAAGTACAGGGACTTCCTATAGTAGCAGCCTGAACACTCTTGTGGGTTTTTAAAGACTTATACTGCTGACCAGCATTTCGTCGACGTTTTGCTTTATTTTTCTTCCACTGATCAATATTTCGCTTTCTTTTTCGTGAAGGCTTTGGTTTTTCGGGTGATTCTTCATTTATTCTACTTATTTCAAGCTATAATATGAAGAGCAAAATAGTCTAAGAATTTGCGTGAGATATAGTCATAAGCCACACAAAACATTAAATTTCGTTAAAATCACATTAATGAGAAAATATTTTTTACACATCTTTTGCCTTTGAAACTACATATTTGCATCATTAAGCAGTAATATAAATGTGCCAATCAAGTTTCATCATTAACACACAGGATGGCTGTCAAATGTGTTGTCAATGTTGAGAGAAACAAAGTCACAAGCCACAGGAAACTAATCACCAGAAATAACCGTTTTATATACTTACCGAAACATCATCTGAGCTGGAACTGCTGGTCGATGGATGCCAAGATTCATCACTGTCAGGATCCAAAGGATAAAGCTCTTCACTTCCACTACTGTCTGTGTCAAATATGCGTTGAAGACCCGAAGACGCTTCAGACGTTCCTGACCCACCTGCCATTTTGCCGTGGCTTGTGACTATGTATCTTCTGAAACTACCACCAGATGGCACAACATAGAACTGCACTCCATCATAGCCTCCCATCTGATGCAGTAACATGGAACTTTATCAACACGTTATGAAGAAGACATTGTTAAGAATGCCGCAACATGAAAAACTCAATTTCGTGAAAGTTGTGGCTTATGACTATATCTCTCCGAGCCCTTCAATTATGTGGCTTTATTTGTGAGTCTATAGTCCATGTGCCTATTTTCCACGTGGATTTGTTTTGTGTGCATGGAAATTAGCAGGACGGATATATATTATCTATACTTACGAAATGTGGGAATCGCAGTAGCGTATCCGTTGTTTCTGCGGTTTGCTCCCGCCTCCAGTTCCGTTCGTGTTGGTTATCCTGTCTTCAGCTATTGGCGTTACGAAGCCCGGTGTGGGATTATTTTATGAAGATAAATCCTGAGAAAATTAAGTGTAACTTGTGCTCGGCAGTGTTGTCATTTAAAAGTAGTTCAACTTTTTGCTTAAACAGACACTTGCAACACAAGCATCCAACACTTAATTTGAGTGAAACTCGTTCGAAATCAGTTTTTATGAATCTGGGCAGTGACGGAGCCAGTTCAGTTTCCACAGCAACTGTTCAGGAATCTGTCATTTCAGTGGCTGTGCGTCAAGATGAACAATCTGTGTAAGAAATACCCAGCACTTCCACTGGTTCAGTTCTGGGTAGGTGTGGTAGACAAACAAAGATTACTGGATTTGCATCAAGACCAGTGCCTTCATCCAAACGAGCCAAAATAGACGAACAGATTTTAATACTTGTTGTTAAAGAATACTTTCCATTTAATGTAATTGAGAGTGTAGAGTTTAGAAAAATGACTTATTTATTAAATGAAAATTCTGTACCTCCCAGTAGAAAAACACTCTCCCACAGTTTACTCTCTCAAGTGTTCGACAGCACACTAGTGCGAGTAAGATCTGCAGTGCAAGCTGCATCCTAAGTCTGCATTACGACTGATGGATGGACATCTGTGAATAATGAGAATTATATTGCAGTGACTGCTCGCTTCATTGATGAAAACTGCAATCTGAAGTCAGATTTGTTATCTAATTTTAAATTCCATGACAAGCATACAGCAGAAAACATTTCCAGTGAATTACAATATATGACTTCGACTTGGGGTATTACCAATAAAATTGTAGCTTGCACTACAGATAATGCACCTAATATGGTGAAGGCAGTGATGATGTGCAAATGGTGGCATGCTCTTGTTTTGCACATACACTGAATTTAATTCTGCAAGCAAGCCTTGAACCAATTACAGACACAACGGAAAAAGTTAAGTCAATAGCGGAATTTTTCAAAAGAAGTCCTCAAGCACTTGAAAAGTTACACAATATTCAGAAGCAAATGGGCTTCCCTATTTTAACACTGAAACAAGATTGCTCTACGAGATAGAATTCTGCATATGCAATGCTTGACAGGCTGTTGAAAATCAAAGAGCCTTTGCAAAGCACCCTCGCCATCCTCAGAGTGGATTCACAAACAAAACTGTCCAATGAATGCTGGTCAGTTATTGAAAAATCTTGTGACATACTACCTAATTTTAAGCAAGTCACAACAGAAATTAGCAGTGAAAGAAATGTAACCTTGTCTAAAGTTGTCTTATTAAGAGAGAGTTACAAAGTCACAGTCTGAGACTGAAAAACTCAGATCACAGCAATGAAGCCACTAATACAGTAAATGCTAAACTTGAGGACGGAATCTGTACCTTTCAAAAGTTTGCAGATAAAGCAGTTGCTTGTGAAGCAACTTTATTGGATCCTCGCTTCAGTGAGCATGGATTTCCAAAAACTGGGCATCGATTAAATGAAACAAAAGACGCCATTATTAACAAATGTTGTGCAATACGGTAGAAACCCAGTCGGTGTTCTACAGAAAATCCACCACCAGCCAAACCAGTCGTGGTGAGCACATTCACCTCCAGCAGTGGCAACACTTGGCAAGATTTTGACCAAGCTGTAGATGGCTTGATCCAGAGTGTAGACAATCCACGTGCTGCAAGTATAGTCGAGCTTGATAAATAGATGAAGATGCCACTGATACACATATTACAAGATCCGTTGCTGTGGTGGAAAGAAAATCGTGTGTTGTTTCCTACACTGTTTGAAATAATGAAACGACGTCTTTGTATTGTGGCCTCCTCTGTTCCATGTGAGCGCATATTTTCAAAGAAGGGACAAACAATAACAGACAGACGATCATGTCTTTCAAGCAAAAAACTATAAAAAATGATATTTCAGACTGCAACTTAGAATAGGTACAGAAAATCTACTCAGAAATGAAACATTAAAATTTCAATTGTTTTTGTTCTTCTCTGAACAGTGTGCACTGAATTAATTTTTGATTGCATTTTGTTTAGTCCACTAAATCGTGCATGTAACCATCTTACAAGAACATTTTTATCAAATTTGTTATACGCAGAAGACACGTTTTTGCTCAATATTCAGTGAGTTTAATTTTATAAGTATGTTATTTATTCATTTATGTGTTTGAGAATAATTATCTAATTTGTGTATGTATATGTTTGTGTTTTTATTTTTGTAAATGTGCTATATTTGGTTATTACACTATAGGCATCTTGATACTTGTATATTATAAATAAATCTGAGGCAAATCAACAATGATACTTCGATAATTTTGTTTTCGCGTTCAGATACTGTGATAAAAATTGCATTTAAACAGCAACGTAACTTCATATCTGATTTCCTGGGGAAGTTTATAATAAAATGGCAATACATCTGATTGCTATGAATACTTAAGGGTACTCCATGTACCTGTACCTCAAACAAACTTCTTTAGCAAGAACTATAATTGGTGTAGAGGCAGATCTGCCATGATATAGGTACCACAAAGGCATTACACTGTATGAATTGTTTTAAATTTTAGTCTGGATTTTATACTTCAAAGAAATATACCTATCTCTGCATTTCAGTTACCTTGAAATGGTTTCCAGTTCTATCAAGTGCAAGTGTACTTATTATGAGATGTATCCCGATAACTTTTGTATGTTTGATGAGAAACTGCCATACTTGACCATTGTGCTATATGCTCCAGTCTGTTATAGTAATTTTTTGATCTGTACGCATCAGTCACTTTGCATCACGCTGTGTGTGACAAACAATGGAAAATTTAATTGTGAGTAGTAAAAGTGTTAGTGGCACACTCATAAATGTTAAATTAGGTCCTCGCTTCCCAGAATGTTATCTCAATATATTATATCTCATGATAAGCCTTTTCAAGAGCACATACAGATTATCTCTCATAAAATCTATCAAAATTATGCTCTAGAATACAGGGAAACGAGTTCGGCAAAATCTGTTATGTCAAACATATTTCGTCTGATCTCGGCCAATTGGAAAATATGAAAGTCACATGACTCGAAAGCAGCGCATTTGCTACAGGAAATGTGGAACTGCAAAGACGTCTAAGTGAAAGTTTCATACTTTCTGCGGTATGATTGGCGCTCTCGCACCTTATTTGTGTTTTTATGACAATGTTTATACAGTAGACACTCAAGATGATATAATGTGAAGGCCTATACTATTACAAAACACAAACTGTTTCACTGTTTCGAAACATTACATTGTACTGTTTCATTTGTTTCGAAACAGTTATGTGTTTCAGTTTGCCCATGTGTAGTGTAAAGGAGAAAACTTCACGTTTTTGAGTAGATATACGAAGCCTCGCTGCCAAACGTCAGGTCTGTTGCTGTTTACTAGCAATTTTTTTGTTGTTAAAGAAAGCGACATTCTCCAGTAAATATTTGTAGGTTACAAGGAAATCGTAAACAAACTGTTCTGTAATGTAACGGTTCATACCTCTTAGGGTCGTTAGGAAACCTACAAAAATGCAAATGTGGTGTCTTCTTCTTCTTGTTGCTGCACTTTATTGCGCTGTAGACTTTCTTACAAAGTCCATTCTCTTCCATAAGATGTTACAATTGTGCCGAAAATTCAAAGACTTTCACTATGACCTTGGAAGTCAGGGCTTGTAGCAATTGCAAATGGTACGGCTTGACCCTCAGTCGTTTCCGTAAGATCTTTCAAACGGTCGTTTATGGTACTTACAGCTCTGTGGACTACATGCGAAACCAGCGCCACCTAGGAACAAGGCTTCTACACTGTCTTTGGAATCCCTTGTGGCGTAAGCGCTACGGATCGTAACAAACAGTGAGAGGTAAGCACTGTCCATCTTTGTTTCACTGCCGTGGTATGAAGATTGTGCACCTGAATATGGAGAAGAAATTTTAATTGTTTCTGTCAATACTCTTTAACATTTAACTATGCTACGGATATAATGTATGCCTGCTTCTAAAGGCAATTATGATACTCAAGAAAGAGTCAGTATATTGCATTTCCCAAGTTATAAAAATGCAAGGAGAGAATGGATAAGAGCAGCTCATCGAAATAATTTTGCGCCTACAGACGACTCTGTGGTAAGTAGCAGCTTTAGTAAATAAACCATTAAATATTTTTATTTAGTTTAGGCGTTAATTGTAATTTATAAACATATCCTATATATGGATATTTTTTGTCACAGTAATGTAACGTAATCTGTTATTTTTAACAGGTTTGTGAGCGACACTTTCATACAAACAATATAGAAAGAAGTTCATCAGCATATTATGCTAAGACTGAAAAAATTAATTACAGCACCTCTTGACCGTCCACACCTAAGGAAAGATTAGTTGGGCGTTTATTGATTTGTGGTATGATGTATAATTAATGAAAGAATCTGTCACCCTTATGACTTATAAGGTAAAATAATGGCAGTAAATATATTTGTTATAGGTGCCGTACCATCACTAATACCTGGGTGCCCTACATAATTATCTGCACCTTCAACATCAAGAGAACTTTCGGAGGAACGAAGACAGCATTTGGAAAAAGCTTACACCAATTCTGTTCGAACGGAAAGTTTGACTAGTAATGAAGAACATCTTAAATCACTATCATTCTCTTCCCTGAACCAATTATATGATAAAATTAATATTTGTGATTTGAGTGAGTGTATCTGTGTTGAAAAGAAGACTAGTGTATATTTCCTTCAATTAGTGAAGTGCCATTTCTGAAAGTTATGCATCATGTCACAATTAGTGCAAACTTAAGCGTCGCCGGCCGAAGTGGCCGTGCGGTTAAAGGTGCTGCAGTCTGGAACCGCAAGACCGCTACGGTCGCAGGTTCGAATCCTACCTCGGGCATGGATGTTTGTGATGTCCTTAGGTTAGTTAGGTTTAACTAGTTCTAATGCCCTCAGCAGTTGAGTCCCATAGTGCTCAGAGCCATTTGAACCATTTTTTTTTTAACTTAAGCGTCACTGTCCGTGTAAACGACCTGCATATTGGACAAATGGTGCACTTCAAGTTTCCAGTAACTGCAAGTAACACAACACAGTTAACTAAATGCTTAATATTGTGAACTTAAAATTTAACAATAGAGAAGACCAGAATACTACTGCGAGTATGAGTTTGTATTTACTATTTTGAATAATTTATCCGAAAGAACAGGTTTCACAGCTAAAATCTAAAAAGAATAGGGCAAGATGTTAATGAGATATTTAAATGTCATGGTCATTAGTTCATTCCATTTGTCCTCACTGTTGTAAGTTTTTAAGAAGCAGTGGAAAAATAATGAAGCCTAGCGCTGCTACTGTGACTACAACAGTAGTGAACGTGCATCTATACAGCATTTGTATTCATGGTGCATAGTTTGGATACGTATTACACTGATGTACTCATACTCTGCTTGACAAAGTCATTTGGGCACCTGTTCTTTTCACCTTCATTAAAAATATTGTACTGAAATCTGAGAGTATAGTGTTTGAAGTTGTTGGTGCTGTATCTGATCATAATGCCATCAATAAGAAACCTGTATCATTCTTTAGTGAACGACCAGAACTTAAAATTAAGTACCCAAACTCGTCTGCAGGTGCTGGATGTAGGTCTTTGCATTTTCTGTTTGATAGTGTGCACCTATTGAAATATATACATAACAGTAGGATAGATCCAGATTTGGGCAATGAAGTTGAGGATGATTTTGTATCTTCCCGTTGTCTGAAATCTCTTTATTCGCTTGAAAGCCATATTTAGTGAAATTTTCCAACAAACTGTGTCTCAAATCACTGTATCCATCAACCATAAAAAGGCAGAATGTAAAACTTGCTCATCATATTTTGACTGTGCAACCGCTATTGTTCTTAAAGAAATAGTTTCTAGATACAATACCGAATACTTAAATGATACAGCAAATTTCTTTGAGATAATTTGCAAATTGTGGAATCCAGTTGATGATCAAACGTTGTTAAAAGGTCAAAGGTTATTAAATTGGTTTCAAGAGCCAATAACCAGTAATTCTAAACATATGCTAGAGTTAGTATGGCAGTTTGTAAATAGGTTAATGATTGAAATTCTGAGGGCAGGCCTATAATTAGTCTTAACAAACAAATTAATTTACCTCTTAGACATACCACTCTTGCCTATGTGGATCTGGCTGCATACTGGCTCAGTGAGAAAGAGAGACAATACATCGTAAAAGGCAAGGTTCAAACTGACGACCTGGAAAGCAGGTCTGGGAAGTACCGTCAGCTGAGTGGTGATAATTACCATGTCTCCATCACACAGATTTTTGAGTCAGAAAGTAAATTGAGGGTATGAAGCTATATGTCATTGATATTGAAATCACAAAAAATGAGCGATTTTGTAGTTTTCAAGGAAGATATTTTGTCTAATGAGTCATACATAAATGACCTTTCACAAGTGACATTAAATGAAGAGTTAAATTTAGTTGTAGATGATGCTGACATACACAAAATAGATGAGGACCTGTGGCCTGTACTTCATTGCATAAATGGCTGCTACTCATGTCGTATCTCTAAAAAAATAAATGTAATTGTTTTAAAATATATTCACAGCAGTTGATGAGGATGTGAAAGAGGGCTGAAATCATTTAACAGCTATTACCAGTAGAGGTGGACTGTGTTGTCGTAGGCAGGATGTTGTAACATGTGTAGCATATACATATGTTACCGCACAGAAATTGCTTACTCAAAAAGAAGAGTTATTTATTTGGGAAACATGTCAAAGAAATGTATTGTTTTGCGTATGTTATAGCAACTTGCCTGATGGGATATTTGTTGGGTTTGGTTGTACTGAAAATCACGCCGTACATGAAATCATTGACTGTATACTTGGTCCTGCAGTCAATACTCTTTTGAATAATTATACCAAAGGGGGCAGTGACATTTTAAATAGAAACAGTGTTAGAACACTCAAGAGAAAGAGTGGTTCTGTGAAGATTGGTTCAAATGATTCAAATGGCTCTGAGCACTATGGGACTCAACTGCTGTGGTCATCAGTCCCCTAGAACTTAGAACTACTTAAACCTAACTAACCTAAGGACATCACACACATCCATGCCCGAGGCAGGATTCGAACCTGCGACCGTAGCAGTCGCACGGTTCCGGACTGCGCGCCTAGAACCGCGAGACCACCGCGGCCGGCCTGTGAAGATTTTTGTACTTTTAAGCACAAATCAGAAATCAATAATAATGTAAATATAAATAATAATTCACTGTTTATCGAATTTCCAAACCTTTCCTTGATTCCTCGAAACAGGTATTTCTACGGATAATTCAAACTTTCACTTAACTTCAAATATCGTTTCAATGTGATTTTACGAAAAAAGGCAGCGTATCATAAAAATAACAGAAGAAAAGTTCATTATTTAAAGTGTCAGAATTTCCCTTTTATTTTAGATAAGAATTTGATGAACGTGAAGTTCGGTATACGCTAGCAGCTAAAAGCGTCTCGCGTAGCAGTAGTAGTAGTA
The DNA here is from genome assembly GCF_023864345.2 of Schistocerca serialis cubense. NCBI lineage: Eukaryota > Metazoa > Arthropoda > Insecta > Orthoptera > Acrididae > Schistocerca > Schistocerca serialis. Next base: position 387,106,719 of record NC_064645.1, read on the forward strand.
TTATGAACCCTATCGATGACGTCATGCACGGAGTGTTGAGGTCTTATTTCTAGGTGGCACTGGCGAAACTCGCCCGCATGCGATCAACAATTCCTTTGCTCGAAACAGACCGACCCGTTGATTTCTCCCTGCAGAGGTATCCTAAAGCTTTCAACTGCGCATACCATTGCCGAATAAACTTGACAGTTGGTGAATCTTCGTTGAAATTGTGTGAAGTAATTTCAAGCACAAGAGACGCTTTCTCGGTACCTGTCGTCATCTTGCCTAACTGCTCACTGCTGCGCTCTCATGGCGCATATCTTGAGGTGCGGCTGCAACAATACAAACTTTTTCAGTTTTTTACATGAATGTTGAGTTTTGTGACAATATGTCAATTAAGGGGGGTAGGACGTCAAACGGGCCGACTTGGAGCAGGAGAGGCACCACAGGACATTTTATTTTCTACTGTCTATACTTTTACAAATAAATTCATAAAACTTTGTCAGAATGACCAGGAAGGATTCGGGATTCACACTCATAGCAGTGGAAGTTCAAAAACATAACAAAATAAATTTTTTTACATGTGAAATTTCATCATTTTTTCGCTTACTGTTGGCTGTATTTGTTGCTATAGGTACATTTTTCTTCACAAGTAAGAGAGATTCTTTGATGAATTTTGCACAGCGTATAAACCATACCTACAGGTGTATGAAACTGTAGAATTTTCCAAATCTCTTAAAAACTGTGGTATAAATTGAGATAATTAACTACAAAATTTGATTTTTTTCTAAACATAAAGTTTAAAACGTAACAGCTCATTCATTTTTTCATAAATTAAGTATATTCTAGAGTTTCAGACACCTGTAAGTATGGTTTGTATGCTATGCAAAATTCATCGAACAGTCTCTCTTACTTATGAAGAAAAGTGTACCCATAGCAACAAATGCAGCCAATAGTAAGCGAAAAAATGATGAAATTTCACATGTAAAAAAATTATTTTGTTATGTTTTTGAACTTCCGCTGCTACAAGTGTGAATCCTGAATCCTTCCTGGTCAGGCTGACAAAGTTTTACGAATTTACTTGTAAAAGTATAGACAGTGGAAATTAAAATGTCCTGTGGTGCCTCTCCTGCTCCAAGTCGGCCCGTTTGACGTCCTACCCCCCTTAATGTAGCTTCAGTGAATTTATGAACTCGCTCCAGACGTTTATAATAATCTCGTATTTAACAAGATAGCTCATTTGTAAAGTAATCAGAAGTTTGAAGCGTTTTATACATCGGAGTTCGAATACTGAAAGGATGGGGAATTTACTGGTGTATAAGAATAGGTGAAGAACTTGTTGGTAGCGGCTTGTATTATGATTGTTCAGGAAACGTACCACTCCGAAAATCATCTAAAAATACGCGACACGCATGGTTTCTCCATCTGAGTGAAGAGAAAGTAGTCACTGGGTACAACATCGGGAGAACACGAAGAGGGTGGGTGAGACCGAATTTGACACCCCAAAGAAACAACATGTGTGACTGTCGCTGTGCTGAATGAACTGGGATGTTGTGGTGGAGCAAAAATACCTGCTTGAACAACTTCCTATGACAGTTCGCCTTGATAGCTTCCCGTTTGCTCGTCAGGAGAGTTCCGTAGCACGCTTCGGGGATGGGAGTGTAATCTGTTGTATGACACCATAGCAATCCCAAGACCACACAGCACCGTTTCCGGCGGTGATGAATCCAAATGTTCTGACTGCTTGCTTCTCTCCTTTACATCGTTGGCTTAGTGATAACACCCAACACTCGCCCAAAGTGACTAGGCAAATAAAGACCTCATTCAGCTTGGACTGACACAGCTGTAACATATCCGCTGCTGCCTAGGATCGGCGGAAGCTTTGAAGCGTTGTCGGTAGCCACGGAACACCGTGATAGCTATCTTTGTCGTGCAACATCTTGAACGAAGATCCGTCACTATTGTTCAGTTTTTCTCGTATTGCCTCGATGGTGATATGCCAGTCTTCCAGCATCAGAGTCTCCATACTCTGTTGCAATTCCCCGTTCATTACAAAGACATGGTGTGCCACCTCATTCTTCGTAATTCAGACTTGTTTGACCACACTGGAAACGACTGCACTAGAGGTGCAAAAAGCAACTTAACTGGAATAAATAATTGGTTATTGAGTATTCACAGCTAGCGAAAGAACCGAATATCAGCCCCAGGCAGTTATGGTTATCAGCAACAAGCAGTTATTTTAACAACTCAGTAACACACGTCACTCATTTGCCAACGAGGATATGTACTACTTCACTACTTTCCCTTCGGTCTTGCCCTGCCTTACCACGAATAATAAATACATTGATCACGTTATGTCGCTACTGCAATGAAAAAAATTGGGGACTAACTGTTAATACTGTGCACCATCTGTTTACCGATGAACGTACTTATAATTCGGTCTCGTTTCATCTGGAAAAAGTAAATCACCATGACCTTACGAAATTCGTACTTCCGTGGAAATAACTGACGTAATAACTGGTTATTTATGTAAGATATAGAATGATAAGAGATAATAAAACATTTATATAACATACACAAGAACTAGAGGTTATTGGTAACTTCACTTTTAGTAGCACAATGAAATTTTCCTAGCAGCATACTTAAGAAACTAACTTTCTGAAGGTGCTTCTTCATTTCACAGTAGTTCACAATCCCCGTCTTATATGGAACACTGATAACGTCTGAAACGTAATTAACTTAGGTTCGAGAAACTTAGTCAGGCAAGTTGGCTACTTACATAGGGTGTCCCTCCCATGAATCATCAGTTGCATTTTCTATGGTGCTTCCGCATATATTTTCAATTTCGTTCTTTCAGTGAATAGCTGGAGTCGGCCCAAAAAAATGCTACTCATAACATCTTTCCGACGTCCAGTGTGAGGGTAAGCGTCAGTTTGTTTCCCGTTACAAACAACATGATTTTTATTGCGTGATTTTACGTGCCCATTCCATACAGTGGCCCCATAATGGTCTAGTGCAATATGTCTTATAGATACGTATTAACAGTGACAGTAAAATACGAAGAATAACGTGTATTCCAACAGCGACAGCGCCGCCCTGGCCCACGCTGACTGCTGTTACTGCTGAAGCCTGGTTGTTGTTCGTGTTTTACTGTCATTTAATACATATCGATAAAACGAACATAGCATGAGACCACTTTGGGATCGCTCTAGGAAACTGGCACATACAATTCCGTTTTAATAATTATTTTGTTCGTAACATTAAACAAACCGACGCTTTTCGTCCACACTGGTCTGAGCAGCATTTGATTGGGGTGATTTCAGCTAAGGGTTGTTGTTATGGATCTTCTTGTCCCACAATCCCGACAGGACTCAATTTTGTCCCGATTTTACAAAATACTATTACGAGTTTGGCTCAAGTACTGAAGCAACGCCATTTGTTAGGGCAGCGTGTGAATGCACCTGCTAGATCTAACGCCATCACTCGAGAAAATACCAGACTTCTGCAGTAGTACTGGGCTGGAACTATTGAAGTAGTGCCACGCGGAATGATCGGGTAGTTTTTTCGAAATTTGTGGTAAGGTCTTATGGGACCAACTGCTGAGGTCATCGGTCCCTAAGCTTACACACTACTTAATCTAAATTGAACTAACTTATGCTAAGGACAACACACTCACTCATGCCCGAGGGTGGACTCGAACCTCCGACGGGGAGGGCCTTGCGGACCGTGACAAGGCGCCCAAGACCGCTCGGCTACCCCGCGCGGCGATCAGGTAGACCCCAGTTGAATAGTGTGAAACGTCCCCTTTTTGAACAATTATACAAGACTGTGCTTATCCTGATATGAAACGTCCCCTTTTTGAAGAATTCTACATGACTGTGCTTTAACTGAGACACAATATTTTTAGCGCAACGCAATCTGACTTTCAGAAATCCCTACAAAAGAATGGCCCTGACTAACATTAACCTATACGTTTCACAAATCACTTACCTCACAAAAATCTTGGTTACTCGAACTACTGCAATACAGCGAGCAGCACTACTGCCAGCTAAATAAAAGATTCAAACTACGGAAGGCACTAACTACTGATAGGCATAGTTAGCAAATGAAAGATTTTCATAGAGAACAAGCACTGTATTTACCTTAATAGTCATATTATATATAGCAGTTCATGACAGTCTTACAAATTTCAAAACTCCGCCATCTCTCTCCCCACATCCATCACTGCTGGCGGCTCACCTCCAACTGCGCAACGCTACGCGCTGTTCACATCCAGCTGCCGCTGCCCAACACTACAATGGCAGACAACAATGCAAACTAGCCACAGACTGCACACAGCACAGCCAGTGATTTTTATGCAAAGGTGGCGTTACCAATAAAAAAACCTAAACAGCCTACTTACATAGCCCCCATGCTCCCCACAAAAAATTTTACAAATTGTTTTGGGCAGTGGCCAATAATGTTTTGATAAAATTTTTCATAATTACAATAACAAAGATATCAAATGCACACACTTATTGATACAATGTTGGTCAAAAGCTAAACTTTCTCACAGTCCATAAAGACAGTCCTAATCGTTCATCACAGTAAAATAGCAGTGTTTTACTCAAAGTCTGAGCAGTAAAAGAAAATGCACACGGAAGTAGTGGATTTCCATGCAGTCTTGAAGAAGTAGTGTTGTCCTTCCAACGGAAAGACAGTGCTGACTCTTGACATGCTGACAGGTAATGGGCCACAACAGAGCAAACCCACAGCAGAGTCAGTCGAAGTTTTGAAGAATATTGGTAGGTAGGTCATCACAGGGTAGACCCACTGTAGTGCTGGTAGAGATAATGGTATTGGTGGGCCACCAGAGGTGCAGACCCACTGTAGTCCTGGTAGAAATAATGGTACTGGTGAGTCAGCAAAGGTGTAGACCCACTGTAGTCCTTGTAGAAATGGCCAGCAGCCATCTGCTGCGACTGTGAAGGTGCACATTCACGATCGAAGAGTCTTGCGGAGAATATAGCAAGTCCATAAACCACCACTTGTGCACGCACAAAGTTTTTGGAATTGTCCTTAGAAGTCTTGCAGACAATATAGCAAGTCCATAACCACCACTTGTGCACTCACAAAGATTTTGGAATTGTCCTCAGAACCAGCAATGCTGTTATCCAGTCCCTTACTGAATTATTAACACACGTGCAAACACTATTAGTCCCTACTTCTCACATATTGTCCATATACTATGACCAACAGAAACGTGTGCAGTGAAATGTAACTTACAAGTTACTTAATTTGATGAACTGGTGTTAATTACAATTTTATAACATAACAAAGGTACAAAATACATCATTAAAGAACATAACAATACAGATAACATTTGTAGTAATAGGGGCTTTACAAAACAATAGAAATAAACATATACATCAGTGTTACAGGAATTATGACATAAGTAAATACATAAAAGATCAGAATAACTTTTGAAACATCAACTTCACACATGAGCATTAAAACAAAACAGAATAAATAATGTCTAAACATCTTTACAAAGAAAATAACGTATTATTAGAAAAATTCCACAACATAACTCATATCAGCTAAACACATAAAGACAGGAAGAACACAAATATACAAGGATACATAAACACATAGCGGAATAATACAAAAGGAATGACAGGGTTCGTTTTCAGGGTAACATTTGGTACTGCAGTCCTACCCAAAACTTCATTCCATAGATCTTTCGTCTTATTTCAACATTTGTTCCACCAAAAATATCGTATCCAAGCATGCTTTCTGTATTTACATGTTCACATATTTCTTACTTCATTATTTATTTTCCAAGAAAATCTTACCTATACCTGCTTTCTGTACCTTTTTTTGTATAACTTCTCAATGCATTTCGTCCAATTCATCGCAACTCATTCTCTTATATAGTCTACCCCCTCTTAAGCTAACTTAAATCTACTGAGCTCAGATGCTAAACTAAGGGACGATGCAATGCAGCAGCACAAAACAATTAATACAAAGAGCAATGAAAAAAAATGGAAATTGTCAAAGCAAGCAGCAATATTACAACTAATATAAGGCAATGAGCAGCAAACAAGAAAAATAAATCAGTAGTAAAACTGGCTTAACAAAGTAATGTAAAGTGAAATTTAGTATCACTATGCCTGGCAAACAGTAGCAGAAAATGAAATACCTAAACAAGACATAGCTCAAGCAGAAAAAATAGTACACTAAAGATAACAATGCAGATAAGGGAAATGTATAATCACATCTTAATGTCTAAGTAATTAAAGTGGTGCACCACAACTATTTCTACAAAAGAAATTACCTAGTACTTGAAAAGAAAATTATGAATACAGTTCCTGTGAAGGTAAATGTCTTTTTGTGCTCCCTCATTTTTTAAAAAAAATTATTATTTACTCGATCTGTAGACAGAAAATATTTATATTAGTACATCTATAAAATTCTATTTTAACCAATGCTGCAGTGCAGCTAGAAACTAGATATTAAAAAAAATAGGCAAAGCAAGGCGTCAAACGTCATTCACTAGCCATATGGCATTTCATAATGCAGTAAACAATCTTTCAACTAACAAGACAATAGACATAAAATGTTTCTCATCATTTCATTTCAGTAAATATCATAAATTAAGAACTCTACAGTGTAATCATGTTTTCAAGTTTGAGGGTGTCGTATTTACGATGCTTTCTACAAAGGAATGTCGATAGCGAGGATGATGGCCTCCCCTTTTTTTTCTACCACCTAATTGCTTTTTCTCAAGGCGGCTGGCACACCTGGCCACTCACAACGAATTACGTCACGGTCACTTACCTTTCTTACCGAAATATTTATGACAGCAGTTTTCGCTACAGTGACAGTCTCATATAAAAATTTCACAGGTCGAAAATTTGCGTTACAAATGTGTAGAAACAAAATCCTGTAAATACAACAGCGTCCAAAAAATTTGCGCCAGCATTGTGATACATTCACGCATATACACACGTTTCATAACTCTTAAAGTACGATTCTTGGTTTCCAACAACCTTTTTCACAAACCAGAGTCCCTAACCACTACTCATTATTCCTTACCTTATTCGTCGGCACGTCTTCAATATTTCATCATAACAGATACGTAGCATAATCAAATAACTCATATAGCATCAGCTTACTGATCATAAACATACCACAACAGCATAATACACATAGTCATCGTAATAATAACATCATAACACCTCAGTCAACTCTCAAAATCGTCGTAGCTTCCTCCAATAATTTCAAAACCTAAAAAAAATTCTCTGCTCATGTCAAAAGTGTCATCTGCCTCAAACGTACTTTAAAATTCGTGATCCCTTACCAAATACATCATTCAAAGCTCTCATAGTATCACAATGGTTCCAAAAAAATATGAACAGTTCACAAAGTACAGACAAAATACAATTTCATAAGTGTGAAGTTAACCAACTGTGTAATTGCGTAAACATGTGTCACTGATGTAGTAAAAAAAAATGTTTATCTCTCAGTTAAATGATCAGATAGCTGTGTAATTTATGTGTTAGAGAAATACGGTACCGATGTGTAAAGTTGTGTAAGCAAATACCATATTAGCTAGGGCTCCTTGTGCTTGCCAAACACATGGTACACAAAGTAGGCGTGTACCCCCCCGAGGATTATTGTAATTATACCCTCAGGTGTTACAGATTACAGCACTAGAATAAAATCTATCACGAAAACTTTCTTTGTAATTCAAAACTGTTGAAAAATAAATGGTTTAAGTACAAAATTGATCACTCAAATGCGTTTCCTGTAGCGCTAAATGTGCGTCTTGCTGTAAGATAATTCTGTGGAAGTGTCGTAGTTATCGTCCTCTGTAAGCAAAGTTCTGCTGAAGTCAATGTACTTACCTCATCATAAACGAAAGTGAAATGCTTTGCGTATAGATATCGTAGTTATTATGCTTATTGGCGTGATGAAGAAAGTACTATAATGTAACGAATTGTTCTGCTACGAAAAAGGCTGTCTCATTGCTGCTATACCACAAAAGTTACTACTAAAATATGTTTTACTTTCCAGAATAAAACAGAAAACTGTGCAGATATAAAACAGAAACACTGCAAAAGCAACATTGTAAATTGTCACTCATTAGTAGCGTCGTGATAAATTCGTGTAGCTGTCACATAAACTAACCACTATGTCATCTGGTATCTCACTGAAATTGCTTTAAATCCAGAATGTATTTTCAAGTAAACCAAAATGTTGCATTAGAATCTCATTAGCAGTACCAGTATGTGTCCTAAGTATGTAAGCCTGATAGTCGTTACGTAATCGTGCAACTAACGAGCAAGAATGTACAAATACAACACTGTGTCGTCTGTTCACTATAACAATGCATTCGTAATTTCTGTTTAAAAATGTTCCCTAGGTTCTAGACTGGATATTTAACTTCAAACATTGTTGCATGTTAACAGTTTCTTAAGTCTGACAAAGCATACTAGAAACGTGAAGTGAAAAGTTTTATGGCAAAGACAAAGTTAAAAAGAAGATTATCTTTCAATAAACGGTTTTACATGTGAATGTGGTGTAACCCTTTGCTCTTCCTAGTACGCAGAGTTTTAACTTTAACGCAATTATCATGTGGTATACGTCGGTAAAGGATACTGGAATTTTTCTCAAGGTTAGCGTCTATGTTATTTTTTCGTGAGCCAGCGGACGCATGTGGCTGCCTGCGGTGCAAGTCATCGCCTGTTTCTTTGTTGACACGTGTCGTTACTGGGATTAGGAGACCTAACTTCTACAAATTCACCTTGCCCAGAGGGCCCAGCCCTGTTTAAATCCCGCCAGTTCTGATGAAATTCAGGTCTGTCGTTACGACGGTAGTTGACATAGTTTCTTATTTGTCGGTCATGTGGTGGAGAATTTCTCCCGGAATCGTAACTGCGTGGTGGACCGTTGCGTCTGAAGTTATTCTGTCTCCCTTGATAATAATTGTTTTGGTTTCCATATTGTCTGTTTCTATGGTTATCTCTGTCATATTCATAATTACGGAAGTGCGATCTTTCTCTGTAACTATTACTCTGCCAGTGGTTGTCATACGGGTGGTGTCTGTTTTGGTCACGATTTACGTTGTAAGAATAGCCTTGTCGTGTCCAGTTATTGTTTCTGTCATCACGGAATTGTGACGTATGTGACCTGTAGTGATTGTTTTCCTGTTTTCGCATCTGGCGACTGTCTGTGTCAATTTCTAATTTTTGTAGGAGTCCTTGAAAAGCTTCAATGTCGTCTTTGCAACGTCCTGCTAAAATAATATTTCTTAGATGTTCAGGCAATTTCATTAAGCAAGTGCGGATGAGTTCTGAGGGGCTGTATGGGTTTGACAGGTACTGATTCTTGTGCAACATGTCTTCAAAATATTTCACAAGACTGCAAAATTCAGATTGTTCGAAATGTTTCATCATTATGATGCTATGTATTACTCGGTCTTGTGTGGCTTGAGACCAATATGTTGAGAGGAAGGCATGATAAAATTCTCCTTCACTGTGACAATCGTGAATGACCGATCGCATTCTTACAGCTGGTTCATTCTCTAAGTAGCCACACATAAATTCTAATCTGTGTTCTAACGACCAGTTGGGAGGAAAACAATGAGAGAATTGATGGAGCCATGCTTGTGGATGAATGTCGTTGCCAGAATTCTTAAATGTTTTGAATTTACGTGTAGTAATGAACAGCTTATAGTCAAAATCATCATGTCGGCGAGTCGCATATCGGTCATTGGTAGGTCGTGTCGGCCGATCCATCTCAAAATTCGGTGCACATTGCCAATTTCTTTCATAACTTCTGAAATGCCCTGTGTTATTATTTTGTGGCTTTTCCGTATTTCTAAGTCCCTCTTCCCGTGTTGGAGCGCGAGTGTCCTCTGAAATTTGTAATTTTTGTATTACTTGTGCCAACTGATCTTGTACTTCCCGAATTTCTCTTTTGTACTGTATATTGATTTGATTTTGATTGAATTTCCTAATTTGTTCGCACTCTTCTGTGTCATTAAAGACTACCGGTTTTGTGTCATTCAGATTATCATCTACCTTCGTAGATAAATTAGTGAACTGATCCGAAAGTTTGGCTACTTTCTCCGATAGTGTACTTATTTCCTCAGTGTGTTTTTCTGAACCAAGTTTCAGAGTATCTACTGTGTCCTTTAAGTTTTCCTGAGTTTTTGCAAGTTGCATAACCAAATCGGTAGATGCAACTGAGTCAAATTTAGGTTGCACGGTCTCATGATTTTCATGAACAATAGTTTGCAGTTCTTTTGTGGCTGCTTCGTGATTCTGTAATGCATTTTCATGCCGCGAAAAAATAGGTTGGAAATGCTCACAAATTTGTGTTTTTACGTCATTACAGACTTTTTGACATTTCGATTCAATGTTATGTAACTCAGTAGTTATATCTTCACGTGTTTGCTCAAGCGTAGTGTGAAGATTTTGTTCCACTGCGTCTAACTGTTGCTGTGTTTGTCTCTGGTATTGTTCCATTGTGTCTAACTTTTGAGGATATTGTTCCATTGTGTCTTACTTTTTAAGATTTTGTTCCACTGTGTCTAACTTTTTAAGACTTTGTCCCATTTGTCTCTGATTTTGTTCCATTTGTTGCATTAATTGCAATAATAATGTATTAGTGTCTGGAATCTGTTTCTCTACGCTTTTAGGCAGTGCATTTGCACCGGCAACATTCACATTTTGACAAGCAGAAAATGTGTCTCGACTTATTTGAGAAAAGGGTGATGACCCAAAACCTGAATCTACAGTATTTGCGAAATTGTGTCCTGTCATTTCGGAGCTATTGCCGACCAATCGATTGATAATGCTTCACTGTTCACTACCTGTCTCACTGTCTACACCATTGTTTGCAGCCCGCTCCATTTCCCTATGCACAATTACCAAATTACTACTTTGAACATCAGTTAATTCATTACTCAGTGGCGCTAACACACTGCTTTCGTCTTCACTGTCATTTCTCAGTTTACTTTGGAGCCTCGTATTACGTTTTTCACACGCCATAATTGTCACAATATTTCACACGATAACACAGAAAAGCACAATTTGAAGAGCAAAATAAAATAACATAGCAATGGATATAATGTCTACTGAATTGCAAGCGCAGCTGCGAAATACTTGGTGCAAATCTACATGCATGCCACACCTGTTTTACTGTACAACAATGAAAGACTGCAACTACAAAGGAGATTCTCTCTACAATTACGCGCCAGCAATAAACAAAATCTACACAAATTACACAAACTACAAGAAAAAATCAGAAGATTCCAGTGAGGCATCCTGGCAGGGTCGCCATATGAAACGTCCACTTTTTGAACAATTATACAAGACTGTGCTTATCCTGATATGAAACGTCCCCTTTTTGAAGAATTCTACATGACTGTGCTTTAACTGAGACACAATATTTTTGCTGGCGGCTCACCTCCAACTGCGCAACGCTACGCGCTGTTCACATCCAGCTGCCGCTGCCCAACACTACAATGGCAGACAACAATGCAAACTAGCCACAGACTGCACACAACATAGCCAGTGATTTTTATACAAAGGTGGCGTTACCAATAAAAAAACCTAAACAGCCTACTTACAAGTGATCTGACGAGACAATTCTTTGTAAACGTAATACGAACAGCGAGTGTAAATTATTAATGTTTGAAGTGTTTACTGCGGGTATAAATGGCGTGCAGTGTATAGTGACGAATACTTTGTTGACTGAAGTGTTATTGTCAACTGTTGACGTTTTAATAAACGTATCATAGGTTACGAAATTGCCTAAAGTTTGAAGGAGAAAGTGTCACTTTTCGGATGATTTGCTTGAAAAGGTGAAACCTTCCGAAAAGTATGGTATACCAATGCTTCTGCCACGACAAGTTCCATATAATTGTGTTCTAAATAAAAAGTAATTACGTTAAATAATCTTTTTACTTCATTTCCACACACCCATCTCAGACTCTTCCGACGAGGTCCCATCTAGATATGGCAACCCTACTTCAGCTACACATCACGAAAACAAAATTGCTAACAAATGCTGAAACACCAGAGAAAATGGGCCTGACGACTATTAGGAGGGAGACCCGATATAGTCAGTTTAACTTGGCAGTATGGCACAGTTCAGCAGATATTACAGCCAGTTACTAATAACAGCAGTAACTGCTACGGAAACTAGCTGTTTAGCCCATCCGTAATCTGCACCCCCTACCTATTGTGTCATATAATGATGCTTGCCGCATCCTTTCATCACTGCAGCATGAATTGTTGCAGCGTTGTTTCCCATTAATTACAGAAAAGTAATTACGTCGCGAGACTCGACTTCGGCAACGAACTGTGCCACTCTATTTTGGCCCCACTAGTTATGTGCTACGGTACTGTGGTTCGGTGTGTCATTCTATAGTAGGAGTGCAGACATAGTGACTGCAAACAAACAAAAACCTAATGACATAAATCTGTCTCTTCGAGGTGTTGGTAGAACTTCATGACTATCTCTTGTAAAGGAATATCAGTGACAGTCTACTTAACGACTGACGAGATCAGTTTTTTGTTTAGCAAATGGAGATCTTGTAGCATTCAAATTATACCTAAGTGTAAACTGAAAAATCTTCTGGATTAGTTACATACTGTAATTCAACAGGGCGCTGCAGTATGGATTCTTTAATTTCACTGACTTTGACTTGGACGAATATGAGACCTACGAGATGATTCAATTTGGAGATTTAAACTGGATAATACCTGAGAAGTTTATTGCGTTCTGCGGACCAAGCGCCACGGGAAGAGTTTATAAGAAGCCTGAATTTTACATAAAATATTTTAAAATGAATAACGTCGTCGCGGTGATTAGATTAAACGAAGTTAATTACAACGCAGAGTGGTATGTATTTACGTTACAGCACTGTGTTAATCATTGTGGGCTTTGATGTAAGTTAGCACGAAACTTGTTGATATATGATTCTAAATTTTCAGCTTTCAGAAAGCGGGCATAAACCATTACGAACTCTACTTCGTCGATGGAGGGGTGCCACCACATGAGGTGCTTCAAATGTTCTTAGAAATAGGCGAGAAGTCGAACGGAGCGATTGCTGTGCACTGCAAGGTTAGTGGAAATACTAAAATATCTAATAATTCTAAGTTGTTGCTGTTGCCATTATCATTTCAATCCCTTCAAACCTTTTAGGTTTGCCTACTCTAATGAAGTACAGGTTCAGGCAAGTCATGGTGTATTTAGGCAGCTCCTCACCCGGTTAAGCACTATCGTGTTTTCCAGTATTTATTCTGCAACAGTTAACTGATGCCAGTTCTTATTGCATGTAACGACTTTTTTTATGAGTTACCGGCGCTGAGTGAACAGTCTATGCAGCCAGTACCTTTTTACGCAGATGGAGCGGTAATGGAATTGCTTCGCACCAGCGCGCACTACTAGAGTTCAGTTTACAATGGGAAGTCAATGAAGTCAACTTCACTAGCGCGTCTACAAAATAAACTGTGCAGAGTAGAAACACGCTTTGGAATTAACCCGCCGCTAAGCAGGATTAAAATTCAATTGAATCGAGTAATCAAACTGATTAAAGGTCAATATAACCCATGTAATCATCAAAGAGATCAATACTCCATTGAACACAATATACACAAATAATAAACGAGATTGCATTGCGACAGGGCACGGAAAGGCAACCCACTCAAACCAAACAAGACAGTTGTAGTTCAAAGAAACAGACGTGAAGAGAAAAAACACATTTACTCACAGAAACGCAACAACACCACTATACTCCATCCAGAATATGTCAAAATAAATTAAACGAGCTACTCGGTGCAGAAATGTTATTTAAATAAAGTGCCTTCTATACAGAGGCAGGAATGACTACGTAATTGTTCGGCAAAGACAAAATCACTTTAATTATGTGTCAATTAACGTGGTAGAACACACTATTACGACTGACCATCATCAGTATTCTGCTTTTCCACATTTACTGAAGTAGATCGGTTTAAGTGTGTGAACATACAGTGTGTTTCAAAAGGATTCTACAGCGCACGGCCATTTTCGTTCAGCAGCCGCATCTATTCTCCCCAAGGCACTAAACTGTGTGTGGCGGGGGTCGTGTTCTCTCCTTTACTGTTCCTTTCACGTTCATTAGAGCTTGAGAACGACTATCCGTAACTCTCCGTAAGACTCCCACTTTCTCCGATCCTCTTCTGTTGTCATCTCGTAAGGTGTACGCTACGTAGGAGGATATAGTGTGATGCTCGACTCTCCTTCACATTAATTCCCTCGGAAGGTTGACAGGAAAACCTTTGTGTCATCCACAAAGCCTCTCCTGTGAAGTATGCCCAGGCTGTACCAATGCGCCGGCCGAAGTGGCCGTGCGGTTAAAGGCGCTGCAGTCTGGAACCGCGGGACCGCTACGGTCGCAGGTTCGAATCCTGCCTCGGGCATGGATGGTTGTGATGTCCTTAGGTTAGTTAGGTTTAAGTAGTTCTAAGTTCTAGGGGACTAATGACCTCAGCAGTTGAGTCCCATAGTGCTCAGAGCCATTTGAACCATTTTTTTTGTACCAATGCAGTGGCTATATAGGTTCCCTCCAAGGGCGCAGGCACAAAAATTCATCAACAAAAGAGAAAGGAAGACAAAAACTAAACATATTTATCCGTGATAATAAAAACAGCAATTGACAAAAGGGAAATAAGAGAATTTTCTACAAAGTAAGACAGTTTAAATATTAATCGACTGGGAGAATTACTTGAATTCTCCTACCGTTCGTGTTCCTGTCTTCTGCCTTCGGGAATAAACCATTGCCTCGGCACGTGACTGCAAACTACGCTGTTGTCAGTGTCATTTATACAGTCATTCCGTCCCAGTAATATCATATATGACTACTACCGAACAGCATCTGTCGCTGACTTGAGTTTGTGTGGCAACAGTGCATTGGGTTCACACAACACTGGAGTTCCTGTTGCAGCTTCGTTACAATATTGTACGGCGTTAAAGACCACCGAGTGAGTCCTGAAGCAAATATGTTATTTGACCAAAGGCTTTCATTGATGCTGATTTACATTATTGTGCCAAAACATTATGATCACCTGCTTAATAGTTTGTTTGTCCGCCTTTGGAACGAAGTATACCACTGATTCTGCGTATCAGGGATCCTACGGTCTGTTGGTAGGTTTGCGGAGGTATGTGGCATTAGATGTCCACTCACAGGTGACGTAATTCGCATAAACAACGGGCCACTGACCTGCGTACGCGGTGATGGCACCTGATAACAACACAGATGGATTCAATAGGATTTACATCAGACGAATTAGGTCACCGAGACATCAACGTGAATTAATTATTACGCTCTTGAAACCACCGAAGCACGGTTCTGGCTCCACGACCCGGACAGTTGTATTGTTGATACACTACTGGCCATTAAAATTGCTACACCAAGAAGAAATGCAGATGATAAACGGGTATTCATTGAACAAATATATTATACTAGAACTGACATGTGATTACATTTTCACCCAATTTGGATGCATAGATCTTGAGAAATCAGTACTCAGAACAACCAACTCTGGGCGTAATAACGGCCTTGATACGCCTGGGCATTGAGTTAAACAGAGCTTGGATGGCATGTACAGGTACAGCTGCCCATGCAGCTTCGACACGATACCACAGTTCATCAAGAGTAGTGACTGCCGTATTGTGACGAGCCAGTTGCTCGGCCACCATTGACCAGACGTTTTCAGTTGGTGAGAGATCTGGAGAATGTGC
This sequence comes from Schistocerca serialis cubense, assembly GCF_023864345.2. NCBI lineage: Eukaryota > Metazoa > Arthropoda > Insecta > Orthoptera > Acrididae > Schistocerca > Schistocerca serialis. The sequence continues at coordinate 387,122,475 of NC_064645.1, forward strand.
TGGCCAGGGTAGCAGTCGAACGTTTTCTGTATCCAGAAAGGCCCGTACAGGACCTGCAACATGCGGTCGTGCATTATCCTGCTGAAATGTAGGGTTTCGCAGGGATCGAATGAAGGGTAGAGCCACGGGTCGTAACACATCTGAAATGTAACGTCCATTGTTCAAAGTGCCGTCAATGCGAACAAGAGGTGACCGAGACTTGTAACCAATGGCACCCAATACCATCACACCGTGTGATGCACCAGTATGGCGATGACGAATACACGCTTCCAATGTGCGTTCACCCGATGTCGCCAAACACGGATGCGACCATCATGATGCTGTAAACAGAACCTGGATTCATCCGAAAAAATGACGTTTTGCCATTCGTGCACCCAGGTTCGTCGTTGAGTACGCTATCGCAGGCGCTCTTGTCTGTGATGCAGCGTCAAGGGTAACCGCAGCCATGGTGTCCGAGCTGATAGTCCATGCTGCTGCAAACGTCGTTGGACTGTTCGTGCATATGGTTGTTGTCTTGTAAACGTCCCCATCTGTTGACTCAGGGATCGAGACGTGGCTACACGATCCGTTACAGCCATGCGGATAAGACGCCTGTCATCTCTACTGCTTGTGATACGTGGCCGTTGGGATCCAGCACGGCGTCCCGTATTACCCTCCTGAACCCACCGATTCCGTATGCTGCTAACATCATTGGATCTCAACCAACGCCAGCAGCAATGTCGCGATACGATAAACCGCAATCGCGATAGGCTACAATCCGACTTTTATCAAAGTCGGAAACGTGATGGTATGCATTTCGCCTCCTTACACGAGGCATCACAACAACGTTTCACCAGGCAACGCCGGTCAACTGCTGTTTGTGTATGAGAAATCGGTTGGAAACTTTCCTCATGTCAGCACGTTGTAGGTGTCTCCACCGGCGCCAACCTTGTGTGAATGCTCTGAAAAGCTAATCATTTGCGTATCAAAGCATCTTCTTCCTGTCGGTTAAATTTCGCGTCTGTAGCACATCATCTTCGTGGTGTAACAATTTTAATGGCCATTAGTGTAGATGGTATCGCCATCTGGGAAGTCATCAAGCGTGAAAGGATGCAGGTGGTTTGCAGCTGTCAGCGTGTCTTCGATTACCACTGCAGGTCACATGCAAGCGCCGGAGAATGTCTCCCATAGCATAATATTGCTCCCTCTAACTTGCGGCCGTGGTGCGCTGCACGTGTCAAGCCGCCAGTCACCTCGATGACGGCGTTCGTGGAGGCGGCCATCGACCTAATGTAGCAAAAGTGTGATTCACCCGAACAGCCGTCACGTTTCAATTGATTGACCGTCGAATTCCGATGGTTCCGTGCCCGCTGCAATCGTAAATGACAGTGTCGTTGTGTCAACATGCGAACGTGCAGGGATGTTCTGCTGCACTGCTCCGTGTTCAACAATGTGCATTGAACGGTGTGCTCCGAAACACTTAGCGTGCACCAGCATTGTGCTCTTACAGCAGAGATGTCCTACTTTACAGATCAGATAAGCCTCCGGACCCCACATTGTGTGAAGAGTCGTGGGAGTCCAACCACTTAGCGCCTAGTGGTAGTTTCACTTTCCTTCTACCTCTTTCCGTAGATGCTCAAGACTGTAGCACTTGAACATTCGACCAGCTTCGCCGTTTTCGAGATACTCCTTCACAGGCTCTGCGTAATAAACACCCGTCCTTTGTCAAAGTCACTTATCTCAACTGTATTTCCCCACCTGCAGCCCATATCTTCACTAGGGTGATTCCCCGTCCGTATCTACTCCGCTTACAAACTTTTGTTAACTTGTCACCTGCCCCCAACACCACCAGGCGGCATCCAAAGTCGCTGTGAACAGTGGTCATAGGGCTTTGGCTTGTCATTGTATACCGCCTAGTCGTAATTTATGAGGAACAAATAAAATCTCTTCTTTATTATGCATTATATTAAATACAGTAAGTGCCATATGCAGTTAAGATATAGAGTTTATATCGCTTTCAATGTTGGTTAGATTAGGTTAGGTTAGGTTTAGACAGTGTGTACAATCCGTAAGCTGTTTACGACAATGAAACATTTAATTCTCGTCAACGTAGTTGGTCTTGAGGAAATCGTTTTTCAATAACATTTCATTATTTTAAGCTTACTTACGAAATCATAGACTCTGTTAAATCAGTGTAGAATAAATTGTAGATAGGTAGTATTACAGGAGAGGGGAGGACAGGTGCGCAGTTTCGGTAGTACTGCAGGGTGTGGTATCACCTGGGTACACTTCTGCTCGTGCTACTCGAGTTTGACGAGCAACTTCGTAACACTCTCGCACTTATTAAATCTTCGTTACTGTGGTCAATTAATTTAACATCATCAGTGTGAAGGGGTTTTTCTTAACCCCATCTTAAATTTCTTATTAGGAAATTATATAAAAATGAAATTTGCAGATATTGGTGAAATCATTATTAATGCACCTTGACAACATGCATCAATTAGAAAAGCTTTGATTATTCCATAACAGCAATAGTTTCTTAAAGTTCTGGAGAATTTTCTAATTTTCAGTCATAATGCTCACATTGTCAGACAAAAGAGCAATAATAACTACACTTAAAATGTTCTGATTTCAGTTGTAATACATAATTTGCTTACATACAACATTTGAATTGAACAGCTGAACAATGAATAATCAAACCACAGAATGTTTATAACAATATTTATATTACAATTACAGCTGTCCAAAATTGTCAATGAGAGAGACGACGCTACTGTGGTTGGGCTTGACAAACCCCAGCGATGAAAAACGCGTCTGTCTTCCTCCACAAACAGAACTGAACTGACGTTATCTACAGCACCGTGTACAGCTTTTAAAACTAAGCTATCGAAGCGTTCAAGCACAAATTATGTGCCGTCTCATGACGAACATTGGGAATTACATCGACTGAGTTGTATGAAACACTAGCACAGCAACAAGTAGTAATCTAGATTCCCCAAATGTTTTTGTTTCGTATACCATGCGCCAGTTTCTTCTGTTTTTTGTAGCCCTCTGCTTTTCGTATACTGAATTTTTACAAATCAATTAGCTTAAATAATTTAAAATATGTTTTTGAAACCTGCTGCAGCGTTTTTTTAAAGGGATGTAAGCGACCTTGCTGAAACTCCTTTCCACGACGTATAAAAATGACAAAGCTAGAAATAATTTTCTCGACATCGTCCATAGTATAAGTAAGCAGTACGTCATTCAGAGAGTAGAGTCGCAGATATACCTTTCTAAACGGTGCCTTAAGTTCTTCATTCCTACCAGTTATTCTTGAGATACGTTTCTTTAATATCACAAAGGGATCACATTCTCTAACCCAGCTCCAGAGTGTGTGTGAAGGACATTCGAATATTGAACCCTCGGTTGAAAAAACATCTTGATAGTTTGTCTCTGCACATTGGGAAATTTGGAAAATTTGCGCCGTCCGATATTTTGGTTCATTCGTTTAATGCTGGTAAGAAAAGCTGAAATGTTGAACTTCGTATTACATATAGACTGTCATATTGTAATTGAAAGTTAAACTCAAGACACTCAGTGAACAAATTTGTTCAATAAGCAATGACTCTTGTGCACTTGATTAAATTTTCTTTTAAAGTTGGGATTTTAGCATGTAAAAGTCTAAAACAGCCTCGAAAAGTGAGAAAAATCTTCTGAAACATAGACCTTTTGACACCCACTTCAATGCGAAGGAGTAATCGATCAAAGTTCTCGTTATTTTCTTCACATAACTGCGCGTAACATACACTTACCAGTCAGATTACTGCTACCACTTGTCAAAAGACTGAATAGCCACTTTTTGAAGTGCGAACCGCTGCGAGACTTGCAGTAAGAGAGTCAGTGAGATTCTGGAATATACCGACAGTATATCCAATTTAGTATTGGAGGGCAGCGCGGAGGGTAAAAATCCTAGAGGGAGACCAAGAGATGAATACACTAAACAGATTCAGAAGGATGTAGATTGCAGTAGGTACTGGGAGATGAAGAAGCTTGCACAGGACAGAGTAACATGGAGAGCTGCATCAAACCAGTCTCTGGACTGAAGACCACAACAACAACAACAACAACAACACCGACAGCTATGTGGAGTCATGCCGACTCCAAGTGCGCTAGGTTCCTCGGTTGAAGATCCACAGCGCGAACAGCGCGATCGAGATGTCGCACAGATCATCGATTTGTTTTTGGTCCGAGGAGTGTGGTGGCCAGGGGAGTATAGTAAACCCTTCCTGTGCTCTTCGAACCATGCACGTACACTGCTAGTGGTGTGACACTTTGCATTTTTCAGCTGGTAGATGCTGTCGTAACGACGAAAAAGAAACTGCATGTACAGGTGGACAAGGTCCCCAAGGATAGGTGCTTACTTGTGTTGGTCCATTGTGCCTCTCAGAACGACGAGGTCATCCAGGGAACGCTGAGAAAACATTCCGCAGACCACAACGCCCCTTCCGACGACCGGTCCGTGGTGCTTGCTTTCAGGCGTTTCACGCCAACATGGCCATCTGTCCGATGGAGCATAAAACGATGTTCATTTGAAAAGGCCACCGGTCACCACTCAGTGGACGTACAGATGCTTTCGTCGCCGATGAAGAACAGTCGGCATGGGTGCATGATCCAGGCTCCAGCTGCGAAGACCAACCCGCAGCAATATTCGCTGAGCGGTCGTGAAGAAGACGTTGATAGTAGCCTGCTGGCTCGTATAGGCTAGTGGCTCCCAACCTGGTGGTAATTACTCCCTGAGGGGTAAAATGAAATCTTCTGAGCGGTAAAAACATTACGGTGCAATTATGTTTCGGTCGTGAAGCTAAATAATCTTCAAAGACCATTACTATTATCACAATGTCGTAATACTGTAATAATCATTAAATAAGTTACCAATAATTACAATTTACTTGATAGGTTCCCAGGAATTACGCCGGATAATATTGTAAAAAACGCACAATATTTCAGCGAGAGAACTGCCCACCATCTTAGGTGCTACTGTTGCGTCGCTGAAAAGCTCCCCAATTTATATGTTGGCTTTCTAGAACAGCGCAGGCGCCACCGGGGGCGTAACATCATCGAAGACTAATCGTGGACGGCGTCGAATACCAGAGCCCTCTGCTGTAGGAACGGGTCGCGGTCTGCGGAAGCGCGCCACGGCGCGGGAAAATGCGGCCGGGAAGAACGGACCCCGTTCGCGCGCGCGAGGTGTTGGCACACGATTCAAGCATCGGCGCTAAGGTTTCCCATCTGCGCTGACTCGGTGCAGTTGCTAATCTGCGGCTGACGATTCCTTCGTGCCGCCAAGCCTGGCTCCCAGGCTTTGCTCAGGTGAAACCCCGTGTCTCCGTTTATTAGGTCACTGCTTATACGTATTTCGACCGCCTCTTTGATGATGGAGTCCCAATATGTGGAAGCATACGAGAGGATCTTGGTTTCTTCATGCCGTGTCCCGTGTCAACCGTAGATTTTTCTGCCTGACCCAACCTCGTGTGACGTTTATGTTCGTCGCATCTGTCTTTAACCGTACGACACGTCTGGCCAATATAAGACTTCCCACAGTGGCACAGGATTTTATATATTCCTGGTCTCCTCAGGCCGATGTTGTCTTTAACAGACTGCACTCGTGTTGGAGGCCGGAAAACAGATTTAATCCGGTATTTCTTGAAAATTCTGCCCTTCTTAAAAGACACGCCATCGACATACGGTAGAAAAACCAACCCCGTGGTGTTCTCTGCTTCTTCAGGCTGTTCTTGAGGTTTGGAGCACGCTGGTCGAAATGCATTCCGGATCTGCTTCTCGGAGTACCCGTTCTCGGCAAACACAGAGCGGAGATGGCAAAGCTCTGCCGATAAGCTGTCCTGATCTGAGATGGCTCTACCCCTATGCACTAGCGTCCGTAATACACCGCTGCGCTGTGAGGGATGGTGCGGTTTTTACAATATTATCCGGCGTAATTGGCTCTGAGCACTATGGGACTTAACTTCTGAGGTGATCAGTCCCCTAGAACTTAGGACTACTTAAAGCTAACTAACCTAAGGGCATCACAAACATCCATGCCCGAGGCAGGATTCGAACCTGCGACCGTAGCGGTCGCGTGGTTCCAGACTGTAGCGCCTAGAACCGCTCGGCCACTCCGGCCGGCTCCGGCGTAATTCCCGGGAACCTATCAAGCAGATGCAGCGCCGGGAAAGCCTCAAACAGCATAATTACAATTTATTTTAAAATACAAGTGTTAACATGGGATACAGTGTGCTGGAGGTTATACATTGTCGAACGAATCTATGAACAACGTTTCCTCATATAGTCGATCCACTAAACACATACTTTGTTCTTTGTACTATACATCCCAGAATAGACCAAAACTTGCTTCATTATGGACTTCGCGACGGCAGAAGAACTAGCCGGCAGGACAGGAGTAGCTGCACTAAGGTATCACGTTCAGAGATATAAAAGGGCAGTGCATTGGCAGAGCTGTTATTTGTACTCAGGTGATTCATGTGAAACGTTTCCGACGTCGTTATGAATGCCAGACGGCAATTAACAGACTTTGGACAGGGAATGGTAGTTAGTGCTAGACGCATGGGTCATTCCATTTCGTACATCGCTATTGAATTCAGTATTCCGAGACCCACAGTGTCGAGAGTGTGCCGAGAATACCAAACTTCAGGCATCATCTCTCGCCACGGACAACACAATGGCCGAAGGCCTTCACTTGACGACCGAGGGCAGCGCCGTTTGCGTGGAGTTGTCTGTACTGACAGGCAAGCAACACTGCTTGAAATAACCTCAGAAATCAATGGGGAAATTCGACGAACGTATCCGTTAGGACAGCGCAGCGAAATGTCGCATTAATGGGCTACGGCAGCAGACGACCCGTGCCTTTGCTAACAGCACGACTTCGCCTGCAGCGCCTCTCCTGGGCTTGTGACCATAACGGCTGGAAAATCGTGGCTTGGTTAGACGAGCCCCGATTTCATTTGGTAAGAGCTGATAGGAGGGTTCGGGTGTGGTGCAGATCCCACGAAGCCTGTGATTGAAGGCCACTGGTGTTGGCTCCATAATGGTGTGGCCTGTGTTTACATGGAATGAACTTGTTCCTCTGGAAGAGGTTATGTTTGGCTACTTGGAGACTATTTGCGGCCATTCGTCGAATTCATGTTCCCAGACAGCTATGGAATTGTTATGGATGACAATGCGACATGTCACCGAGCCACAACTGTTCGCAATCGCCTTGAAGAACTTTCTGAACAATTTGAGCGAATGATCCGGTCACCCAGATCACCCAGCATTAATTCCATTGAACATTTATGGGAAATAATCGAGAAGTCAGTTCGCGCTCAGAATCCTGCACCAGCAACACTAGCACACAGATGCAACATGGCTCAGTATTTCTCCAAGGTACTTCCGGTTTGTTCGGTCCATACCACATCGAGTTGCTGAACTAAGGCGAAAGGAGGTCCAACATGATATTAGGAGATGTCCTTTGACTTTTGTCTTCTGAGTTGTAAGGTTATGGTTAGATGGCTTCTTATTCTATAACTGAACACAACTGTGTAAGCTGAAATGACATTGTTTAATATTGCAATTTTGTCACCGAAATTCACGCTTTTACACGGTTTACAATGTGACAATGTTAAGACAGTTGTCAAAATGACACACCTCGGCCTGTGAAAATGAACTAATTCTAAACACAACAGTATTAAATTGTAACTCTCAGAAAGTTTAATAATCGTAAACACAACGATATTAAATTTTAACTAGAATTTTCTTTACAAAATTCTTCTTACGATTACGTTATGATGTTGGCCAGTACTACGATAAATCATCCGATTTATTTTTGGGATGATAATCAAGGTTACGAAGGATGGTTAGTTTTGTGACAAGTCGAGCAAAAGATTACTCAAGGTGGCTGGAGTTTACAGTGGACGCAAGCTGGTGAAGCAACAAGTTTACGCCTCTGCACGTGATATTCACTTTAGCTGCGATGAGTTGTTGTCTGCATGGCTGCTGTTGCCCACTGAAATCCTTATAAAATGTAATTAAGCTTTTGCTGAGTTTCCCAGGAGAAAATCTCCCAATGTTTTTCGATATGCGAGAAAACATGAACTCATCCCTAGTACCAGACTATGGCGATATTCTCGCGAATGGCTGGAGCAGTGTGCATATTACAATGCCCTCTCTATTCTCGCAAGAACAATTAACTAACTGGCTGGTTCGTTTCTCCACAGTTGGAGCTCAACGGTACTACGGCTAATTTATAGCTGCAGGTCAGCTGCTGTGAACGCAGTGCTCACACAAATTTCTCCTCTACATCGTACAGAGCATCATGCGCTCCGTTCTGCACTTAACGTCATTTCAGAGAAGAGTCCTGAAGTTTCGCTCTCGTCTTTCTCGAAGCCTAACTCTCTCCCCACCTTCGTTCTCCACGTCACGGCTTTTTTCGACCAATAGGAGAGTTCCTCTTATTTTGTGGAAACTCTCTCTACCAATCGCAAGGATCCTACCATTGAACTGCGTCGCAATCTCAGCACTTTACTCCTTCCTGGTGCCTGATTTATGCACTTTTAACTCCATAACCACCCAAAAACCAAGGTCAGTTCATCTAACAACGGAGAAATGCGGGTTATTATAAGAAGCAGGCAAACAAACAAACGGGGCAGGGAGCAGTCTGAAGTGAAGACTGAAGTATCGGTGCAGTGAAAACGTAATGGAGGGTTGGGAGGAAGGGGGTTATACGAATGGTTGAAATATGTGTCAAGGAAGAAATCTACAATACAAGAAACGATTGAGACCGAGGCATAATGGAGGAGGGACATGTAACATTAGACAACATTATTAAGGGTGGCCCAGGGGGAATTCGCTGTTTGGTTTCTTCCAGCATCTCAACCCAACTCAATCTAACCCAGGGGGAATGGTCAGTATGCAGGGAAATGGCAGTAACGATCGTTTGAGGCAAAAACTTCATATGGACATATGCCCTGTTCCGAATGGTTTCTGAGGTAGAAAACATTTAATGTGCATAGTTATTTATTTTCTGCTGATTCAATATATTGTCAAGTTTACACATTACACATGTACAACTGTTAGTAAACATTACAACATACATTTTACAAAGTATCCATTGAAAAATACATATAATAACACATTCACCCCTAAGCATTATCGTGCACATCACATTACAGCTGTTGTACAGTTCACAATAAATGTTCGAATATATCACCGTCAGCTGCAGTGCATTTGTACGCTAACGGAAGAACATGTTGTGTCGATTGAGTGCCTCTGCACGTTCCCTAATGAGGGCAGCAGCGTCCATGTAGCGACCAATCAGTTCATCTCGCGTATTCACCTTTCTTTTGTATATCAACAACCAACTCCCTAAACGTCAATCTAGTCTCGTAAGGTCTGTCCACCTTGGTGGTCAGTCAGTTGTACTACCACGATCAATCCAGTTATTAGAGTAGGAGCGGTTGGGATGTTTCCTCATATGTTAGTAAAATATGGAGGAGCTCTGTCATGCTGGAAGTACATCGCAGTCTGTGTGGCCAAAGGAGTTTCCTCAAGCTGTTCAACAAACGAATTCCACACTGAGCTCAAGAACGTGATTCCGAAGTTCAAATTAACTGGCGATTGGAGGAGTGGTCCTGGGAGAGACTGACGGCCAATTGCGCCACAAATTGTTGAAGGCGCTGTTTCGACTTCTCAAAATGCTGGACTCAATGTGCAATATTCAAACAGCGCACGAGCTGTGTCAAGACAGCTAAACATTCCATTGTCATTCTCAACTGAGATTTTTTGGACAGGAGTAGAGCAATCTCTAGTGCGGTTCCAGGCTGTGTGGCTGCAAATGGTCGCTACATTGAGCAGCGTTTGTAGCCTGGAACGTAAATTTGCGCGCAATTAACAAATGTTACCCTTTCTTGTGTAAATTAAAACGTTCAGTGGGTTTCCCGTTATTTCCCTTTCACGTGTCATTGCAAATGTTTCCATAAAGCTTCATTGCCCTACGATCACTCGTTTCTCGTGAGGACCCTCTCAAGTAGCGAAAGATTAATTGTAATCACCGCGTATATTGTATGTGTTCTATCTCGGAAACCATTCGGAATAGGGCATGTGTTCATATGGCATTTTCATGTTTCAAATGACCGTTCCTTTCATATCCCTGAATGTTGAGCGTCCCCCCTGAGGCACCCTGTATTTACATTCCTGCCGCAATCATTGTCATCACATCAACATGAGCCATCTGACACCCATTTCTCGACAAAAGCCTTCTCTAGACATTTCCATGCGCTATGGTCTTCACCTTTAAGTATCACCGTCATTTCTGCATCTTGTTCATTGTCACCTACCCATCTTCTACTGGATTTATATTTCCTATTCTCTTATCTCATGTAAAAATATCTTTGGTCCATTCACTGTACATTAATATGGCCACATACCTCATTCAATCTTATTTTACTTTTTATTACTGTCACTTCTTACCTAATGCGACAACCCGCAGTGATACCCTTCATATTTCCCTGTACTCACGAGTAAATATTAGTAACGAAGAACTACAATACTTAACTTTTTCTGCCAAAACGGGGCGAAATGGTGCAGTGGAAAGAAACTGGCCTAATATTCTGAAAATCAGCTGTTCTAATCACCGTCCGACCATTCAGATTTAGGTTTACGGTGACTTCCAAAATCTTGGCGAATGTCGGGATGGATCCTTTGACAGCGAACTGCCGATTACTTTCCCTCTCCTTTGACAATTCGAGATTGTGCTTCGTCTCTAATAACCTCATCGTCGACAGGACTTTAAACACTCATCTCCCTTCGGTTCTTTCTTTTTCTGACGAAAAAAATTGTTAGTTGCAGTGCAAAACACCCTAATAGGCTAACTGATGGCAAACGAAGTTCTGAATCCTATGCTCGAAGGAAAGAGCAATACGGCAAGTCGCCCAGATGAAATGCCAGTAGAATAATTTAAACTCTCAGAGATGGGAAGAGTTACCATCGTTCAAATAATTTTAGTTCAAATGGTCCAAACGGCTCTAAGCACTATGGGACCTCAGATCTGAGGTCATCAGTCTCCTAGACTTAGAACTACTTGAAGTTCACTAACCTAAGGACGTCACACACATCCACGCCCGAGGCAGGATTCGAACCTGTGACCACAGCAGCAGCGCGGTTCCGGACTGAAACTGAAACTGCCTGTAAAAATTGCTCACAAAAAGGTTCACAAATATGAGCAAGTTTTTTGCGATTCTTAATTTGGTTTTGGTATAAGGGAAACAACAGTCTGACACAAATATTCCTGCAAAGAATGAACGTACGTCTCTGCATCATTAAAAATGAAAAAGACAGGTTTTAAGACATCTATCACTAACACAAGACAACAAAAGTGAGACTACCTCGTTAAGACAAGTTAAAAGACGAAATATAGGAAATTCATTACAAACTCCGAGATAATTAAAACCCCGCGGGAATTATCAGTGCTGACACAGATAGAGAATTTTTCCTGTATGAAGTGCCTCTGAATATTGACGAACTAGTCGTCCAGCCACAACACATTGCGCTACGAGCAATATAGTCAACCGTTCATTTTCTCGAGATGACTTTAAAAGAAATGCCACCGTGTTATACCTAATAATCTCACAATTATTACGATATGTCACACCAAACATCTCTCTAAATTTAACAGATACACTGAACATTTTCCTAAGGCTGCGAAAGGCGCTCGCAGGTTGTAATGTAGCAAATTCCGTTATGACGTAGGAATACTCGCATAATGAGCCTACAGAACCACTTGCATATTCAGTGCTGCAGCTAAGGTCCACGGAAGACGCGTTTGTAACCTGCGACACGCTCACATGGACTTCCAGGGCCAAATATCACAGAAAATGTTCAGCTTTACGGAGAGGAGACGCATAGACGATGCGATGAACCATGTAAGTAAAATTATGTACACCACTCGAAGATACATTATAGTAAAACTAATTGACATTCCTGAGGTCTTTGACGATCTTAAGCATCTTGCAACGTTCGAAGCGTGCAAAGATTCGCAACTTCCTTTGAATGTTCAGGAATGTAAATTTGTCCACTTCACAAAACGGAAAAACTTAGCGTCTTATGACTACAATTCCAATGAGTCACAGTTGGAATCAGTGAACTCATGCAAGTACATGGATGTAACATTTAGAAAAGATCTGAAATGGAACCGGTCGCATAATACTGCACGTGACAGACTGTGATTCATTGGAGGAATACAAGGGAAAGGCAGTCAGTCTGCAAAAGGGATTCGACACAAAACACTCATGCGTCCCATCTTAGAATGTTGCTCAAGTGTGCGTGACTCGTACCAAATATAATTAATAGGGGATGTTAGGCAAAACAAAGGAGGGAAACGCGAATGTTCACGGGTGTGTTAGACCTATGGGAGAGAGTCGTAAAGACGCTGAAAGAACTGGCAGATGCTTGAAGACAGACCCAAACTCTCCCGTGAAATCCTACTTGGAAAAATTCTAGAACCAAGTTTAAGTGATGAATATAGCAATATACACAACCGCCTACGTGTGGCTGACATAGGGATCGTGAAGATACAGTTAGACTAACTACAACTCGCACTTAGGTGTTTAAGCAGTCATTCTTCCCGCGTTCCATGAGTCAGTGGAACAGGGGAAAGCCCGAATAACTGGCACAACGCGACATGCCCTCTGCCATGCACTTCAGATTGGTTTGCAGATTGCTGAATTACACTTAGATGTTACTCTGAGAAACATGGTTTGCTTCTAGCGTGGACTACAGCCTTCTCAACTATTCTAGGTACAGAATGGAAAAATGGTAAAGCATCTCAGAAAATTACAAAGGGACGCCAGAAAGGTTCGATGTATGGGTCCATTTTTTGAGATAGTATTGTTCCATTCATCTTATAGGGAGTAGGTTTAACGGTACGAGTGCTGTCGTAGTATATGCACACAGTATCTCGGTGAAAAAATAAGTGATGTGGCGTGCAAAGCAGGAGCTACTATAAAGAACATAAAACAATTACTCTTCTTAAATATTTAACTGTCACAGCCGACAAGTTAATGAGCGCTGTAGTTGAAGTCTGTCGATATTCAGACAGCACTGAGCACAGGTGAGACACAGTCTTACCGGACAGGACATGACATGTCGGGAGCCGAGGAAAACATTGCATCAGTTGTCGTAATGTGGAAACGGAGCGATTTATCTGATGTCCAAATGGGAAGGATCGTTGGCTTTCGGGCCTATGACGAAAGCATTTCAGAAATGGTTAAGTTTGCAAACTGTTCCGGTGCCGCTGTGGTTAAAGCATACCGTGCATGTCAAAATGATGCTATCCAAAACCGGCGCCGAGGCGACTGCAGTGCACCACGGGCCACAGATGACACGGGTGAATGACGCCTGCGGTGATGTGTACGGGTGAACAGACGTGCAGCTGGTGGCAACCAACCGCCCAGATGAGCCGAAGGGCAATCATCACTGACTCCTCAACGACCGTTCAGTGAATGTTGCTGCATATTGACCTCCGCAGCTGACACCTAATTCATACACCTATTCTGACTGGTGTTCATCGAGCACGAAGGCTCTAATTTGCACGCCACAGAGTGGCGACATGGGGCCTTTGCGGATGAATCAAGTTTTATGCTCCATCGGACAGTTGGCCGTTGGCCTGTACCGCGCTGAACGTCTAAAAGGAAACACTCTGCAACCCCGGCGGTATGGTCCAGGCCGGAGGAGCGAGAGTTAGGGTTTGGGGAATTTTTTCGTGGCTTTCATGGCATCTACCAGGAGGACACTGCAACGTGTCACCTACCTAATAGTGTACGTGCGTGGTTCGAAGAGCACCAGGAAGAGCTTACCGTACTCGATTGGGCTGTTCGTGCCATGGATCATCTAGTGGAGCTGGCCACGGCGCTGAAGTCGGCATGGCCCCTAATCCCTGTCAGTACCTCCCAGAACCTCACTGTCTCTTTTCCTGCACGTTTCGCAGCGGTCCATTCTGCAAAAGGTGGTTATTCAGGCTTTTAGCAGGTGGTCACATGGCTGGACAGTGTATTAGGAGAACATATAAAAAGCAACGAAGTTACGACATAGAAATCCAAAACTCAGCACGGAAGACAATGTGCAATCATTAACAATACTTGGGATTACGCTATATAACCTATGAATAAATTGTGTTCTTTGCTGGCATCACATGAACAGACAGATTCACCCAACCAATAAACGCATTCCCTGTAAAGTGAGAAAAAATGAATGTGTTGTTAAGACCAACAATAGAAAATGTGTCAATAGTAACATTGAGCATAGTGCCGTAAACACACTGGCAAGATGTTGCCATCAAAATTAGTGCTTTAGTCTTCTCATTTAAGACAGACTGAAAAAATGGGTGGAAAACCTGGGAGATTCTTTTGACAAGAGACTCGAACAGACTTGCAGCTGAACACCTGGCAGAGGAATGGGCGATAATTGAGCAGGAGTACGATGTGTTGTATAATCTTTATTCCTCAGCATTCGGGACCAGTTACAAATGGAGTATGACAGTTCAGAATGCATGTGCATCATTTCCTGACAGGATCTCTCCATCGCGAGACTCTCAGGTTGGAGGATATATGAACATGCAGGTGGCGCGGTTCCCGAGAACATTCATGTATTGCAGGCGGCACATAGAAAATTAACAAATACAAATAACATCTGTGTCAGTCGATTCGGTACTTAGGCAAATGAACTGAACTAACATTATAGCAGACGCCATATCCAGAATTTGTCTACCGAATACAGGCAAAGTGGCCAGCCTAGAATACAAACTTTAGCCATGTGCTGGTTTACGACTGTATTGACTACAGCAGTGACTGGTCACTATTTCAGTATGTATCAGTCCACAACAGCGAAAGCGCAAACGAAACGAAACTGTATTACGGTATTGTCATGTGTTCATGTGTCGATGTTAGAAACCGCACCCTTTCTTATGTGACAAGCGTGTTTCCTAGAGTTAATTGTATAACAGATTAAATTAGTTTCTATTTCTACTATATCTGTATTTTGTAACTTCCCATGAACTTCAGTACTGTACGAAATCAGTGAGTTTTGTCCTAGCGAAAAATGACTGTCTGTATGACTTTGTTCGTGCCCTAATCTCTCGTATTTTCTTCTCACGATATGTACGAGAGATATACAATAAATGCAGCAAAAACGTCGTGCAATCTCTTTCTAATGCGGGTGTTTCGTGAGAACAACGTCGCCTTCATTCTCAAGATATCTGTTTAAGTTGCCCGAGCACTCTTGTTACATTTTCGCACGGCTTCTGCTGACCTGTTACGATCCTGGCAGAAAGTCTCCGAATTCGTTCGAAGTCTGATGTTAGGCTTTTTGAATAGCTCCAAGATCAAACGTTGGAGCAGCACTACAGAATTTGCAGTGCAATTGTCTTGAAAGAGGTTGTCCTTAGAAATGCATGGCACTTTCACAGAAACCTTTCGACAAATAGAAAACACCCACTGGCCAACCCTGTTATTGATTTTACTTGGTTTCTCATTTCATATCGTTTCTTAGTATCACCCCCAATTATTTAGACAATGTCACTTGCTTCAGAAGGATAGCACTAATGTTGTAATCGAATACCTTCGGGGTCATTCTCTTTGTTTTGGCCGTTATATTGCGTTTCAGCTCAGCAAATTTAAAATCTTACTTTGTCTTTCTATATTTCCTTACTAACGTTCAAAGATGATATTTTCCCGTATAGAGGACCATAGCAGCGTAGAAAGTGGTATCGTTGCACCCTTCCATGTTATGTTATTTCTGTTGAACATTTGTCGCCCAGTATAACGTAGCCTACTGGGATCTGTTAGACAATAATCCTATCAAATCTCACATGTGATACACCGCGAGAAATACTTTTTTATGAGCTTATAATGTGGTAGAGTGTTAAATTCCTTTCGGATCTCTAAGGAGACAACATCTACCCGTTCTTATGGGTCTGTTACTTGCAACATAGTGTACGTGAGTGAAGTAAACTGTAGTTCTCATCAGTAGGCTTTTTGTGAGTCCCGTTCTTATTTTTGGAGCAATTTCTTTTTATTCAAGAATGTCATAACTTTTTAGCTTAAAATATTGCGACCGTTCGCATTTTTCTTTTGGACTGATTACTTTTGCTACCTACTTGTTGCTTGAGAAAAATAGTTCTTGCCAAGAAAGTGTTCTGTAGACCTTAGCTCATGATGAGCTCCCAATAAATTGGAAACTGGTTGAAAAAGTCATTGTTCGTAGGGCCTCTGACTGCTTAGCTCTCTTTTGAAAAAAATAATTTGCTGCTCTAATGTCTTTGGGCCAACCAAACAAGTTTGCTGCATTTACCATGGAAATCCAGACGCTACTTTCAGATATACGCAAGCAGGGATTTGCAGTTAAAAATAATGTTCACAACTCACATTATTTCACGATTTGACAAAAACTGAGTTTATTCCTTTTCTTTATTACTGAAACTGTTAATAATTGTTTATTACTGAATTAAACTATGACGGTTCGAGAGCTTAAAACGAAACCTTCAGCGTCGCATAAACCTCCGAAAAAATGTCGGAAAATAAATCAAAGTTTGTTCGGCGTACATTTTAAATTAAAATCCAAAGGTTCAGATCACTAGCAAATAGTCGCGTAAGGTTTCGGAGTTCGCCCGACACTAATTATTCTATGTTCACAAACAGAAATATTTTCAAAGTATTTGCTATCGTCCTATGTGAAAATCTCATTGTATTCGCTATCGTCTTATGTGAATATCACAAGTCCCATTTTCAACGCTTATAAAACCTCTCCTCTGATGCTATTGAGATACAACCTCTTTATCGCCTCGCGCGTTGCTTCTTCTACTTTTCAATAACGAACGATCCCCAGCTAATCAACGGACTGTGAACCAGATAGCTGCCTGCTATTTAAGCCTACTGATCGTTGCCAGTCGACTTCATACTCTTGTCTTTCAGAACATACTCGAAAATTACTAATTTTATCCTATTTGAATGTATTTGCATGAAAATTTCCAGTGCATTCCACTACTGTTCATGCTTTTTTCCTAAGTTCAAAAATGGTTCAAATGGCTCTGAGCACTATGGGACTTAACATCTATGGTCATCAGTCCCCTAGAACTTAGAACTACTTAAACCTAACTAACCTAAGAACATCACACAAAACCCAGTCATCACGAGGCAGAGAAAATCCCTGACCCCGCCTGGAATCGAACCCGGGAACCCGGACGCGGGAAGCGAGAACGTTTTCCTAAGTGAAACATTTCTTTCAGTGATAGAGAATTTGCTATGGTAAAATCAGCTTCAGCCAATTTTGTTGCTAACATCAACAAAAAACAGAATACAGTCACACAGTCCTGTCTATGTTTACTTTCTTAAAGATGCCGCTACTTTCAATGGTTCATTTATTTATTATTTAGGCTAAAATTTAGGTTTTTAGGCACTGAATTCACATTCTGGCCCCTAACTTAAAATCTGTAACGTTTACAAAAAATCTACTCTGATATTCCAATAGTGCTCAATGAGACGTATCCGCAGACAGTTTATGAAAATCACACAAGGCATTGTCATGATATTAATTTTCAAAATTAATTTTAGGCAGTAAATCTTTAACATTAAATAATTTAGAAACTACTTTTGCGATCGAATGCGCATTTTTGCTCATGCACTTGTCTTATTTTTGTCTTTATAACTACTTTACTGGTTTCTCAGTAACCAGTCAGGTTACGTTTTTATAGCATTTTGTTCTGTTTAAAATTTATACTCGTCACTCAATTCAGCTATGGTGTGTATTGTGTACTGAACCAGGGACCTAGAAACGACGGAGAGGCTTCGTCCCGCCGTACCCCTCAGTGGTTCACAGCCCCACAACAGGTCACAGCAGTCCACCCACCCCACCGCCGCCCCGCACCGAACCCAGGGTTTTTGTGCGGTTCGGCCCTCGGCTCCCAGTGGACACCACCGCCCCCCCCCCCCCGGAACGTCTGTAAAAGCGCCTTAAAAACCACCCACAGGCAGGTCGGCACACCGTATCGTGGTTACCCTCTCCACACCTCTTGTCAACGTCTGGTGAGCGTACTTTTATGCATCAAACATGAATTTACCTACTCGTGTATCCGAGGGCATGGTGCTTCTCATAGCCACAATGTTCTTCAGCTATAAAAACATGCATGCCAGACCAGCCTCGTCCGTTTCTCCGTCACAAGACGCGCTTTCATAGTCGCGTCTGCTTTTACAGTTTGCGTTCAGTCTTACAGGAACGTACCGGTAACCTCAAAAATATGCTGCAGGATTCTGAAGCATGCGGATGTTTTGGATATTGGACTTTACATCAGATCTTTCGTGCATCTTTTTAAACGTGAGCCACTTGCACTTTTTAAGTCATTCGTGGCCTTTCGCTGTGCTTAAGATTCTCGATAAATATCAGGTGAGAGAAGGGCCAGTTCCGCAATGAATTCAGTTTAACATCCAACGAATGGTGCCTTGTTGGATGTGAGTAGCCTAATTTGTTCCGAGACAACTGAAAGCTGATTTAAAAGTGAGTGTGTGTGTGTGTGTGCGATGGTCGAGCATTTGTATGGTAGTATCCTCACACGGAATTCAATACTTCTAGTTTCTGTATGTTTTCAGTTCCAGCACTAGAATAATTTGCGAGATATTGAGTAAGAAGTATCGATCCGTTCATTGCCTTTACATATGATCTAAGCCACATCGGATTTCTGAAAATTCATTCACCATGATCATACATTAAATTCTTGTAAATTTCACGCAAAGATCGTTTTATGGATGCACGAGTTGTCGTTACCTTTTCTCCATCAGTTTCCCAACGTTCCCTTTTCTAGCAAGATTGTAGCAGTCTTTGCTTTCGTGATATTCTCGGATTGGTACCACGATTGTTTTGTGTTTTTCGAATTTAAACAAAATGTTTTTAATTCGTCATTTAAGTAGTTTGACAGTGACAGTGAGTTACACGAGACATATGTACGGCCTTTGGTACCATTATCCCTGTAGTAACACCATTATAGTAATGGTTTTCTGTCATCCTTGAAAAGATCGAACTTTTTTTTTCACTGTAAGACAAATCCTAGCCAGTTACCTACCAATGTATTCACTACTGCTTCTCGAGTTTGTCCGAGTTTGTGATGAAGAGGAGTTTTCCTAGTCAACATCGGGTAAATTAGTCACTGTCAATTGCGAATTCTCGGTTCATTTCCGTGCTCTCGAGTTTAGGCTACCCTGAATGACTCTACAATCAATGTTTCTGTATCTGGTAGTTAGCAGAAATATTTCGTCATTAATTTAAGTTCACCGACCTGAAGTCTCTTTGTTGATATGACCTTGTAGTCATATTAATTTTGGCAGACGTTTTTAGTCTAAATGTCTTTCCTTGTTTCTATTAACAGTCTTCCTCTTATTACGATAGTCTTTCCACATTTCATGAGTAGCGAAAAATTTCCCTACTTATTACTTCAACTTCTATCAACTCTCAGTTTTTAAAACAATGAGGTAAACTACTTTCTAGGAGAAACGTAGTGTAGGTCGAGGAATCTATAGCTGAGGAACTCGTCACAGAACCACCGGAAACTATAGTTTAGTTTCGCCTTTCGACCCCAAACCAGAATAGCTGGATCACATCTCGAGACTATACTGCGGAACTATTGCTGTGCAGAGACTCCCAAAGATAAGACTAACTTTCTTCACCGCTTCCGCCAATCTCCGGATTTTAGCCCGTTATTTAGCATTATTTTAAAATTTTGAGGGAAACTTTGTTTAGTATTTTGTTAGTAAGTGCCGGCCGGGGTGGCCGAGCGGTTCTAGGCGCTACAGTCTGGAACCGCGCGACCGCTGCTGTCTCAGGTTCGAATCCTGCCTCGGGAATGGATGTCTGTGATGTCCTTAGGTTAGTTAGGTGTAAGTGGTTCTAAGTTCTAGGGGACTGATGACCTCATAAGTTAAATCCCATAGTGCTCAGAGCCATTTGAACCATTTTGTTAGTAAGTGCAGCTTCGTAAATACAATAAAGTATTTATTTACAGTTACTTCAACATATTGCTTTGTATTTTTTCATATCAATACAAACATACTTGCATGTGTTTTATGAAAGTGGAAAAAACTTTCTTGAAGGAGTTCCCTTATTTGTGATAAAAAATAGCAAAAACACCACCCCTCTGGCGGCTTACAGTTCTCGTGCATCCCGCCGTTTAATGTCATCTGGTAACTAAATACCGTGCTTTGTCTGGGGTGCGTAGCCTGTAGATGACAGAGCACGCTGTTAATTAGAGTACAACAGAATTCTGAGTGCTTCGTACAGTGGCTGTTGGAAATTAGTATTGTTTGAGTGAAACCTTTGTCAATTAAAAGCATGAAAAATAATACTAGGAACAAAAAGTGCCTCCACTATTCGCAAAGTGCCTCACACTTCTGCACAGAAGGAAACAGGGTATATTGCCACGAAAATATATGACAAATTCAACATACGACTTTTTGATTGGACCAATTACTAAATGTGTTTTGTTAGCCTTATTTCATTTATTACCTGTATAAGCTGAGAAATATATTTTGTTTATTTTTCTGTTGTTCTTGTGTTTCGATATATTTCAGCATTACTTCTTAATTCCAGGTTCTGTACTTCTTACATGATCTAAAAGTCTCCTTAAAATATTATTTAAATTTATTTATAAATCAGTGCTAGAAATTTGGTTGTGTGGAAGCAATTTGGTATCATAACCTTGTTGTATTGCTTTTGCATTTCACGATGAAACATTTTACCATAAATATTCTTGACTGTTCCATACACTCTTTCCAGTTTGTAAATTCCTTCATTTAAGGTAGACTTATCTGAATGGTTTCCTTAGTTACATCTCCTTAACCCCTGAACCTTTTAAACTCCACTGTCTGTTACTAAAATTGAAAGTGTAATATTTTTGCATCGTCATCATCTACATACATCAAGCAGTTTACTTCGGTATATGGATACCTTCTTCATGGCGTTATTGGTGATGCTCAGTATTCTTTTAAATTTATACTCCAAAGTCATGCATAAAATAAGGCTCTGCTTTGTCCTGTACCTTTACTTATTTTAAAGGATTTAGAGATTTTTTATGAACTTTGGACTGTAAATGTTTCACACAATATGTTTACCAATTTAAATTTAACCAAAAATTATTAATTAAGTTTTATCCATATTTTGTAACTGTGAATATGACTGTATTGAGTAGACAGGAAGTGTGAATAAAACTGCCTTCAGTCATAATTTCTTCGTATTTCATTAAATGACCTATGTCTTTCTGCCTCTGTGGGTCCATTGTCAGTTGCAAATCGTCTAATACGTAATTTACATTTGTTCCTGAGTGAGGTGAAATGGATATTTCTGATGTGCGAAAGTTAGATGTTAGATTTCATATGTCGTGAATCAAGTAAGTGAAATGAGTGCGAAACAGTGAAACAAAAACAATGAAAAACTTGCTGAAGAAACAAGGAAGAACATTTTTAAGCTTTTAGGGTCGTGTGTTAATTCTGTCACTGCCCATCACGTCATTCAAGGCGCACGTTTTTTAACACATTTTAAAAATATTTAAAAGATGTAGTTTTACGTGATATTGTTAAAGATAAAATTTATGACATAGTGTCAGATATATAAGTATTATGAAGTTAACACATGCACGGAATAAATATAACGTAAGTCTTTAAATTTTGAAGACTTATTTTAAATTTATTCCTTGCATATGTTTACTTCTTATTACTCAGTTCTCTGAAATTATGTGATAATCGTCATATTTGATCACATCATGTAAAACTACCTCTGTAGTGTACTAAACAAATATGTACCTTGAGTACGAGATGTGCAATGACAGAAAGAATAAAGTAAGTAAAGCTGACCTCCAAAGATAAGAAATGTTCTTCCTTGTTTGTTCACCAAGTTTTTCACTATTTTATCCACTGTATCTCACATATTTTCCACACTTGATTAATGAAATACAAAACCTGACACTTAACCTTCTCACAACAGAAACATGCATTTCAATTCAGTCAAGAGCAAACGTAAATTATGTATTACAGAATTTTCACCTGACAGTGGTCCCACCGTGTCCAAATTGCATCGTGGAACTTAATGAAACACCGAAAAAATTGCGACTGAAGGTATTTTTATTCATATATCGTTTGTACAGACGTTCAGATCTCTTATCCGAAAGTTTCTATGACGAAAGAGACCAATGCCTTCTTGAAATCCACAAATGTTACAAGTATGTTTATAGAATTGAATTGTCTGTAATGGATTGTAGTTTTCTAATTCTATACCTTTATTCCATTTTAATTGTTCGTTTAAATGTACTATATGTATAATATGATTGTAAATACACAAAACTGCTGTCAGTCACTCTTTTGAATAATTATTTGTTATTCCATGAACCGGTTTCAAGAAACCATCTGAAGATGAACCTGAAATGGTTCGTAAATTATTCAGAAATGTGACTGGTTGCAGTTTTATGTATTTACATTCAAGTAACAGTCACAGGTTCTTAAATATCCGTAATGGATGAGCTTAATATGCATAATAATTTTGTTGTAGTGAACTTTCCCAATGAATTTTTTACAACTCGTATTCATGTTGCACATATTATTTCCCAGGCAGGACTGGGAAGGACTGGCTCTCTGATCGGGGCCTACCTCATGAAACACTACCGCATGAAGGCCAGAGAAGCCATTGCCTGGCTGCGAATCTGTAGGCCGGGTTCTGTTATATGCCACCAGCAAGCGTGGATGGAAGACATGCAGCACTGGCTCTGGAAGTGTGGCGACTATTATAGGTAAGTGGTCTGAAGCCGACTGGTCTGACGTCACTGTGGTCGCACTGGAAAATCCACTTCAGTGGTAGAGCTCTCTCCGTTAATCAGTCTAAATCTCTCATGCTGTAGCGTAACTGGTATATATTAACCGTTAGTTTAAAATGCTCATGTACCTTGCAGTTAGAATAATGAGTAAGCTATCTCACCCCATGAATCATGAATCTTGCAGAGAAGTGGTGGCAAGCCAGATTGAAGCAAACAAGGGAATGCTGAAAAGCGAAAGGAATGTATAGAACACATTTACAAGGGAAATCAACTTGAAGGCAATATTATATACTTGGAAGTGGGAGTAAATGAAGATAATATGGGAGATTGTGAAAATAATTTGACAGAACACTGAAAGACCTGAGTGCAAACAAGGATCTTGTAGTAGATCATATTCCCTCAGAAGCACAGAAATCTTTGAGGGAACCAGCCATGATAAAACTATTCTGCTTAGTGTATAAGATAATATCAGACTCTAGAAATACCTGACTTCAAGAAGAATGTAATAACTTCAATTCCAAAGAAGGCAGGTGCTAACAAGTCTGAATACTAACGTGCCAGCATTTTAATAAATCATAGTTGCAAAGTAGTGATACGAATTACATACAGAAGAATGGAAAAACTACTAGAAGCTCACCTCGAGGGAGGCCAGTTCAGTTTCCGGAGAAACGTAGGAACAAGGGAGACAATACTTAGCTTAGCGGTTATGTTGAAGAAACGGAAATCTATGTTTGTACTATTCGTAGAATTAGAGAAGACTTATGATAATGTTGACTGGGAAATACTCTTTGAAAATCAGAATGTATCAGGAGTAAAAGAGAATAAGCGAAACGTTATCTACAGCTTTTGCAGAACCAGACTGCAGTTATGACGGTCGAAGGACAATAAGGGCAAGCAGTAGTTGATAACGGAGTGCGTCAGAATTTTTGTCTAGCCCCAACATAATTCAATCTATACAGTCAACAAACGGTAAGTGAAACAAAAAAGATCTGGAGGATATTAAAGTTCATGGAGAAGACACAAAGACTTTAAGGTTTAGCTTAATACATTGTAATGCTATCAGAGACATCGAAGGTACTGGAAGAGCAGCTTAACGGAATCTTTAGTGTCTAGAAAAGAGGTTACAGATCAACATCAATGAATGTAAGAGAAGGGTAATGGAGTATAGTCAAGGTAAATCAGGCGATGCTGACGGAATTCGATTAGGAACTGACACATTAAACTAGTGTATGAGTTTTGCTCGTCGGTAGTAAAATATATGATGATCCTCAAAGTAGAGATGACATAAAATGGAAACTGCCAATAGCAAGAGAGGAATTTTTGAAAAAGAGGAATTTTTTAACATATAATATAAATTTAAGTATTACGAAGTCTTCTATGAAGGTATTTGTGATGAGTGTGTAGCCTTTAGGTGCGGATGATAAGACAAAAAGAGAATAGAAGCTTTTTAAATCTACATCTACACCTACACAGATACTCGACAGGCCACCGCACTCCGCATGGTGGAGGTGCCCTGTACCACTACTTGTTATTCCCCCTCCTGTTCCAGTCGCAAACAGAGCGAGGGAAAAACGACTGCCTGTATGCCTCCGTATGAGCCCTAATTTCTCGTACCTTATCTTCGTGGTCCTTACGCGCAATGTTTGTTGGCGGCAGTAGAACCGTTCAGCAGTCAGCTTCAAATCCCAGGTCTCTAAATTTTCCAAATAGCGTTTCTTTCGGAAAGAACGTCGCGTTCCCTCCAGGGATCCAAATTTTAAAGCCCGAAGCATCTCCGTAACACTTATGTATTGTTCGAACCTACCGATAACAAATCTAGCAGCCCGCCTCTGAATTGCTTCGCTGTCTTCCTTCAATACGACCTGGTAGGGATTCCAGACACTCGAGCTGTACTCAATAATAGGTCGCACCAGTGTCCTGTATGTGGTCTCCTTCACAGGTGAATCACTCTTTCCTAAAATTCTTCCAATACACCGAAGTCCACCATTCACCCCTATCACATTTCTCACTAGGTATTTCCACCTCACATCGCTTTGGAACGTTATGCCCAGACCTTTAAACGACTTGACTGTGCCAAGCAGGACATTAGTTATACTGTATCCGAACCTGTCCCGCGTAATCATTTATGTATATAAAGAACAACAGCGGTCCTGTCTCACTCCTCTGGGACACTCCTGACGATACCCTTGTCTCTGATAAACACTTGCCGTCGAGGACAACACACTGGGTTCTATTATTTAAGAAGTCTTCGAGCCATTCACAGATTTGTGAACTTATTCCATATGATCGTTCCTCCGTTAACAGCCTCCTATTGGGCACCGTGTGAAATGCTCTCCGGAAATCTAGAAACGTGAAATCTCCCTGTTGCCCTTCTTTCATAGTTCACAGTATATCATGTGAGAAAAGGGCAAGCTGAGTTTCGCACAAGCGATGCTTTCTAGAACCACGCTGATTCGTGCACACAAGCTTCTCAGTCTCAACAAAGTTTATTACATTCGAACTGAGAATATGTTCAAGGATTCTGCAGCAAACAGAAGTTAGGGAAATTGGTCTTAATTTTGCGGATCGGTCCTTTTATCTTTCTTACGTACTGAAGTCACATGCACTTTTTTCCAGACGCTTGAAACTTTGCACTGGGCGAGAAATTCACGATAAATGCAAGTTAAGAAAGGGGCCAATGCCGTCGAATACTCTTTGTAAAATCGAACTGTGGTTCCATCGGGACCTGTTGATTTGTTTACTTAAAATCTTTCAGTTGTTTCTCTACGCCAGGTATGATTATTACTATGTAGTCCATACGGGAGTCTGTCCGAAGGTCAAACGACAGTATGTACGATTCTCCTGTATGAACGATTTCTTGAACGTGAAATTTAAAATTTCAGCTTTCGTTTTGCTATCTTCAAGTGCCACGTCAGACTGGTCAAGAAGTGACTGAATGGAAAACTTAGAACCGCTTAGCGATTTAACATACGATCAGAAATTTGTCGGTTTCTCTACCAGATCATTTGCTAAGGTGGTAGTTGCTGTCACGCATAGATCTTTACACAGACGCACGAATCTCTACTAATATTCGCTTGACGTCATTTATGCTTTCCCTGTTGAATCGAGAGTGCAACAGCCTCTGCTTCCTCGAATTGCATTATTAAACCATAGTGGATCTTTTCCATCCTTTATCCACTTACTAGGCACATAACTCTCCAGATCACGATTTACAATCTGTTTAAACTTTGCCCATAATTTCTCTACACCCATCTTACTGGAACTAAGTAGTGCCAATTCACTACCTACGTGAGCTGTTAATAACTGCTTGTCTGTTCTATCTAGCAGAAACAATCTCCTAGTCTTCTTGACTGATTTATTTTCCATAAGGTCTGGTCTATTTGTACCTACAAGGTCTGAGATATTTCCATTGCGTGTCGACGGCCGAGCTAGCTGCTCAAGATAATTTTCAGATAACGTGTTCAAAAGTATTTCGCATGACTTCCTGTCTGTACCCCCACAATGAGGCCATAGACATCACAGTCTATATTCGGCAGGTAAAAGTCGCCTCCAACCAGTATTGCTCGATCTGGATACTTACGCGCTATTGGCCGTAGATTTTCTTTGAATGACTCTAGAACTGTCACAGCAGAATCGGGTGACCGGTAAAAACATCGAACAATTACGGGTAACTTGGTTTCACCTACACCTTTTATATGCGACCAGATGACGTCACTGTCACATTCAGCTTCAACATCAATAGAGACAATACTTTTGTCAACTGCAATAAACACTCCCCATCCTCTAATCAGTCTTTCCGATATACGTTCCACAACCCGCTAAATACAGTATCTCAGAGCTTTCCACTTCGGGTTTCAGTCAGCTCTCGGTTCCAGGAATAATTTGAGCGGGAGAACATTCCTGGAGGACAATAAATTGGGGAACTTTATTACGAATACTTCGACATTTCACTGATTAAACTCTGACAGTCAAAGTGTCTTTATTCTGAACGCCGTTTGACTTCCCATGCTGCATATCGACTGGCTAGTATTCATCATAGCACCTCAAGCTATTGCCTAGCCAAAAAGAAAACCCTCATGTGCACTCCACAAGTACCCTGCTTCCCAAATAGCTGCTTCCATTGTGTAGTGCTCCCCTGACATATCAAGGGGAAGTCTTACAAATCACCACACGATAACGTAGGTCAAGAGACCTGCAGCCAAGACCGTCACACAGTCGACGAAGCCTTTGGTTGAGACCCTCCACTCGGTCGCGCACCAAAGGACATCGATCAACTCTGGGAACGATGCTGGAAATTACGAGCTCTGGTTGCATCACGCACGAGGCCAGCAGTCTTCACCACCTCCGCCAGCCGCCTGTACGAGCTGAGGATCGCCTCAGAACCCATCGACAGGCATCGTTGGTGCCGACATGAGCCACAATATGCAGACGACTGAACCCTGCACGCTCGATAGCCGCGGGCAAGATTGCCTCCACATCTCGGATGAGGCCCCCTGTCAGACGTAACGAGCACACAATGGCTTTCTTGCCAGCCCTGCCTAAGGTGCTCCATAATGCGCCTAACATTTGAGCTCCAAACAACTAGTAAACACCTCCCCCCGTCTGCCTGCTCCGACCCTGCTGAAGGAACAGCGACCTGTCCACTCACAGCGTGAATGGACGAGGTGAGGCGATCCATTCTCTCCATTGGCCCTCCGCCTTGACCGACGCTAACACGTTACCCCTCACCACTCACCCTGTTATGACGGCGGATCCACCGCATCGGGTGCACTAGGAGGTGCCTCGGAAGCATAGCCCGTGGGCAAAACAAGTGGCACCTGATTGGGTCCCATGCGACGCGCCAGATTCTCCACTACCGATAAACCCCAAGACAGTAGCCTGAAGGTGACTGACCGTAGCCAAAACCAGATTCAGCTGTTTGAGAATTGCAGCCAGCTCTTCCAGCATCCGCTCACAGCATGCACACATCCTAGGTGTTCTAGCAAGACTAACTGAAGAAGTGAACTACAAAAGCAGACAAGTGCACATAAGCAACTTCCTACTCTCCTGATGTGTCACCTATGGCCGCTGATGCACTAATGAGCTACAGAAGGATGCTGAAGATTAGATGGGTAGATCACGTAGGTAATGAGGAGACACCACATAGAATTGGGAAGAAAAGAAATTTATGGCACTACTTGACTAAAAGAAGACATCAGTTCACAGAACACCGTCTTAAGATATCAAGGAATAGTCACTTTGATAATGGAGAGAAGTGTGGGATGATAAAAATTGTAGAGGGAGATCTAGGCATGAACGCAGTAAGCATATTAAGTTCAGGTAGTGGTAGGCTGCGGAGTGGCTTGCAACAGGGTAGACTAGCATGGAGAGATATATCAAACAATTCTTCAGACTGAAGACAACAACAACATAAACCATTTAAAACTAGAAAAGACCATGCGGCTCACTTAAGGTATATTATTCGACAAATCCTCATTTTTGGATAGCACACTGATCTCTTTAATACTTAGTCTATGAGCGTAGGTCCATAGCTTCTCCTCGGCTTTTGCTGGTATGGCGAATGAGTAAATGTAGTAAATCATTCGGTGAAATATATTTTTCTTATTATCAATTCAAGGCAAAGGAGACGATAGCGCTGACAATCTGCTAGTCCCTGTTACACAATGGACCAAAGTTGTACACCTATGCAGCACTCCAAGCGTACGTGTTTGGAATTGTAGACTGGTTCACGTCGCCCGATTACGGGATAGTCCTAGCGCGAATCCAGGCATGCCTACAAGACAACAACACTGCACGACTTCTGATTTCGTTTAAGGTCGTTCATTCAAATTTAAATTTTCTGATAGTTCAGGGTTCATATTTATTAAGGAATTGTTTTTACGTTTTATTATTATTTATTAAGTAATTGCTGTTCTCTTATGTAACTATCACGGAATTATTTTATTACTCTTCTGAATTACTGGCTGAATTATTCGTTTTATATTATGACACTTGGTAGCAAAGGATAGGTTTGTCTAAATTTATGTTTGTACAGCATTTAGGACTTTGAGGATGCGGTTGTTTTTGGAGCTGTTGCCCTGTCATTGTCTTTAATCCTCAGTATTAGGACATGATAACGACGACAAAAGCCAGACACTGTTATGTTCAGTCCTGGTTGGGAAGAAGGGTCGAGGGCAGTGGCGTATATTCCCTATTAATGAAGGAATTGAAGACCGAATAGAATTTCGATATGGTCGACATAATTGTTGCCAGCATAATACATTGTCATTTGAATCAGCTGTTAGCCACGCAAGTGACACGAGTCTCACACATGATGCCTGTGACCATATCTACCCCACATGCATGCAGACTGAGACAGTGCAACTCTATTCCTGACTGTATGTTGTTTATAGAAGTGCTTACTGACAATGTAAAATGTCAACATCACATCGCTGAACAATGAAATCGCGGTATAAGGAACCTTAGGACTGACAAACAGTCGGAATATAGTGTTATCATTAAGAAAGAAACAAATTCATGATGGATGTTCTTGATGTAGGTAGTTTGAGGAATTCTTCACAGTGATAGGATCTGAAAAAATGGGAAAAGTATGGTACAAAAACATTTTACTGCCTGTTGTATGTAAATATTTAATTAAAGATTTTTAAAATGTTGACAATATCGCCTTTTTTCTTTATCTGCTGCTCCTTAGGTTCTCTCTAGTTATCAAATAACGAATAACAGTAAGCTTTTTGTTCAGTGGAGTTCCCTGTTTCACTGAAAGAACTCTTTTCGTCTATTTATGTTCTTTTTATCACAGTGTACGACTTTACTTTGCTTAGGTATAGTAAAACCCAATAATGTTTCGTCTTCAGATGTTGAGTGGCGTTGCACTGTCACATCACGAAGGAACCAATGAAATAAAGGATAAGAAGACACAAACGCACAAAATTCACACCTATAATTTGAGTGAACGTGGCAAGAATAGCGTAAATTTGACGAGAGCAGACGACACCAGTGTCAGAACACAAGCCTCAATTAAAACCCAGCCGCTCTGTCCCTATTCGCCTGTGCCACACATTCCCTGCTTTCAGTCAACACTATTTGTAGCCACGACTTCACATTGCGTTTCATGACAACACAACTAGGAGTCCCAGTGCTTTTTGCTTTGGCAGCCTTTGTACCCATATTTTTCAACAACATGAGCACATAGATGAAAACATTTAACACGTTCATGACAACCTGAGCACTGTACGTTTTAATTAAACCTGAAAACAGCGACACTGAATCAGACTTCTGAAATACATAGCAATTCGAAATTTTGTTCCCACTACAAAAACATTCTGTCCATAGTTTCCTACGTAAAGGAACAAACGTTCCTGAATCTTCCACGCTTTATTTAAATCTGTCACTGAGTAAGAATGGGCAGAGTCTACTATTTCTGAATATTTTTAAGAACTGTGTAGAGGTTATTACGCTGAACTACTCATTATTAAATTTGACTTTCATTACATACACACACACACACACACACACACACACACACACACACACAAGAGATAGAGAGGGATACTATAATAAAAGGAAAACGATGTAGAACTAATTTTTTGTTTCATTTCACAGTGCTATGTCTCAAACAGTGAAATTATGCACTACATATTGCTAAATCTAATGTAATATTGCCTCACATTTACAAAACAGCAGTACTATTTAATACTGCATCATTTATTTGGACACAATATTTTTAGTAGTGATGTCATAATATTTTCTTCTCTCTGTAATGTTGTTTCGTAAAAGTTGGCACACAAACGGGTGCAAATTGACTTGAGAATTCCACTTTCTTATGTTTTTTCTTGTACATCCTGGCAAACAAGTTGCTTGTAATTGAGCTTTTGGCAAAACAGACTTTCGTGTTCTTTACAAAATTTCTGAGATGTAAAACAGACATGTGTTACATATTCCATTAACAACCCTCCTTTTGCCTTTAGCACTGTTAATTCGTCATCCTGCTTTACTTCAACATTGGTGAGAAACAGTTTACAACGCACACAATGTTTTCTTCAGAGTTTGTGAGCAGTAGTCTGATATCTAACGCAATAATGCCTAGGTGTTCTATTTCACCGCGTGACTGTTATGGTCGCAGGTTCGAATTTTGCCTCGGGCATGGGTGTGCGTGGTGTCCTTAGGTTAGTTAGGTTTAAGTTGATCTAAGTTCTAAAGGACTGATTACCTCCAATGGTAAGTCCCATAGTGTTCAGAGCCATTTTTGTTCTATTTCCTGCAGTATAATTTTCATCTATGAAGACTTTTTACAAAATCTACTGTACTAGTGTACTACTGAACTCCTGAATTTAAAATATACTATCAAAAGTATCAGTGTTCTTAATAATAACATCCCTAACTACGTCTGACTACTGAAAAAAGGAAAATATGCTCTCTGTCCTTGATGTTTCGACAGTTTTAAACCTTATATAAGATAAATGTGGCAATTTCACATAGTTGGTGAAAATTGTTGAAACTGTCTGTTTTTTTCTCCAACAAGCAAATAGGATCTATTTCTGTCCGTCAGCTAGCACCAGCTAAGTCATTCAAGTAGCAGTTGTGTAACTGAGAGCAAAACATGTCTGCCTGCCAGGTTTCCTTCCATCACTCAGTCAAGGCCAAGAATGAAATCATGATGTAAAATCCTGTAAAATGATGTGTATGTGATTGAAATCATAATATTCTACCAATAATTTCTACTTTTACGAAAGTCACATAATTCGTCAGTTTTCAGTTCTTTTCTTTAAATTAAATCTCACTTGCATAACACTTTGTCATTCCACGTAATTAGGAAGTAGGGGCTTTAAGGTTAATGTATTGCCTTGTTGCAATGTGTCATCCTTTTCAGTACTTTTCCTTAAGTCAAATTTGTGTAAATCGACACTTACATAATGTTAATGAATTACCATGTTGCAGTATTTCATCGTTTTGTATCAAATGTAGTTCCTTCCGTCTTATTACAGGCGTAAAACCTCCCAACGAGCTTCCTCTGAATTCAGAAGAATGCAGTATCCTTCTCTTTTGATTATACTAGTTGTTGCTGAATTCTGTATGGGAAAAGTGTATGAATTTAACTTTTGGTGTTGTAGAAAATTTATCTATTTTTTCTGTTAATTATATTATTGCCTGGTACTAATTTACCCGCCTACTATTCAAATTCTTATAATTTTAGAAGTATATTTTTAATACACCAGAAAAAGAGTATGAACAAGGAGAATGCTTATTAAGTCTTTGTTAGTCGATTGCATGTTCTGGAATGTAAAAGCATAAGCACTGGTTTCACTCAAAAATATGAACTCTTGAAAGCTCTTCGCAATACTTCCACCAATGTAATCAAACAGGGATTTGAAATGAATTTCAGCAATCAATTGGACCTCAGTTTTATCCTTTGAAGCTAAGGCATCTCGTTTTCTTGATACAACACATAAACTGATCACTGTTCTACTCAATGATTGTACTTGTTGAAAGATGCATAAAAAATCTTTTTGTATTAGGGCTTAGTATTATAAAGCCACTAGTGCTTCTCAAATACTTATAAGCATGTTAGCTGGTAGACTTCCATAATAACAACAATATCATAGAGTCAGTACCATATCTACAACATGTAGAAATTTTGCCTATCAGGAGTAAAACCTGTTCTGTCAAAAATCTGATTTTATTTTCATTTCCTGCAAACCTTCTATTACGTTTATTAAAACGTATTCAGCTAAAGACAGAGCGTTAAACTCAAGATGCCTCAGTTCAATTAGATATCAAATAAATTGACTTGATTCTATAGCTTTCCGCCTGTATGTTCTGTACTTCCATAGAAAATTTCATTTTCTGCACATTTCAATAGAATTAATAAACACACAAAGAAGTAAATCACTATTTAAAAGAGGATAACAGATAACCCTCGCATGTGGATTATGTTTTGGAATGCTAGATTCACACTATCCAGCTTGTTTACCATCAACCACTCAATGTGTTTTTCACATTCACTCAGTGTAGTTCTAAGCTGTTCTACATTATGCAGCTGCATCATCTTAGTCATTTCCGCTTTTTTGTCTGCACTTTCCTGAATGGCCATTTAGCTAGAGCTGATTTCTAAATTTCTTTGCCATTTTCACCCTTCTCCCGTGTCAGTGTTCTCAATGTAGACAAGTATGATGGGACAGCAACTCAAAGAGGAAAACTAAGTATGGAACTGATTTCACACTATCCATTAAAACGGATACTTAGTTCTTATCTGTTATAGTTTACCTATGCACGCCTGTGCCTACTTGAATTTGGATGAAAAGTTATCTAGTGCTGCTTTCAGAACCTCCTTTCAAGCGTTATAAGATACTTGGATGGCGACAGCAATGTTCCAGTTCTAAAGTCATATATCTTGGTACTCTTAAAATGTTGTCTGCCTCGAAATATTACACACATATGTAAAACTGTCATACACTTAAATACACAAGATATAACGAAACTAGTGCATAGCTAATTATTATGTATCATAAAAAGTATGGGTAGTTAATAGATTCTTGTGTTTACGTGGTTAAGAACACCAGTTCTCCTGGGTTGTGTTATCACTTAAATACGAGGGTAAGTCAATTATTATCCGCAAAGCAGTTATAAGATTTTATTGTAATCGAATAGGAAACTTACAAGAACATAATTTTTTGACATAGTCTCCTTGCGTTTCAACGCACTTGGTCCCATCGTTATACAAGCTTCCTGATGCCCTCATGAAAGAAGGTTGTCGACTGAGCTGCGAGCCAGGAATGCACCGATTCTTTCACTGCTTCGTCCGAGGCAAATCCACGGCCCCTTAATGCCTGTTTGAGTGGAACAAACAAGTCATAGTCAGAAGGGACAAGATCGGGACTATATGGAGGATGATCCAGTACTAAAAAGTTGAGTTTCTGGAGCGTTTCAGCAGTGTGGGCAACAGTATGCGGACGTACATTGTAGTGCAACAGCACAACACCTTTTGACAGCAATCCTCGGCGTTTGCTTCGAATTGAAGGCTTTAGCCTGGCGGTAAGCATCTCACTGTAATGTACCCTGTTTATTCTTGTGCCCCTTTCCACATAATGCTCAAGTACTCGACCTTACGCGTCCGAAAAAACCGTAAGCGCCAGTTTTCCTGCGGACTGTTGGGTCTTGAACTTTTTCTTACATGGCGAATTTGGATGTTTCCATTCCATACTCTGCCTTTTACTATCCGGCTCCTAATGTTGGATCCATATTTCGTCACCAGTAATGATCCTGTCTAAGAAGTTGTCCCCTTCCTTAAAATAGCGATCGAAATGTTTTTTGCAGACGTCCGATCGCGTTTGTTTATACACCTGTGTTAGTTGTTTTGGGACCCATCTTGCACAAACTTTATTAAACACAAGTCTGTTGTGGATGATTTCGTAGGCAGAATCGTGACTAATTTGCAGACGATGTGCCACTTCGTCAATAGTTAATCGTCTGTCTAAGAGAATCAGGTGAACGCTCAATGGTTTCTTCATTTGTGGCGGTAAACGGTCGTCCGACAACTTCATCGTGCATAACACTTGTGCGACCATTTCGGAATTTTCGATCCATTCGTAGACACTCCGTTGTGCAAAACATTGTTCGCGTACTGCACTGAACGTCTTCGATGAATTTCGGCCCCTGAT
The DNA here is from genome assembly GCF_023864345.2 of Schistocerca serialis cubense. NCBI lineage: Eukaryota > Metazoa > Arthropoda > Insecta > Orthoptera > Acrididae > Schistocerca > Schistocerca serialis. The sequence goes on from NC_064645.1 coordinate 387,156,981, forward strand.
ACGCCTTCCGACCACAAAAAACGGATCATTGAACGTTGTTCTTCTTTGCTGCAAATAGACAGCGGAGCAACCATCGGCAGCGATAACGAAACTAACCTAGCACCTTGAAAATTGCAAAGATATAACAACAAATAAACAAAGCATGCGTCATCAACGTAAAACGACAGTACTACCAAAATAAACAAAAATGTAACTAAATTGCGGATAATAATTGACTTACCGTCGTAATTACAGAGACCTAGTCAACCGAAACACACTGACCCACAGGCTGCTTGCAGGGAAAACAATATTATCTTCGGTCAGACAAGGTCCATTTTCTTCTAAAATTGTTGTAGAATCTTAGAACGTACTGTAAGCTCAAAAGTAATGAGGTAAATTAGATCCAATGACACCCCTCTCCCATTCAAACTAGCATGGACTCGAAAAACATCGATCATGTGAAAACCAACTAACTTTTTTCTGATACAGCGTCGTGCAAGCCATGGACTTCCAAAAGCATTTGCTTCAGTATCACACAAATTGCTTTTGATGCATGTACAGTCAGATTTGCTATTCAAAATGGGATTTGTGACTGAATTGGCGATTTTGTAGTAAGGAAGACATTTCATCTTACCTTGGAAAAAGAATTACCAATAGATATACAAGTGACTTCAGATGTGCCATAAGAAAGTGTATTCTGAGCCTTGCTGCTCATGCTGTACAAGTTTATTAGTGTTCTCCCAAACAATTTAAAAAATATCCGCAGATTTTCTTCAGATAATGCAGTTGTCCATAATGAAGCACCGACTGAAATAGGCTATAAAAATATGCAATCCGATTTAGATACGATTTCAATGTCGTAAAAGATTTCAGCTTATTTTAAATGTCCAGAAGTATAGAACTATGCGTTTCATAAAACGAAAAATATAGTCTCATATGACTCCAGTATTATTGAATCACTGTTGGAAGCAGTCGACCCATAGAAATATCTGGGTCTAAACATTCATTGCAATATTTAATTATTGATCACATACGCTCAATCATAGATAAAGAAGGTGGCAGGACACTGGAAAAATGTGGTCGTTGCTCCAAATACCCTTGTGCGAACCATCCTATAATTTTGCTCGGGAGTGTATGACCTACACTGCATAGGACTATGAGGGGATGTTGAACATATACTATGAAACTTCCCCTTTTAACAATTATACACGACTGTGCTTAACCTGACACACAATATTTTTAGCGCAACGCAATCTGACTTTCAAAATTCCCTACAAAAGAATGGCCCTCACTAACATTAAACTATACCTTTCACAAATCACTTACCTCACAAAAATCTTCGGTGCTCAAGCTACTGCAATACAGCGAGCACCACTACTGCCAGCTAAATAAAAGATTCAAACTATGGAAGGCACTAACTACTGATAGGGATAGTTAGCAAATGAAAGATATTAATAGAGAACAAACAATGTATTTACCTTGATATCATCATATATAAATATAGCAGTTCATGACAAATTTCAAAACTCCGCCATCTCTCTCCCCACATCCACCACTGCTGGCGGCTCACCTCCAACTGCGCAACGCTACGCGCTGTTCACATCCAGCTGCCGCTGCCCAACACTACAATGGCAGACAACAATGCAAACTAGCCACAGACTGCACACAGCACAGCCAGTGATTTTCATATTGAGCGCTACGTAACGTTGCCAATAAGAAAACATAAACAGCCTACTTACATAGAGAAAACATAAACAGCCTACTTACATAGCCCCCATGCTCCCCACAAAAAATTTTACAAATTTTTTTTTTGGCCAGTGGCCAATAATGATTTGATAAAATTTTTCATAATTACAATAACAAAGAAATCAAATGCACACACTTATTGATACAATGTTGGTCAAAAGCTAAAATTTTCTCACAGTCCATAAAGACAGTCCTCATCATTCGTCACAGTAAAATTGCAGTGTTTTCCTCAAAGTCTGAGCAGTAAAGGAAAACGCACACAGAAGTAGTGGATTTCCATGCAATCTTGAAAAAGTAGTGTTGTCCTTCCAAACGGAACGACAGTGCTGACTCTTGACATGCATACAGGTAATGGGCCACAACAGAGCAAACCCACAGCAGAGTCAGTCGAAATTTTAACGAGTATTGGTAGGTAGGTCATCACAGAGCAGACCCATTGTAGTCCTGGTAGAGATTACGGTATTGGTGGGCCACCAGAGGTGCAGACCCACTGCAGTCCTTGTAGAAATAATGGTATTGATGGATCATCAAAGATGTAGACCCACTGTAGTCCTTGTAGAAATAATGGTATTGGTGGGCCATCAAAGATGCAGGCCCACTGTAGTCCTTATAGAGATGGCCAGCAGCCATGTGTTGTGACTGTGCAGGTGCACAATCACCATCGAAGAGTCTTGCGGATAATATAGCAAGTCCATAAACCACCACTTGTGCACTCACAAAGTTTTTGAAATTGTCCTTAGAACCAGCAATGCTGTTATCCAGTCCCTTGCTGAGTTATTAACACACGTGCAAACACTAACAGTCCCAACTTCTCACGTATTGTCCATATACTATGACCAACAGAAACGTGTGCAGTGAAATGTAACTAACAAGTTAATAATATCATGAACTGGTGACAAGTACAATTTTATAACATAAGAATACAATAACAAAGGTACAAAATACATCATTAAAAACATAACAATACAGATAACATTTATAGTACCGGCTTTACAACAGAATAGAAATAAACATATACATCAGTGGACTTATGACATAAGTAAATATATAAAAGATCAGAATAACTTTTGAAACATCAACTTCACACATGAGCATTAAACAGAACAGAATTAATAATGTCTAACATCTTTACAAAGTAAATAACATAGTATCAGAAAAATTCTACAATGTAACTCATATCCGCTAAACACATAAAGACAGGAAAAACACAAATATACAAGAGTACACAAACATATAGCAGAATAACACAAGAGGAAAGGGCAGGGTTTGTTTTCAGTGTAACATTTGGTACTGCAGTCCAACCTAAAACTTCATTCCATAGATCTCTCGTCTTATTTCAAAATTTGTTTCCACCAAAAAAATCCTATCAAAGCATGCTTTCTGTATTTATATGTTCACATATTTCTTACCTCATTATTTATTTCCAAGAAAATCCTACGTAAACCTGTTGTCCCTAAACCCTACTTTTTTCTCATATCCTCTTTCAAAATACCTTTTTTTGGCCAAACCATTTTCTTATAGCTTCTCAATGCATTTCTTCCAATTCATCACATCTCGTTCTCTCATATAGCCTACCCCATCTTAAGCTAACTTAAATCTACTGAGCTCAGATGCTAAACTAAGGGACGAGGCAATGCAGCAGCACAAAACAATTAACACAAGCAGCAATGACAAAAAATACAGATTGGCAAAGCTAGCAGCAGCAAATGTAATAACTTATATCAAAACATGACATAGCTCAAGCAGAAAAAAATATTACACTAAAAATGGCCATGACTAATACCTATGTCACATCTTAACACTAGAGTGATGCATCACAATTTATTCTACAAAAGAAATTACCAAGTACTTGAAAAGAAAATTATGAATGCAGTTCCCGTGAAGGTAAATGTCGCTTTGTGCTCCCTCATTTTTTTGAAAAAAATTATTATATACTCGATCTGTAGACAGAAAACATTTATATTAGTACATCTATAAAATTCTATTTTAACCAATGCTGCAGTGCAGCTAGAAACTAGATTTCAAATGAAATAAGCAACTATGTACAAAGCAAAGCGTAAGAACATCGTTCAATAGTCATGTGGCATTTCATAAGTAGTAAGAAAATCTCTCATCTAGAAAGACAGTAGTCATAGTCAGGTGTGTAGACAAACTATTTCTTGTCATTTCATTAGGCATTTCAGTAAATATCAGAAAGTACGATATGTTTCCAAGTAATTAGCGTGTCGGATTTGCGATGCTTTCTCTAAAGGAATGACAATGGCCAGGATAATGGCCTCCCTTTTTTTTTCCTTCCTGTGCTCTGAAAGGCACGCGCCAATGGCCCTCTCTCCAGGCGTCCGACACAGCTGGGTGCCCACGACGCATTACGTGCAGGTGGTCACTTAACTTTCTTACGGAAATATTTACGACAGCAGTTTCCGCTACAGTGACAGTCTCACATAAAAATATTTCACAGGTCAAGAATTAGCGTTGCAAATCTGTAGAAAGAAAATCCTATAAATATAAGTGTCCAAATAAAATATTCGTCAGCATTGTGATACAGTCACGCATTTACGCACATTTCATAACTCTTAAAGTACGATTCTTGGTTTCCAACATACTTCTTATTCCTCATATACGGTAGCAACATCTTATTGATCATAAACATATCTCAGCAGCATAGTACACATCGTCGTCGTAATAATAACATCATAACACCTCAGTCAAATCTCAAAATCGTCGTAGCTTCCTCCAATAATTTCAAAACCTAAAAAAAATTCTCTGCTCATTTCAATAGTGTCATCTACCTCAAACGTACTTTAAAATCATGCTCCCTTACCAAATACATCATTCAAAGCTCTCATAGTATCACAATGATTCCGAAAAAATATGAACAGTTTACAAAGTACAGACAAAATACAGTTTCATAAGTGTGAAGTTACCCAACTGTGTATTGCGTAAACATGTGTCACTGATGTAGTAAAAAAGTGTTTATCTCTCAGTTAAATGATCAGATAGCTGTGTAATTTGTGTGTTAGAGAAATATGGTACCGATGTGTAAAGTTGTATAAGCAAATACCATATTAGCTAGGGTTCCTTGTGGTTGCCACACACATGGTACACAAAGTAAGCGTGTACCCCCATGAGGATTAATGTAATTATACCCTCAGGTGTTACAGATTACACCAATGGAATGAATGTATCACGGAAAACTTTCTTTGTAATTCAAAAAATCTTTAAAAACAAATGTGTTAAGTACAAAATTAATCACTCAAATGCGTGTACTGTAGCGCTAAACTGTGCATCTTGTCGCAACATAATCTCTGTGGAAGTGTCGTAGTTATCGTCCTCCGAAAGCTAAGTTCTGCAGAAGTCAATGTACTTACCACATGATAAACAAAAGTGAAATGCTTTGCGTATAGATATCATAGTTATTATGCTTATTGTTGTGATGAAGAAATTACTGTGCTGTAACATATTGTTGTGCTACGGAAAAGGCTGTCTCATTGTAGCTATACCACAAAAGTTACTATTAAAACATGTTTTACTTTCCAGAAGAATTCAGAAAAACTGTGCAGATATAAAACAGATACACTGCAAAAGCAACAAGGTAAATTGTGTCACACATTAGTAGCGTCGTGATATAGTCGTGTAGCTGTCAAATAAACTAACCACTGTGTCACCTGGTATCTCTCAGAAAGCACCTTGAATCCATAATGTATTTGCAAGTACCCCAAAATGTTGCATTAAAATCTCATTAGCAGTGCAGGTATATGTTCTAAGTATGTGAGCCTTACAGTCGTTACGTAATCGTGCAACTAACAAGCAAGAATGTACACACACAATAACACTGTGACGTCTGTTCACTATAACAATGCGTTCGTAATTTCTGTTTAAAAATGTTCCCTAGGTTCTAGACTGGATATTTAACTTCAAACATTGTTGCATGTTAACAGTTTCTAAAGCATACTAGTAACGTGAAGTGAAACGTTTTATGGCAAAGACAAAGTTAAAAAGCAGATTATCTTTCAATAATCGGTTTTACATGTGAAATGTGGTACAATCTTTTACTCTTCAAAGTACTCAGAATTTCAGCTTGAACGCAATTATCATGCAGTATACGTCGGTAAAGAATACTGGAATTTTTCACAGGGTTAGCGTCAATGTTATTTTTCTCTGAGCCAGCCGGCGCACGTGGCTGCCTGCGGCGCGAGTCATTGTCTGTCTCTTTGTTGCCGCGCGTTGTTATTGGGATTAGGAGACCTAACTTCTACAAATTCACTGTGACGAGAAGGCCCTGCTCTGTTTGAATCCCGCCAGTTCTGATGCAATTCAGGTCTGTCGTTACGATCATATCGTCTGTCGTCATGTCGGTAGATTCCATAGTTTCTTTCTTGTCGGTCACATGGTGGAGAATTTCTCCTTGAATCGTAACTGCGCGCTGATCCGTTGCGTCTAAAGTTATTCTGTCTCCCTTGATAGTATTTATTTTGGTTCCCATATTGTCTGTTTCTCTTATTGTCTCTGTGATAGTCATTACCACGGAGAGGTGATCTTTCCCTGTAGTTATTACTGCTCTGCCAACGGTTGTCATACGGGTGGTGTCTGTTTTGGTCACGATTTGTGTTGTGATAATAGCCTTGTCGCGTCCAGTTATCATTTCTGTCGTCACGGAATTGTGACGGATGTGACCTGTGGTGATTGTTTTCCTGTTTTCGCATCCCGCGACGGTATGTGTCAATTTCCAGTTCTTGTAACAGTCCCTGAAATGCTTCAATGTCGTCTTTGCAACGTCCTGCTAAAATAATATGTCGTAAATGTTCAGGCAATTTGAGTAAGCAAATGCGGATGAGTTCTGAGGGGCTGTATGGGTTTGAAAGATATTGATTCTTATGCAACATGTCTTCAAAATATTTGACAAGACTGGAAAATTCAGATTGTTCAAAGTGTTTCATCATCATGATGCTATGTTTTACACGGTCTTGTGTAGCTTGAGACCAATATGCTGAGAGGAAGGCATGGTAAAACTCTCCTTCACTGTGGCAATCGTGAATTACCGATCGCATTCTTATAGCTGGTTCATTCTCTAAGTAGCCACACATAAATTCTAATCTGTGTTCCAACGATCAGTTGGGAGGAAAACAATGAGAGAATTGATGGAGCCATGCTTGTGGATGAATGTCGTTGCCAGAATTCTTAAATGTTTTGAATTTACGTGTAGTAATGAACAGCTTATAGTCAAAATCATCATGTAGGCGAGTCGCATATCGGTCATTGTTAGGTCGTGTCGGCCGTTCCATCTCAAAATTCGGTGCACATTGCCAATTTCTTTCATAACTTCCGAAATGCCCTGTGTTATTATTTTGCGGCTTTTCCGTATTTCTAAGTCCCTCTTCCCGTGTTGGAGCGCGAGTGTCCTCTGAAATACGTAATTCTTGTATTACCTGTGTCAGCTGATCTTGTACTTCCCGGATTTCTCTTTGGTGTTGTGTATTAATTTGATTCTGATTTTGTTTGAGTTTCCTAACTTGTTCGTACTCTTCTGTGTCATTAAAGACTACCGGTCTTGCGTCAATCAGATTATCATCTACCTTCGTAGATAAATTAGTGAACTGATCCAAAAGTTCGGCTACTTTCTCCGATAGTGTACTTATTTCCTCAGTGTGTTTTTCTGAACCAAGTTTCAGAGTATCTACTGTGTCCTTAAAGTTTTCCTGAGTTTTTGCAAGTTGCGTAACCGAATCGGTAGATGCAACTGAGTCAAATTTAGCTTGCAAGGTCTCATGATTTTCATGAACAATAATTTGCAGTTCTTTTATGGCTGCTTCGTGATTCTGTAATACATTTTCATGACGCGAAAAAATAGGTTGGAAATGCTCACAAATTTGTGTTTTTACGTCATTACAGACCTTTTGACATTTCGATTCGATGTTATGTAACTCAGTGGTTAAATCTTCACGTGTTTGTTCAAGTGTAGTGTCTAACTTTTGAAGATTTTCTTCCATTGTGTCTAACTTTTTGAGATTTTGTTCCACTGTGTCTAACTTTTTGAGATTTTGTTCCATTTGTCTCTGATTTTGTTCCATTTGTTGCATTAATTGCAATAATAATGTATTAGTGTCTGGAATCTGTTTCTCTACGCTTTTCGGCAGTGCATTTGCACCGGCAACATTCACATTTTGACAAGCAGAAAATGCGTCTTGACTTATTTGAGAAAACGGTGATAACCCAAAACCTGAATCTACAGTATTTGCGAAATTGTGTTCTGTCATTTCGGATTCCTGAGGCGAGCTGTTGCCGACCGATCGATCGATAATGCTTCCCTGTTCACTACCTGTTTCACTGTCTACACCATTGTTTGCAGCCCGCTCCATTTCCCTATGCACAATTACCAAATTACTACTTTGAACATCAGTTAATTCATTACTCGGTGGCGCTAACACACTGCTTTCATTTTCACTGTCATTTCTCAGTTTTCTTTGGAGCCTAGTATTACGTTTTTCACACGCCATTATTGTCACTCTATTTCACACGATAACACAGAAAAGCACAATTTGAAGAGCAAAATAAAATAACATAGCAATGGAAATAATGTCTACTTAATTGCCAGCGCAGCTGCGAAATACTTGGTGCAAATCTACATGCATGCCACAACTGTTTTACTGTACAACAATGAAAGGCTACAACTACAAAGGAGATTCTCTCTACAATTACGCGCTAGCAATAAACAAAAGCTACACTAAATGCACAAACTACAAGAAAAAAAAATCAGAAGATTCCAGTGAGGTATCCTCGGCTAAGGGTCGACATATGAAACTTCCCCTTTTAACAATTATACACGACTGTGCTTAACCTGACACACAATATTTTTAGCGCAACGCAATCTGACTTTCAAAACTCCCTACAAAAGAATGGCCCTCACTAACATTAAACTATACCTTTCACAAATCACTTACCTCACAAAAATCTTCGCTGCTCAAGCTACTGCAATACAGCGAGCGCCACTACTGCCAGCTAAATAAAAGATTCAAACTATGGAAGGCACTAACTACTGATAGGGATAGTTAGCAAATGAAAGATATTAATAGAGAACAAACAATGTATTTACCTTGATATCATCATATATAAATATAGCAGTTCATGACAAATTTCAAAACTCCGCCATCTCTCTCCCCACATCCACCACTGCTGGCGGCTCACCTCCAACTGCGCAACGCTACGCGCTGTTCACATCCAGCTGCCGCTGCCCAACACTACAATGGCAGACAACAATGCAAACTAGCCACAGACTGCACACAGCACAGCCAGTGATTTTCATATTGAGCGCTACGTAACGTTGCCAATAAGAAAACATAAACAGCCTACTTACATAGAGAAAACATAAACAGCCTACTTACAACTAACAAGGACAGCACAAATGGTCGCAAGTTTCTTTTACCAATGGGAGAGCGCTACGATATCTCTGAAAAACCTGAACTGGCAGACACCTGAATATTGATGCCAACTATCCTCCAGTATCCTACGTACAAAGTTTCAAGAACCAGGAATCTAGGATGATGCTACAATGTCTACATGTCGCTGCTGTAGAGATCATGAAGATAAGATTAAATTCAGTACATCGTGTACTCAGGTTTTAAGCCGTTATTATTCCCTCACTGCATAAACAGCTCGAACAGTCAGAAACCCTAAGACGTTGAAGTACCACCTGCCATGCATTTCACAGTGGATTTCAGGCACTAACGTAGATGCAGAAGTAGGAACACGAAAGGAAGGGCAAAGAAGACCGAAGCAAAAGGGATTACATTCTTGAAACAGATTATATCTCATTAGTTACAGCCAGGCCAGTGGACGAAAACGAAAATGAATGTTACATCTAAAACTAAAGAATCACTCAAGTGATCCAAAGTACTCCAGGCTAATTTGGTTGCTCTGTCATCTATATACACTCCTTGAGAGGTTTATACTTTCCAAGAAATAACAAATGTTTTAGAGAAGAAGACAGCGCTGTACAACTCAGATATTGAGTTTAACAAAGCACATTAAAGATGAGTTTGCAAACGAAAATGTAACAGAAACCATCTTTGATGGCTTATTGGCTGCATATGATGTAGTATGCCAACAGACTCTGTTCAATAATGTGTCACAAATTACTAGACATGATTCAGGCATGACAAAAGTTGTGGAATATCGTCTTTGATACAGAATGGATGAGATGCCCTGCAATAAGCTTCATAGAGGAACACAGACACGGTAAAGCAGCAGTCAAAATGCCTAACTTCATAAAAGTATGACGACAACATGGTCGTGGTTAAGCATCAGCTATTATTCTAATAGCTCATTTATGAGTGCTGAAAACTTTCTTTCTTAAAGATAATTTATTCCGGAACATAATTTCATAGGACATTACTAAATGCAAATAACCAAAAAAATAGCTTACGGATTTGTCTCTCCCCAAGATTTGCAATGATTCGAAGTACAAATATGGTTGAACTGAGTTGTTTTATGGGATCAAGATGGCTGTGCCTTTTTTTAAAGTTTGAATTTACATCAATATGGACACCGGTAGTTCTAGATGTTTTCAGTCTGGTTATTATTTCCTCACCATATCCTACGTTTCTGAGTAGCGTAGTCCCTCCTGTTGTGCAGAACTGAATATTTTGTGTCGTTTTGAACTTACGTTGATCAGCGAGAACGTTATGACCACTGACCTGCTATCGATATAAACCCGTCCAGCGGATAACAGCGTCACCTGGCGAGGAATGACTGCTAGTCAGACACACGCACGACGCATCTAGCATCAGTGAGTGTGCTGTATGTATGTAGAATGAAGAAGGCGAGCGATCTGAGTTTGACCGATCGCAGATAGTGATTGTCTGGAGGCTTCGCACAAGCATTGCGGAAACTGTGCGACTTGGCGTGTGCCGGCCGGAGTGGCCAAGCGGTTCTAGGCGCTACAGTCCGGAACCGCGCGACTGCTACGGTCGCAGGTTCGAATCCTGCCTCGGGCATGGATGTGTATGATGCCCTTAGGCTAGTTTAATTAGTTCTAAGTTCTAGGGGACTTATGACCTCAGCAGTTGAGTCCCATAGTGCTCAGAGCCATTTGAACCATTTTGAACTTGGCGTGTGTTCGAGGAGTGCTGTGGTGAGTGTCTTCAACACATAGCAAAATCAAGGTGAAACCACGTCCAGGCGTCGTGGGGTTTGCGACCACCTCTCATTACAGATGTCGGACGTCATATACTGGACAGACTGATAAAACAGGACAGGCGGCGAACTGTGGCGGAACTAACATCAGACTTTAGTGCTGGACGGAGACAAGTGTGTCTGAACACACAGTGGACCGAACATCCTAACAATGGACCTCTGCAGCGGACGACCCATGCATGTGCCAATGTTAACACCACGACACTGGCTACTAGGACTGAAACGGGCACGTGACCCTCGGCACTGGACGTTGGCACAGTGACAGAGCGTTGCATGGCCTGACACATTCCGATAGCTTCTTCATCATGCCGATCGGGGGGCGCGAATCCATCATCTTCCAGAGGAACAACTCGTTGACACCTGTATTGCGTGGTGGAGACAAGCTGCCAGCAGCTCCATTATGGTCTGGGGAACATTCACGTAAGCATCCACGGGTCCTCTGGAGCTGGTGTTATTCACCATGACCGCCAAGGAGTATCGTACACTGGTTGCAGACCATGTACACCCCTTCATGACCATTTTTCACGACACCAGTGGCATTTTTCAGCAAGACAATGCTCCATGTCACAAGACCAGTTGATGTGCTGGACCCCCAACTCGCCAGATCTGAATGCGATCGAATACATCTGAGAGTGACGAACGTGGCGTCAGAGCTCATCGCTCCCCCCCCCCCCGTCCCCGAAATGTTCGGGAATTAGGTGACTTGAGTGTGTAGATGTGGTTCAAAAAATGGTTCAAATGGCTCTGAGCACTATGCGACTTAACTTCTGAGGTCATCAGTCGCCAAGAACTAATTTAACCTAACTAACCTAAGGACATCACACACATCCATGCCCGAGGTAGGATTCGAACCTGTGACCGTAGCGGTCGCTCGGTTCGAGACTGTTGCGCCTAGAACCGCTCGGCCACTCCGGCCGGCGTGTAGATGTGGTGCCAACTGCCTCCAGCGACCTACCAAGGCCTCATTGCTTCCATGCCACGACTCGTCGCCGCTGTTATCGATGCCAAGGGTGACCATTAGTTATAATGTTCTGGCTCATCAATGTAAGAGTCAGCGTATTTACAAATACTTTTAAGAACATTATTTGCCGTTGTTTTATGTACGTTTGGACTGATTACAATTCAAGTATCTTTTTCAATAAAAATCATCCAACAATTTGGCATATTCTCTCTTTGGACATGAGTTACCAAGGACATGGCTAAGCTTATGAAAAACCTTATGTCTACTACTCGAGGCAAGGCGGTAGCAAGGCTGTAGTTACGGCTATCTATGGCAGAGAGTGAATGGCCAAAACTTACAGAATGTCTCCCTACTGGCGCAGATAGTAACTACGAGATCTGGAGGGTCTCAACTAACTCCGGTGTGGCGTTGGCAACTGAAAGTAAATAAAAGCTATATGCGTCAACATGCAGTGCAGAACATCCAGTGTGTTGTAACAATACTGCCATGAAGGAGCCATTACTGTGTTAAAAACACATTAATTTGATGTTTTTAGTTCTTGACTGTAGCTTTAACTCGATTGTTGACATACCGCTATTACAGTAAGTGGACTCCGTAATCTCCTATAATTTTATTGTGATTTAGGGTCTGAATAGCATAAGATTTTTGTTCTCAGTCATCCTTAGTGATTGTCTTTACATGTACACAAATCACGCTTAGTAACTATCTTTACATGTATACAAATCACAGCTTACTCAAAGACAGAAAAGAAGAGAATAGGAAAAATAAGAAGAGAAAGGAAAAAGAAAGGAAATGTTCAAAGTGCCACTGCTTCCAGCGTTCTAAAACTCAGTGCACAAGTTCCGATCGGGCAAGCATAGGGCATGAAATCAACCATGTTCCCTTTTTCCTCTTCCAAATCTAGACTACCAGATAAGAATTTAATCTTTTTCAGTTTCAAATGTTGGGAGCTGGAAAACATGTATGTTACCTTCACTAGTATCGTAAAATATGTATTTCTTCGTGTTATTCGAAGCCACATCTTCGAGAAATACTAGAACTATGTCACAAAATACTTTAACAATAGGATCATTATTGCTTTGTTAATTACAGTTGCGTTGCAGTTATCAGACATGTATCAGATAAAATAACCTCTACAGGCATTTCTTGTTATCTGGTTTGCAATTTTCAATGTGGAAATACTGCTTCTGTAACTTGTTACTACATTTTTTACTTATTAATAACGACATTTATATTTTACAGAATGAGAAAATACGGAAATGTGGATTACATAAGTCATCACAAGTACGGCATTTATAGCATTAAAGCTAAAATGCAAAAGAGAGACCAAGAACTAAAGGGGACTCTCACGTCCAAAAATATAACAAGTTCGAAAGAAGATCAACAGAACACGAAAAAGAAATCAAGCTATCAAAAAGCATTTTATTATGGATCAAATACAGTAAGCCAAGAAAAGAAAGAATACACGGATAATATAAGAGCGTTGTCCAAAGACAGTAATAAATTATCGACCGCAATTCCATATGCAGGAAGAACAACGGATTACAACGATAGCCCCAAGAGTTTGAATTGTGGTCAAAAATCTTGTGTGTGGCAAAATAAGATGAGATGTACAAACTCTCCTCAACAGTGTGATCCCAAAAAATGTGGAACTTGCGTACCACTATGTAAGAAGGTTTTTACACAAGGTGACTACTTACGTGCAATTAAAATGCAACAATCTAAAGCTACTCCTCATTCAACAAGAGATAATGTGTTTCTTAACCACAGTCATAAACTATCGGCAACTAAATACTGAAAAAATGATTCCGAAGACACGAATCAATTTAGAGTTGTTTCAGTACTATTGTATACTTTTGGTTTCTCTGTGATTTGAATTTTGTCAAATTCTTGTAACATTTATGTACTCGCTGTTTTATTGTATACAGTATTACGTAAACCATTGTTTCCTTTCTTTTCCTTCTTTCTGCCACATAAAATAACTGAGTATTAGTAGTGGTATAAGACCTTGCCCTCCTTCGATGCTCCAAACCACGTTACAGAGGCGTGTAAGGTGTCTTCAACATGCTCATTGTGTACATGTAATACAGGAAATAAGTTACCTGAAAGGGTTTCGTTCAAACATGGCAGGATATTCATTGTGTGAGCGGCAGACATGGATGGCCGCGCGATTGGCAATGGACACAAGACAGCACGGCTGCATTAAACTGCGTTTCCAGACGGAAGACAGTCGAGTAATTCAACCTGTGCATTGCCGCTTTGCCGAAACAGTATCCGCATCACCACAGACAATGGATCGAGCAAGACCACATGTTGCTTGTATATCTACTCAGGAAGAGCCGTTTCTATGGGCTTTCTAACAGAAGCCAGGTGTCAGCACAGGAGAACCGGCCCTACCATGCGCCATTCGTACATCTCCAAGTTCAGCATGGTGGATACTTCACAAGTAACTCGTTTATCTATACTATCTTCAGCGTGTGCAGGGCCCTACGCTTGCTGTTCACCCACCACGGGAGGACTTTTGCCAATGGTTTTTTGCACAAACTGTCAATCCATTGTCTGTCTCTTCAGTTTTGTTTACAGACACTTCAACGTTTAAAAGAGATGGAGCAATAAATTCCCCCAGTCAACATATATCGGCCGATTGCAATCCTCGTACTACATTACAGGCTAGACATCAGCACCAATTAATGTGTGGGATAGATGTGTAGATGACTGTCTGGTAGGGCCATGCGTTCTCCCAGCACTCTTACAGGTGCTGTCTAGAGGGGCTTTATTGAGAACGCCCTCCGTGACCTTCGAGGAGACGCGCCCCTGCAAATAAGAAGAAACATGTGGGTTATGTGCAATGAAGCTCCAGCACATTTCAGTCTTAGTGTTCGTGATGCACTAGCTGTTATCTACCGTGACACATGAGTAGGTGGAAGAGGACCAGTTCCGTGGCCTACACATTCACCCTACCTCTGTTCTTTGGATTATTATCTCTGCGGGCACATTAAACAATTTGTACACTACTGGACATTAAAATTGCAACACCAAGAAGAAATGCAGATGATAAACGGGTATTCATTGGACAAATATATTATACTAGAACTGACATGTGATTACATTTTCGCGCAATTCGGGTGCATAGATCTTGAGAAATCAGTACCCAGAACAACCACCTCTGGCCGTAACAACGGCCTTGATACGCCTGGGCATTGAGTCAAACATGGCTTGGATGGCGTGTACAGGTACAGCTGCCCATGCAGCTTCAACACGATACCACAGTTCATCAAGAGTAGTGACTGGCTTATTGACGAGCCAGTTGCTCGGCCATCACTGACCAGACGTTTTCAGTTGGTGAGAGATCTGGAGAATGTGCTGGCCAGGGCAGCAGTCGTACATTTGCTGTATCCAGAAAGGCCCGTTACAGGACCTGGAACATGCGGTCGTGCATTATTCTGTTGAAATGGGGGGTTTCGCAGGGATCGAATGAAGGGTAGAGCCACGGGTCGTAACACATGTGAAATGTAACGTCCACTGTTCAAAGTCCCGTCAATGCGAACAAGAGGTGACCGAAATGTGTAACCAATGGCACCGAATACCATCAGGCCGGGTGATACGCCAGTATACACGCTTCCAAAGTATGTTAACCGCGATGTCCCCAAACACGGATGTGACCATCATGATGCTGTAAACAGAACCTGGATTCATCCGAAAAAATGACGTTTTGCCATTCGTGCACCCAGGTTCCTCGTTGAGTACACCATCGCAGTCACTCCCGTCTGTGATGGAGCGTCAGGGGTAACCGCAGCCATGGTCTCCGAGCTGATAGTCCATGCTGCTGCAAATGTCGTCGAACTGTTCGTGCAGATGGTTGTTGTCTTTCAAAAGTCCCCATCTGTTGACTCAGGGATCGAGACGTGGTTGCACTATCCGTTACAGTCATGCGGATAAGATGCCTGTCATCTCGACTGCTAGTGATACGAGGTCGTTGGAATCCAGCCTGGCCTTCCGTATTACCCTCCTGAACCCACCGATTCCATATTCTACTAACAGTCATTGGATCTCGACCAACGCGAGCAGCAATGTCGCGATACGATAAACCGCAATCGCGATAGGCTACAATTCGACCTTTATCAAAGTCGGGAACGTGATGGTACGCATTTCTCCTGCTTACACGAGGCATCACAACAACGGCTCACCTGACAACGCCGGTCAACTGCTGTTTGTGTATGAGAAATCGGTTGGAAACTTTCCTAATGCCATCATGTTGTAGGTGTCGCGACCGGCGCCAACCTTGTGTGAATGCTCTGAAAAGTTAATCATTTGCACGTCACAGCATCTTCTTCCTGTCGGTTAAATTTCGCGTCTGTAGCACATCATCTTCGTGGTGTAGCAATTTTAATGGCCAGTAGTGTATATACAGTACACCACTCAGATATACAAATTTTTTTATTGACATGTCATGGAAGCCCACAAAACCATTTGAAATCCTCGGGGAATATTTGAAACGGTGCGACAGACCATGATTCGATGGGTACCTGCGTGGTTATTAACAAGCAGTGGACATTAATAGCTTTCAGTATGAGTTTATGTGTCGAGTTCCAATTACCTAAATTCTGAACTTTCATTAATTACTCGGAAACGAAAGAAATTCGGACATATGTTATATGAACTTTTTTCATCTTTTGTAAAAGTATTTTGTGAAAGTATTGTGTATTACAAGTTACCACACCAATTATTTTTAAGTGAAATAGAAAATAGTACCTACGAACTATGCGTTTTTCTGAAGGCTTGTTTAGCAACCGCTTTCCCCTACGTATGGAGCTGATGTGGTCAGTGCCATTGAAACAGGAGTTCGTGTTTGTGGTTCTGATTTGCGGATATATTTTGCAATCATCTTGATGTCCTTGTATCTGAAACAATGCCAAGTGTACGTTTTAGTCGCATTTATGTATTACATCAAATATAACAGGACAGAGACGGTTTTAAACAATGTAAATAAGTTAATTCAAAATCGTCCCAAAGTGATGGAATGACACATGACAGCTTTATGTATATAAGAGTTTAGAACTCAGATTTTTGTGTAGTATATTGCGTGATATACGGAAGTAATCAACTGTAATTGGAGTAGATACCCTGGCCACTCTTACGAACAAGTAGTGAGGCCGCTTCTCCCAGTCGGACACTATGTCGGCATTACAGGTTCACAAATGAAACTATCAAACAACAGGTAACTGTATTTCTTGGCCAAAACACGTTGATTTAACATTGATATTGTGAAAAAGCATTACCCTTCGTGTAAGTGAAGAAACAGGAATCGTATTATTGACTTATCTTACATCAGACGACTGAAAAACAGAAAAAAAATATTGAAAAAGAACGGAATAATCTACCTCTGTGAAGCTCACTGACAACAATGATGGTCTTTGTTAGATCTAGTCTGACCACATCTCAGCAGGCAACAACAATGTTCAGTGCAAAAAATACACAGTGGCCATTTTCAAGTTAGTGACCTCCTTACCGCACTTTCCTCTACCGTCTGGCATTTCTAATAAGTGCACTATTTCTGTAAAGATAACAAAAATTGTGGCAGTAATGATAACTGCACAAACATAACATTATTGGCATGAATGATTAATATGTTTTACAAAAGTAATGATTCACAAATCTCTAGGAAGCAACCCAGTAGCTTGTGGCGAAATAAATAAAAAAATTAAATTTATTGATTTTTTAAAAAAGAGAAAAAAATTATGGATATGGAACTTTAACTTAGAATTTTTGAAAGGCTTTTTTACGGTCTGTACTGACCGGATTGAATGCGGACAAATTCAGTGCTGAGTGAAATTTGCCTGTATTATAATTTACAGTTCCGATTAGTAATATTTTTGAATTCTACATCGTTGTTGATCTATTCAGAGTTCTCACCTTAGACGTAGAATTAGTCCTCCTGCCACAATATTAATTAATTAGTCGCCATCGATGTTCTTCTCTTTGATGGCCGTGTGTATCTTCCTAAGTCGGTTTCCTTCACGAAGATGGTGGAAACTAAGGAATACAATGCTACGTCGCTTTAAATAATTCTCGTAAAACTTAGATACTTCTCACTATATTTTTATTCACAAGACAATAAGACTTGCTCTGCTCGTCACACAAACCATAAATACTAACAACATGGCTGCCTTTCCGCACACACCAAAAATTAAGTCCGTCCCCTACAAAGTAACAATCGAAAGTGTATCTTAACTCCTTCTTGGAGTATGAAACAAAAGTGAATCCAATATGAACATTACAGAGACTATATTCTACATCCCTCTCAATTTAATCTTTGGCGCAGCCTTTAAGGTATTGTATGTCTCTGCGTCGGAATGTGTCATTACAACTGCCCCCCTACTGTATATTGTCACTAGAAAATTTTATTTGGTTGACAGGATACAGTAGTCGACCTTGCAATTAATAGGTTTTGGGGTCTTTTATTTACAAACTTCATTTTTACTGTCTCATTTTCATGGCACTGTGAATTCTTTCGTATTACTGAGTGTGTGTCAGTTTTTTGGCATACTTATGCTAATATTTACAAACCTAATCTTAATATATAAACTTTTGATTAATACTGAGAAAACGACATCATGTAGTAAAGTTTATACAATAACATATACAATGTATACGACGTTACTTATGTTTCCTTCCTCGTCAGAGGCGAAAATTAAGTTCGTGTATTGCTTTCTGTATTTATTCTGGGGCGACGAGCTTTGTTCGCTAGCCCCAGTGTTGAATATGGGCGGGCGATACGCGCGCCTTATTGTTTAGTCGTCCCTTAGTGGGCGACGTTGGTTGAATGCGCGCGCCAGTGCTGTAAATATACACCAACGTGCGGTTACCGTCTAGACTTCCGAACCTCAGTAAGCGTGAGCTTTTTGCAGTTCCTTCCAGTACTTAGACCGGATACGACGAGGTACATTGGAATATGTGCTCCGAAAAACACACCACACTATGTGCGAGGCGGAGGACGATCCCGTCGATGCAGCTCCAGGTAAGAAGCGTACCATATCAAACTTGTTTGGCATTGTCTTCTCTTATTGTGTCGCCATGGTCGTTTGACGATACAAGCTTCAATTTTCGATGTCACTTGTGTAGTCTCGCTGACACTTGCAACGTAGCACTACTTTGCACAATTTTAATTTCTGCACACACCACTTTAACCGCCAGTACTGCGATTGAAACTTTCTTTTTCACTACACTTTTTGCCGGCCGCGGTGGTCTAGCGGTTCTAGGCGCTCAGTCCGGAACCGCTGGACTGCTACGATCGCAGGTTCGAATCCTGCCTCGGGCATGGATGTGTGTGGTGTCCTTAGGTTAGTTAGGTTTAATTAGTTCTAAGTTCTAGGCGACTGATGACTTCAGAAGTTTATGTCGCATAGTGCTCAGAGCCAGCCAGCCACTACACTTTTTTCTTCGCATTAACCCCTTTTACCTATTGCACCGAGATTCATTCCTCTCGATGCTTCTGGTCAGTGCACATAAGTATTCACAAATCTGTAAGTCACGGGACTTGGCATGAAATACAAAATACATCACATACAATGGAATAACATGTAACACATGCAATACGTTGTTTATGTTACATTGCTAGAGAAGGCCGAAATGCACGCTATAAGCTCACGCAGGATGGCGTGAGGTCTGAAACAGGATACTTAATGAATGCTATAAAGAAAAGTACGTAGCTTCTGGAATACTTAACTTTAATCCATCATTTGTATACATCGTTCTTGATGAGACATGCTTCATACGATAACTATCAATTACTATGGCGCCTTGCTAGGTCGTAGCCATTGACTTAGCTGAAGGCTACTCTAACTATCTTCTCTGCAAATAAACGAGGCTTCGTCAGTGCTGCATCGCTAGATAAGTCGTCCGTACAACTGGGGCGAGTGCTAGTAAGTCTCTTGAGACCTGCCGTGTGGTGGCGCTCGGCCTGCGATCACTGACAGTGGCAACACGCGGGTCCGACATGTACTAATGGACCGCGGCCGATTTAAAGCTACCACCTAGCAAGTGTGGTGTCTGCCGGTGACACCACAGTTTACATTAATTACAGGAAAAAACTATCGACGAAAATTGAAAAAAATTTTGACCACTCATAGTGGCTGCTTCGTCTTGGATTTTACTGACAGACACACCTTTTTACATTAATCAGTTAGAAGGAACAAGTCCTTTGTTTTCATTTTTGAACCCGTGTGTAAGTTAAGGTTTACCTTACGTTACGTATCCTTCATACGCAATGACATGCATCAGTGTGCAGGGAATACACCTGTAGCCGCTCCACTGAAGCTTGGGAAGGGAATTTTCTACCTTCTAATTAGGGTAATGTCAACGACTACGTGTATTCTACGGTTTTTACGTATGAAATCTGAAAATGCACGAAATAATCATTTATGTGTAGCATAACCCTGATATGTACAGTGTTTTGTGCATAATCACGTTCTGGCGTGCTTGTAAATCATTAACCCTAATAAAACTTCCTACATTAACGTGGACATATAAACATAAAATCTCTAAGTTCAGGGTGTAAATACTATTACTATGTACAGTGTTTCATAATAGCGGCATGCCCTTGTGTGCGTGTATCATCTTCAATGAAAGTGCGCTTATAGGCGTCTTGTGTTATCATGAGAAAAAAAAATACAAACATTTTAATGCATCGGTTGTCATGAAAATCTATGTACAGGAATAGTCCAACTTTCATAGCTTCAGTGCAGCATAAAATTCTGTATGACGTTTTTGTTTATAGTTTATTTTATAAGCGATTCCTTTTGCTTATAGGTCATCGATCACACTACTTACCTGTTTCTCGTATGGCGGCGATATTATTTTCATTCTTTGTGACTGTAATTCGTGATATGTATGAAAGATATAATTTTGGCATGATTTATCATTTCATGTTTCAAGCGTGTGAAGTAATTCATAACTTCCTTCTGCATACTTGAGTGAAGGATCGCTAATGTTGCACCGTGTATCAGGTTTTTCGTATTTTCTCGTAAACTCGTCGAGTCTTACGCTTTCAATTACGTTTTTTCTTGACGTTAGGTATACATGTTTATACGAGGTTATCTTAGAGTTTAATTTTCCTTTTACACTTCTATGTTGTTTAGTTTCCGCACATGTATAGTGCTTCTTTCGCCTTTCACATATTCATACATACATTTATACACACAAAAATATCTGCCACTATAATATGCACTTTGCCAGTGGGGCCCTTTTTCGGTACCTTGCACCGTTCCCTCAATAATATAACGGTCCGTTAATGCGCAATCATTCCATATTTTCCTCCTTTACACTTTAGCTTTCGCTTTCGTACATGTACCCTCGTGTATAACTTATATATTCTACAAAGTTGTGTTTGCTGAGTGCTTTAGGTGTTTCCTAACGTTAATGTGTTTATCCCTCTATAGAGCCTAGGTATTTGTTTTCAGGGTGATTCAGTTCATTACTCACGTTGCATAGATCTGTTAATTATTTTCCTATTTTAAAGCTTCTGTTATTCGCTTCCTTAGTCACAAAAATTCACGCGTTTATCTTGTTGTTCATTCTGAAAATCGCTCGCTACCCTGTAACTTAAATGTATCCGTTATCTCTTTGCTTTCCTCTTTGCTGCTAGCATTTCCCTATATGTAATTGTGTGTTGTTCTCATGTACATAGCCTTTCCTCCGGTTATATATCTGCATTATTTATTTTTTTCTTCTATTGTGCTGTTTTCTTTCTCCTTTCGTACAAGCTAAGATTTAACTTAATATAATATAATATTACAATACCGTCCATGACCAGTATGTACTTGTATGTTCACTTTTATTACGCAGTACCAGCTTATAATTAAATTTTCTAAGCTACTATTTGCAAGACTTGTGTACCTTTACTTTCTTGTTTTTGAATGACTTTCGTCACTGTGTCTCATAGTAAGCGTAGTCTCAAAACTTTTGAACGTTCCGCGCATGCGCGCTTAAGTACCACGACTGGACTGCAGGCGCGGGGAAATCTCTGCATTGTTGGTGAATATTACTCGTGATAGCCGCCATCGTGTAATATGAGTCACGTGTCGTCTGGACTCCACCGCGCATGCGCCTGCGCGCTTTGTATACACTCAGCTGGTCGGACAGCAGAGGGGGAAAGATTTCTCCCTTGCTCGCTGCCTACAGCGCAGTCAATGCCCTCGCCTTGCCATGCAGCTATCGCGTGCTCATCAGCTGAGCGTTGGATTGCAACTTAGACGCGTGGTTTGTTGCTCGTCTCAAGCGAACAGACTCTGACCTTCGCGATAATTTGTCGCTGTTCCTTTCTCTTAAATAAGTGAGTTAGATTACAAAAGTACCGTATGGTTTATTTTATAATGTTAAGACTCACAGTAACACATGTTTCATTAGTTGTGGTTAACCATGCGTTTGAAAGCTGGCATATGCCCCCAGTTGGTTACTAGTTTCGATGTTTAACTGAAATTTCAGTTACGTTTTCTAGTTTAATCCATGTTCTTCACTAACTGACTGTCTTTTTCAATGTACTTCTTAAACTACGAACACCGGACTTAAAATAATTTTGTTCGTGTTCGCAAGTTTCTTAGGTTAATGACAACAATTTTACTATGTGATCTAAGGTTGTATAATTTCAATTTTGCTAAAATAACATATAACCTTTAATGAAAAAATTCCTTGATATCCTTGTGGGGGTATAACCCTTTCGCCTTGCCCATTCGTGCGTTACCTAACAGACAACATCCTGGGTGAGGTTTGTCTATTATAATGAAAGGGCCATCATGCAGCAACTGCCAGTTTTTGTTTAATGCCTTAATTTTAGAGGATTTTGGGTGGGTACGTAATAGTACTTCCTGTCCAATGTTAAATTCTGTAAGCTTTCTTATCTTTCTGTTGAACTCTTTATTTCTGCTTGTTCTCCCTCTGTACTAATGCTTGACGTACCTTTTCGTCTAGTGTTATTTCTTTTGTGGCTAATTTAGGTAAAGGTTTAGCCCATTCGTCAATTTCTGTGCCTTGAAACATTAACTCTGTAGGTGTAAAGCCTGTTGAAGTATGAATTAAATTATTTACAATATGCTGAAATAGGGCTATGTATTCTACCCATTTTGTCTGTTTATTTGGTATATAAGTTCTTATAAAGCGATTAAATTCTTTAAAATTTCTCTCAATCGGTCTCGATTCTGGGTGAAATTTGGATACCTATATATGTTTCATGTTTTCAGATTCGAGAAATGTTTTCCATTTACTACTAGTGAAGTTTGTTGCATTATCAGTTAATATAATTTTCGGTTTTCCCACTAGTGGTATGTAATCTTCCATCGTACGTTTGATTATTGATCCCGACAGTACTGCTTTTATAGCATACATTTTTAAGTACTTTGTGAAGACATCATAAAATGCGATCAGGTACCTAACTCCTCCCCTAGCTCGTGGATATGGCCTGCTGCGTCCACGGAAACTAGTTCTCTTGGTCTAGTTGCAATGATGGGTTGTAATACGTCCAAACAAGATCTATTAAGATGTTTAACCTTCTGACATATTGTACACTTTTTTTTATTATTTGTTCAACCCTGCGTCTGAGATTCAGGAAGTAGCAATACATTGATATTTTCGCTGCACATTTTGACACCCCATAGTGTCCCCATACTCTACGTGTGTGTCTTATCAAATTGTCTATGTATTCTTCCGGCATGCATACACACCAGGTGTTGGATTGTGGATTGCGCCTGTAGAAAAGAACATCGTTTGACAGTGTGTAATGTTGTTTCAATGTACTATTGCCATCTGCCTGCAGTTTTTGTATAACTTGCCTCCACCAATTGTCGTCACGGTGACGGAATAGCTGATGGCTCTGCGTGCCATTTCGACTCATTCCTCACATTGCAGTCAAGTACGCAATCATTGTTTCGGTGCTAGCCATCCCCACAAGGCGTTGCCCCTCCACCAAAACTCTTTCTCCAACTCAAACTAGAGATGTCAGTCAATCATTATGTGGTAACCAACAGCCTACCAGTGGGCAGATTGGATGAAAAAGAAACCATCGATGTACTGTAATAATAAGCATCGCAGTTGATAGTGCGAAAAATTTAAGCAATTTAACAGTAATTTCAACACTGACCAATGATGCGATAGCATGTTTCCCAATTTCAGTACCATAACTAAACTGCCCCCTCTCTACTTTCCGAGTATCATTGCAAATGTAGGCAGATGACTGTGTAGTGGGTCCACTCATTGTTAATTCTCAAACACATACATCATCAAAGTATGCCCGACAGCACTCTACATATTTCTAGCACCTCGAGCATAGTGCTTAATTTACGATCTATCTCTATGTGGATGGGAGTCATAGAGCATTCTCACAGTCTTAGGATAAAATTAGAGACTGAAAGACCCCCTTGCACTGTCTTTGACCAACCTGCCCTGCAGCACCATGACCAATTTGACGTGCACCCGACCAGAAGTAGACTGCTACATTCCACTTCTCCTGAATGAATGGAGCTTGCCAAGTCCTCACCCAACCAAGTGCACAAGATTTCTCCAGATGCGCCCATGTTTAGGAGGTTAGGACTCCTTATCGATGTATAGTAACAGATTTGAAAGTGTTGTGATGTAATAGCAGACGGTTAAGAAGGACAAGAAATGGATTTTTACACATGACAGAGCTCCAGACAGATGGAGTTCGAAGCATTTTACGTGAATCAACTATGCTATCAATTTTAAAGTATTGTTCTAGCGTCTGGGATCAGTACCAGGAGGGTACATAAACATATGCACTCCTAAGGCTACATGGTTCTGCACTCAAAACATGCTGTAATACTACATAACCTGAGTTTTCCGACCTATCAGTCATGTGGAATGCAGCGCTGTTAATATTCCAATGTAAGAAATATATTTCCAGGGCAGGTGTCTCCACGATAAACCATGATAACAAACTGCAAAACAAAAAAAAAAAACTACTTCCTTAAAACAGCAGCTCTGTGTGATAAATGCACAATATAGCTTTCCAGAGATGAATAGCATCCACTGTTCACAGCCGATCACGGTTCAGTAATTGTGTACTATGCCCACATCAATCCTATATACTTGTAAAATGATTGTTAGTAATGGCAAATACCTCTTACAATGCAGCAGCGTCCGACATATGAAATACAAGTCATGCCGCCACCATCTCTGTAAACAGTACATCAGTCAAACATATGTATACACAGGGATAGCAGTGTCTCACAAACACCTATCGGTAACTTAGTTATGAAACTGAAGTATCGATTTTACACCCATGATGCGACAGTGGTACATCGCACAAATCTTCGTTCGTTTAGAGGAATGTGTCATGTTTCATCACACATGAGATGGAAGTCCTCTGTTGACCGAGAAGTTTACTGTTAACGATCGCAAACAGACACTGCTCTAAGATCCACACGGAACACGCACTTGTATACGAGTCGAATGCAGGCTATGTCACACAACTGATGCATTCTGACAGAACATCAGGAAAAAGTGGTCATATGATCTTAGCAACTTCTCCCTCTCTCTCTCCAGAATGCATCATCAGTCTACCTCATCAGTCTACCTAATTACAACTCCATCTCAACTGACCACTCCATCCACTCTATGTCATTTTTTAAGGCAGATGCAAGTAAGTATATAGGCAGATGGTTCCCTGTCTTCCTGATAATCGTCAACTCGGGTGTATCATTGTTACCTCAATAGACATACGGTAGAATGCAGCATCGACGAAAAAAGGTGACTGTTTCCCTTCGCTGCCATGTCGACGTTTTCTCAGCTTCCTCTTGCTGTCACATACTTGTTCCCATGTACAAATTGTTCTGCGCCAGCCATAAGACGCACAACTACTTCCTCTATTTCCCCACAATCCAGTGTATATTCCCTCAATTTATACGTATTTTTCGCAATTCTAACGATTTTATGTCAGTACTATCCATGCGATCATGACATAACTTCTCGTTCTGTGTTCTAAAATTGCTTGTAAATGTAGAACAGCTGCCGACACCTAGCGCAGATGCATTGATCAGGAGGCAAGGTATAGCACTGTACTCGATTGTATCCAGTCACCTCCATCCCACATATCCCACATTTGCAGAGCGTCTGCTCTGTTTTCTGTATGTCTGCGTATGTGCAATGAGTTCGTGTCCACTGCATTACTTTCGGCTGTTTAAGTGTTGTGAGCATTACACATGCATTGTTTCTTGAAAATTTACGAGTTTTTTGCATGTCTGTTGCATATTTTGCGAGCAGGTCTTTAGGCTGTGGTGTGCTTTATTCGGACAGTTTACGAGTAATGAGCGTGTCTGCAGAGCGTTTTACTTGTGTTATTTCGATAATTTACGAGTTATTTGCGGGTCTGCACATCAGTGTACTGCATTATTTCGGTGATTTAAAAGTAGTTTGCAGTCTGTACTCTGTGTAATGCATTATTCCGGTAATTTAAGAGTTATTTGCATGTCTGCACATCAATGTACTGCATTATTTCGATAATTTACAAATATTTTGCAGGTCTGTGTGCTGTGTACTTTGACCTGAAGCACGTCAGAGCGAGTGTTTTGTATCAGTGTTATAAATATACTATGTCAAATCCAACTCTAAATAAATTGTTCCAAAATAAATAAAGTGTAGTCGTTCCTATCCAGCAGTCCAGAACAGGCTGAGTCCTTTTCCCGCCACTTCCCTCCCAGACCGCCATCTTGGATTATGTCACTGCAGGAACGGCAGTGCTCTGAAGATGGTACTGTGTTCTAGGTCAGTTGGACTCCAGACCTCGTGGTGAAACCACTGGATGGAGCTACTGCCTCATATTATTTAAATAAAGACTTATGTCCATCCTATCCAGCAGCCCAGCACAGACTGAGTCCTTTCCCCACCAATTACTAGGAAGATCTGGCGGTCAGATGACTTAGGTTAGTGGAGGTAGCCCAAGTGCCCTATTTTCTCGCCATTTTCTTCGGTTAGGGGAGGCTGACATGGTGTGTTGCATTGTCCTGCTGGAGTTTGAACTTCTCCCCATTTTCTGGGGGAGGGGAAGGGGGAGGGAAGGGGGTTAGGTTAGTGGAGGTAGCCCAATTGACCTATCTGCCCCCCAAAATTTGAACTTCCCGCCATGACGTCTTTGCGATGTTGCCATATCTATCGTCGCCATCTTGGATCCTCTGTCCTGAATAAATCTGGCAACAATGAAGAATGGGGCCGCACCAGCCTTGTTCCATTATTCATGGTTGCTGGCAGCGGTAGTCACGAGAATGTAGAGTTGCAAGAAGACCGAGCTTCAGACAGCCATATGGCAGGATGGGGAGAGACGACATGGTATTCAGCGTACAACTGTGGAACATCGCACTGCATCTGCAGCAACAATCTGAGCAGAAGTTGGCACCACAGTGACACAACAAACTGTTACAAATCGATTACTTCAAGGGCAACTCTGAGCCGTACGCCCTGTATGCTGCATTCCACTGACCCCAAACCACCTCCATTTGCGACTTGAGTTATGTCAGCCAAGAGCTCATTGGAGGGCAGGACCAAGGTTTGTTGTGTTTTCTGATGAAATCTGATCCTGATACAGTGGCAGTGATGACCTTGTGTAGGTTAGAGAGAGGCTAGTTGAGGACCAGCAACCAATCTGTCTGTGTGCTAGACACACTGGACCTACATCAGTATCTGTGGTCTGGGGTACGATTTTGTATGACAGCAGGAGCGCTGTCGTGGTAATCCCACGCACCCTGACTGCAAAGTTATATGTCAGTCGGACGATTCGACCTGTTGCGCTCTACTCATGTGCAGGGCGTGTTTTCCAAATGATAACGCTCCCCCACACACCGTTGTTGTAACTCAACATGTCGGCATGCTGCCATGCCCTGCTCGATCGCCAGAACTATTTCCAGTCGAGTACATATGGTACATCAACCAACTCAACTCCAGTGTTACCCACAGACAGCACTATCCTGCCCTATATTGACCGACCACGTGCAACAGGCATGGAACTCTGTCCCACAAACTGACATCTGGCACCATTACGACACAGTGCACGCACGTATGCATGCTTGGATTCAACGTTATTAATGCATCAGCATTTCACATTTATAATGGCTTTTCTCAGGCTAACATTAACATGTAATCTTGTGATTTTTATAACTTAAACTTGTTACGTAGACAATTAAGTTCTTGAAATTTCATAATTCTGTAATGTTCCTTAAAAATAAGGGTTTGAAATAATAAACTTTATTACGCTGAATGAAATCTGAACTTTGGAATGGATACAGAACTCGAATTGTCGTGTAGCACATTGTAAGTGCTTACTCTGTCTTATTGTTAACAAAACTTCACACGAATCGATTGGGCAATGCAGCTCCCAGTACCAATAAAGGAATACAGCACTGCAAAATGCCATCAGCCCCTTAGGCACCGAATCATAAGGCCCTGTTCAACAATAATAAGTTTGGTCCCTGTGCACATAACGAAGAAATTAAATTGTCTTTCCTCTAAAGTAGTAATGGAGTAACGTGATATAGTCTGGTCTATCACCAAAAATATGAATATGCTAACTACAGGCTCAGCAGTGTGAAATGCTGGCCATAATACTTGAAAAGCACATGAAATTCTTTTGGGTGATACACGATAACATTTAAGAAAATTCATCATCTTTAGAAATTACATGACCTGGTCTGTAAGGCGGTACTGATTATGTTGAATTATTAACACACTCATTTTAACACAATAGTATTGCAAGTTAAGTTTGGCTTTTCAAAAAGTCTGACAACTGAATTTACATTACTCTCAATTGATTCACAAACAATGAGATTTAAACAGCAAGTATTAGCTAACTTCATTAATCCAACATAAATGAAAATCGTCAAATTACATATAACTCCGTTAAGAAATCTTAAAAGCATTACAAAAATGCAATATTTTACTAGCCTTTTTCGCAAAAGTGCTTACATACATTCAGGGGTTACACAACAATTACAATCATCAGCCAACTCTTTTATACTAATGCGCTAGCAAAAACAGAAACCATAATTATTGAACATCTTTACCTTATTTGCCTGGAGACTTCAGCTTCCATGTGCAACAGTATTGACATACCTACACTAATCTAACTCTTGGTGGCTTCACACAGCACACCACAGAAACTGCCTGCTCCATCGTCTTTCCGTCACAGACAGCTACCTGCAACTGAACGCCCAGTGCTGTCTTACTTCGACAGAGCAGTACAGTGTCTTTGGCTCTGCGTTTCGCGCACAGGCAGTGATCCACATTACCCAGCCTATATGAGAGACATTCATCTTTTATAGTGTAATAGTTTCATTTTTAATTTATTATTTTAATTTATTAATATTCTTTTCTTATTCTGGTGCCACATACAAGCGTACCCCAGTAGAAGCCTTTCATAACCCTGCGGCAGGGGTTAACAAATTTGGCACGTATTTGGAAATACCTTGTACAACAAATGTGTGGTAAATTTATCTGACTCTATAACATCATTAAACTTGAAAGAATTGATATTGCTCAGGTGCACTGTTATAAATTATAATCTGCTTACAATATAAGTAAATTGTCTCATAAACAAGATTGCTGACAAAAAATAATGTAAAGCAGAATCAGTATACAATCCTAATCGTCAAGATAATGGTATAGGATTGGGCAATGGAAAGGAAGAGTCGTGGCTGAAGCCTATAAGCATGTTGAAGTGACTGCATCGTAAAGTCCATTTCTTTTTGTTTCGAGCAGGTTGATCAACATAGTGACCCACGTGGATTGCATTCAGTGCACCAAGACATTATTACCCTCAGTCATGTGTAGAGACACAACAGTTACTCAGCAGCAGGTTGCCGACAACCGTAGTTGGCGACTACCATAATATCAGTAATGTGACGACCATCAACATCACTGCTCTTCATAGTAGAGATTCTTCTGAGATCCAAATAACATAAATAGTCACTTATGTTGAAGTATGAATACCAGTACTAAATTACTCCAACACAGAGGTAGGAGACTGGATAATGGAACGTACAAAAAAGTAGCAAAGGTAATGTAGTGGATCACGACCATTTCTACGTGTGTCAACTTCGAGTAATTTATCTGATCGGAAAAGTTCAGTATCCTAACGAAATTAAAGACTGGATGAAGCAACAATACTTTACATCAGAGTAAATAGTAAAAATTGGTGGTGAACTCTGAATAAGATAACATCAATAAATGTGGGATCGGGCTGCCAATTAGACATAGAATAACCAAACATTACACAGAACATCACTGGTTCATAACATTTTACTGTGACTCTCAGTGGCCTTGTATATGTAATATTGTGCTGTAATTACGTAATAAATGTAACAGGACAATCAAGAATTGAATGGTAAAAGGTGGCCTTGTACTTAGAATACATGCAAATCTTAATAACTAAAACAATTGAATAGAAAAAAGTCAATCAGAGGCGCCAAGAGGCCTTCCTACATACATAAATGCTGATCTTTGTAGCTATAAAATATTTACGGCTCCAAGTGGCCAAGTTTGACGAAGAAATAATTGCTGACCTTAATAACTAAAAAGTGACAAAATGTTCTTTGAGGCTCACAGCAGCCTGACTTACATGTAATAACTGCTGATGTTAATAGCAAATGTGACAGAAAACTTCTTCCTGTCTCAAGGTGGCCTGGTTTTACAAAGCATAAACATCAAAGCTCAAAAAGTATTACAAAATATCCTTTACCTATAACTTTACATGGCACTCACAGGCCTATGCATTATTTATCATGAGAATGTGTAACTCGGCATGGCTTCCTACATGAACAGTGTGCATAAATAGCAGTATTATGTAAAAGTATGGCTCTGTATCTGTCTGTACCATTACATATTAGGCAAATAGAACTATTAAAGACACAATAGTTATAGGTTGTGTAGCCCCCTTGGGACTTCATAAAAACTATTTATTAAACGACCTATATCTTTAACAATGTGCTATCTACTGGGAAGGAAATGGGAATGATTTATCTGTAAAGAGAATGATTAAAAGTCAGTCGTCATTCGTCTTGAGTCAAGAACTGCTCTGGCCAAAGCAAAGAAAAATTGTGATTTTCGTATATGCAAGCATAAAGACAAGAGAACTAAGTGCAATATAGCTTACTGACTAGATAAATGTAACACATCCCATTAAACAAAGAGATAAAAATTCAAGGACGAGGGTGAATTGCAGCAATAGTGGAATCTGTAAAATTAACTGAAAAAAAGAGGCTGTCATGCATGCTAACATAAGAACGTAGTATCGTTTGCAGTCTCATAAGGAATGGTGAAAAAAAATGTTTTCAGGCGTATGCTTCTGTGACAGTCTCCCTCAAACACCTCTAATTATGTTGCACAAGGCAAGGCAGATTTTCCTAGATATGGCACAACTTACACAAAATACATATTAGCATCATAGAGTATCATTAAGAAAAATCATCAATATGTCAATATAATCCTCATTATTGAACTGCAGCTCATGGCATGAACACAACATTCCATCATTATTCTGTAAAAACTTGTACATCTCAGGGCATGAACACTCATCAAATATTCGAGTAATACTCTTATATCTAATGCAAAATACAGAGAAAAATATCCTTAATCCTAAATCTTTGTAGGCCACCTGCCTAAGTTACCTAGTACACCAATACGAACTTGGTTATAAAAGTCTTCCAGGAAACATTGCGAGTAGTGTTTAGTTTCCTTATTAGCTGCGTATGTCATGCTTTCTATTTACTGAATTTCCTGCACTTTCATGTGCTTCTGTTTATGAGCATAATGTCTCATTTGGATACAATGAGACTTTGATACATTGGTTCTTATTTCCATGAAGACTTTACCTTATTTGCCTGAAGACTTCTGCTTCCATGTTCAACAATATTGACATACCTAAATTAATCTAACTCTTGTTGGCTTCACACAGCACACCTGAGAAACTGCCTGCTCCATCGTCTTTCCCTCGCAGACAGCTACCTACAACTGAACGCCCAGTGCTGTCTTACTTCGACAGAGCAGTACAGTGTCTTTGGCTCCGCGTCGCGCACAATCAGCGATCCACATTACGGAGCCTATATTAGAGACATTCATCTTTTATAGTATTATAGTTTCATTTTCAGTTTTATTAATATCCTTATCTTATTCTGATGCCACATACAAGTGTGCCCCAGTAGACACCTTTCAATTCCACGTCAATTATTTATTGTTTGGTGTTGCGATCTTTTACTATCACTGTATTTGAGTGGACTAATCTATGCTCTGTGCAATCTGATTGAACAGGTTTGCTGCTTGACATAGAGGCATGTTAAGACGTATCGAAGTCTGCAGTACATTCGATTTTGATAGAGCACTGAGCAATTAAAAAAATGTATTCCCGATCTCTTCTGTACAACAGGATAGAACTCAAAATAGGCTTGCATCAGTTAGTGTAAAGAAATGTTCAAAAATTTTGGCTTGAGTTACGCAAAGTTCGTGTACTACATCGTATCAAGCGACGAAATTATCACGTATTCGTACGGGGCGGAAAATAAGAAATTGATTCTCTTTGTGTCGATTGTTCACATTTAGGATATATGCTAATGCTCACAACTTTTATGAGTAATATTGTACTTAGCAGTGTTCTCAACAGGGTAAATTCTACACAAATGTCTGTGTGATCGATTTTCCGAAACTTGTGTGTGGGTAGAGACCATTCTAGTTCACATGAGAAACATTTTATAATCCTTGGTGAGATTTAAAGGATACGCTTTTCCTTCCGAGGAATGCCATCTTATTTCTACAGAGCAGAGTAGCGAAGGATCGTCTCGTTCCACGCAGTTTCATTTTCCGCATTACGTGGCCATAGGCTCTGGCGGGAAGAAGAGGAAAAAAGGGGGGGGGGGGGAGAGATGGGGCGTTGGTGAGGCAGGTGTGGTGGGGCAGGAGGGATGGTAGATGGGAGGCGAGGGAGGTGCTGCGGCGGTGGCGGTGGGGGCGGAGAGGGCGGTGGCATCCCCTAAATATATAGCGAGGGTCCCTCACCGCACCAACCAGCAGCCTACACCGCCATTCGTTTCACTTTCCAGAAATGAAAACAGATCGGCTTCGGACCTGCTTCCTCATTTTATAGGAACTACGCAGAAGAACCGTACAATCAGCATCTGATAAAGTGTTGCACGTAAGCACAACGAGTCAGAAAATTACCGGTGTGGTTGGATGCCTCTTACCTATTTCCTGGATAAATAAATACACGTTACAGTACGCCAATTACGCTTCCCTATTTTAGGGTCTTAATTATCAAGTTCGTTTTGGAAAATTACAACTAATGACACATCTCTGACTCCAGGTTTCTGCACAGTCACTGGAGAAAATTTCTCAGCCTTTTCAAGTTGGTGACAAGCTTTTCTTTTTTAAGTTATCAGTCTCTCTGCTGGTTTCTTTCCGATTATGTCTTAATGTTTTCATCTCTACGTATCTTCCAGAACCAAAATCCCCCACCATAATTTTTTAAAATAGGACCATCTGGGTTATTTAATATATTGCTTTATTTATAACGTAGTTTCAGATATCTATCCAGAATTTGACATAGAGACGACTAACCTCTCTGGAGTGTCTTGACATCGATATAATTTCTTTTCGATCGTGGATACTAGGAGCAGACGGAAGCAGTAGCCACGGCGACTCCACTTTCGCCAGTTGTCGCCAAGATGTATATGGAACTTTTCGATGAGGAAGCCCTGGAACAAGCTCAACGGAAACCTATCTGTTTCTTCTGGTATGCAGACGACGTCATGTGACCACATGGAAGAGACTAGCTGAATGACTTCCTGTTCATCTTAGTTCCATACACCAGAGCAGTTTTCTCATGGACGTCGAAGTGGAATGAGTACTCCTCTTTCTGGATGTCCCGGTTAAAAGAAGAGCGACAGATCGGAGTGAGGAGGTGAAGAGACAATAGCGCCTTGCCGGCCCCCAGGTGGTCACTTCGTCAGCGCACCTGATGATATCACCGTGATTGCTTGCCGCAAAAATTGTGCTTGTTAGATCCGGCCACTCACCAGTCATGAAGTACGCCTGGGGAAGCTGAAGATTCACAAGATGTTTGATGCTTGAGTACAGTTCAACAGATAACGCCGTTAGAAGTACCGGGTGATCAAAAAGTCAGTATAAATTTAAAAACTGAATAAATCACGGAATAATGTAGATGGAGAGGTACAAATTGACACACATGTTTTGAATGACATGGGATTTTATTAGAACCAAAAAAATACGAAAGTTCAAAAAATGTCCGACGGATGGCGAATCATCTGATTTCAGAATAGCAATAATTAGCATAACAAAGTAAGACAAAACAAAGATGATGTTCTTTACAGGAAATGCTCAATATGTCCACCATCATTCCTCAACAATAGCTGTAGTCGAGGAATAATGTTGTGAACAGCACTGTAAAGCATGTCCGGAGTTATGGTGAGGCATTGGCGTTGGATGTTGTCTTTCAGCATCCATAGAGATGTCGGTCGATCACGATACACTTGCGACTTCAGGTAACCCCAAAGCCAATAATCGCACGGACTGAGGTCTGGGGACCTGGGAGGCCAAGCATGACGAAAGTGGCGGCTGAGCACACGATCATCACCAAACGACGCGCGCAAGAGATCTTTCACGAATCTAGCAATACTTTTTTTAATTTTTGGTTCTACTAAAACCCCATGTCATTCCAAGCATGTGTGTCAATTTTTTACCTCTCTATCTACATTATTCCGTGGTTTATTAAGTTTGGTTGGTTGGTTGGGTTGGGGGATTAAAGGGACCAGACTGCCATGGTCATCGGTCCCTATTTATTAAGTTTTCAAATTTATACTGACTTTTTGATCACCCGGTATAGGATGTCTCAACATAGGAGAAAAGCTTTCATTCTAAATAATTTCTCGTTTCTGAGTGAATCCTCTCCCACTAACCTTACATGAGGCTGCACTTTACCTCCAATGATGATTTCCTTCATGAATACCCATTTACATTGCACAACGCTAGTACTTGTTGGAAGCCTTGCCACTTTCCGAGTGTCGTTGTCCTCAAAAACTTGTAACTCTTCGTCCATAGCTCGTCTCCATTCTTCTGCACCACGTCTGGATAGGGCCTTCTATATGGGTGTTGGGCCCTCCATTTGATCTGAAGTTCCAGCTGAAAAATAAGTCCCATAATTATAAATTCTTCCACTTGGTTGAACTGGCTTTGTGATCCTCTAACCTTTTTCGCTTCATAGAGTATTCTTATTCCCCAAATTGGAACTCATTCAAAAAATGGTTCAAATGGGTCTGAGCACTATGGGACTTAACTTCTGAGGTCATCAGTCCCCTAGAACTTAGAACTACTTAAACCTAATTAACATAAGGACATCACACACATCCATGCCCGAGGCAGTATTCGAACCTGCGACCGTAGCGGTCGCCTGGTTCCAGACTGTAGCGCCTAGAACCGCTCCGCCACTCCGGCCGGCGGAACTCATTCACCTACTGTCCAAATATACTGCGCTATTAACAGCTTGAGCCTAAAATCTTTTATCAAGTTTACTGTCAAATAGTAAACATCTTATCTCTTGTATCATAGTTTTGTTCAAACTTTCTGCTGAAGTAATTTGGTCTGGGGTGTAACCGTTATTCAGACAATATACAATCCCATGTGTTTCAACATAATGTCTAAACTCACACAACAGAGTTCCTCGCCCAACAGAATTCTTTCCCATTAACTGTTCTCACTGCTCTGATTTTTTTGTTGAAGCTTGTCTGCCACTTCCGGAAATTCATCAGGTTCTTCACATCTGTCATACTTTTCCTTTAGGAAATTCACAAATTCCATTGGGTACCCTCATCTTCCAGAATGAGAAAATACTTTGTACCACCTAATGATATAACTTCCTTTGACTGAGGAAAATCTGTGTGTACAACCTCTACTGGTTTAACAACTCTCGTGCTTTTGTGCAGAAAAGTCTTGCTTGTTTCCTTCCCTTCATTTCATTCCAGACAATTTTGTTTACTAACACATGTTTATATGTTCACTCTTCAGTCCTTGAACAGCACCATTTTTCATTTTTGTAATATCCTTTGCATTAGTGGCCTAATCTTTTACGTCATTAGATTCAGTAATCAATCCATAAACATCCCTAGTTCTTTATTGTAGTTAAAAATGTTGCCGTGATCACCATCAAGTCAGCTGAGTTCGTATGTTCTGCCAGTCTGCTCACAGATTGGTGAGACGATACGCACAGTACATGAAAGGTGCGCTGAACATAAGCGACACACTCATCTTTCGCAGCCCAAT
Organism: Schistocerca serialis cubense; assembly: GCF_023864345.2. NCBI lineage: Eukaryota > Metazoa > Arthropoda > Insecta > Orthoptera > Acrididae > Schistocerca > Schistocerca serialis. The sequence goes on from NC_064645.1 coordinate 387,193,171, forward strand.
GAGTCGGCAGTAGCTGAGCGTTGTATTGCCACAAGACGATGTATGGATTATCCTGTCACAAAAATCCTGGCCCTCAAGATCCTTTTGGGCTCTAGTAATTACGTAACTACGTTTATGTAAATACGTTTAGCACAAGATCTTATAAGTGGTGACGACGGTTTTCAACTGGAAAGACTTGGGACCCGGCGATCTCTTTAATTTCTTCTGAGAGAAAACGTTGTATTCATAATGACACGTCTCTCGATATCCAACGTTTGTGTCTGGCGCTGCGAGCGTGCGTTCCGACAGAGAGCGGACATGTAGTTTCACCTTTACCCATGCACCTGCACGCCACAAGTGGAACAGTATTTGCAAAGGGCGCGGATTTCGATGAAGCTCCTGTGACAGCCGCCAGTGCGCAAGCACCTCCGCGCCAATTTTTGCTATGACATCGAGAATTAGCACTCTCCAGTGGCGGACACTCATTGAAGGTGATTGAACGGTTGCCAGCCGAGATATTGTGGCAAGAAGTCAACATCATCCGACGGCAGTCTTGAAACCTCATAAAACAGTAAAATTGTTCTTAGTTCTAGACCACATTCAACTTTCTTCGTTGAACACAGAAATTCTTTCCAACTATTGGTGTCTAATCAGTTTCTCCAGAGCACAATATTGGGATTTCCGTCCGATTTGCTGCCACAAATTTATGCGTGTTGACATTGTTCGCTGTGATTTTCACCTCATTTTTGTTCACTATGAGATTCACTCTCGACCCGGATCAACGTACCACTTATCTCTACTATGTGACTCACTTAAAAACACTGCATGGAAG